>NC_137266.1:16959036-17416536 GCF_053477335.1 Acartia tonsa
CATATTATTCAAATATATCTATCACTTAATTTTAAAAGATTTAGTAAGTTTTGAATTATTTTCTACTAGCTACTATGCACCTAGCCTTTAGGGGCTCTTTATTCCAAGAGGCATAAAAAAATAGCTTTAAACCATCCAGAGACTTAAATATGAAATTAGACCTGTAATGAGCTTAACTATTGAATTATTAAATGTTGGGATCTTAAGCTTCAAACTAAAAGCCTTTTCTACTTTATATAATAGGATTGACCAATCCTTGAATTAATTTTTTATTTGATATTTTGAAAAGAAATCAAATCTAACCCTATACAATATATTTTTGATTACTTACAAGCTGTTTGAATTATCATTTAGAATCTATATTAGTATAAAAAGGAAATGAGGAGTGTTAATTTATCTTCTATTGACCAATCCCTGTATTCATTTTTTTATTTTATATCTTGAAAAGAAATCAAATTCTAACCCTATACAATACATCATTGATTAGCTACATTATTATGTTAAAAATTAAAATTATCATATAAAATCTATCAGAAGAATGAAGGGATAGATAATTATGTATAATCTTTATAATATTGAATTGTGCTTCCTTGCAATCTTTAACTATGCCATTTGACAATTGGCTATGAAATCTCTAATAATAACTCATAATTTTTAAGTTCATTCTACTGACATAGCACCAAAACTATCCTTTAAATACATTTTTTTGTTAAATTAACTTTTCTCTTATCCCTAACATCCGATAGATAAAAACTATATCCGTACTAAATATACATTTCTAATAAAAGGAAAGGAACATAATTTATTGATAAGTGTCCTTCCCATATATTCCTGTGATAAAAGTAGCCTTTTGTATACACAATGTACTCACAATTACAGTAAGAATTAAAATGATTAGTCATATTCAAAGTCTCATAATACTTGTTTCTTTTACATTGAAGTGATGTATTTTGATTATTATATATATACAATAAAGATGAGCAAATTATAAAGTTTGGACACTGCTAGTTTGGAACCAACCAATCAAAATTCAATAAAAGTACCCCTAGTTTTTGAGTCACCAAAAAAATCGTAATAAAACTTTGGGTACCAGTGTAATATAAAGCCTAAAATCACCTCTATCTTTAATCATTAGCAAAGGATGTTAGTGAAGATAATTTTTTTTATTTGATCAGTAACTAATTATTCTGTTATTCTGTTTTAGGTAGTTGCAAGAGAAGTGAAAAATACTGGAAAATCTTCAAATCCTCTGACATTAAGAATTAATATAAGGTAACGATTTATCAGGAATCCTATTATATAAAGTAGTAAGGTTTTTATCTGAAGCCTAAGATTTAATAACTACTGATCTGTGTTCTTATTTTTTGTGAAGTTTCACTTAGATCCCGGAGTGGTTTTAGGCGGTATTGATTTTAATTCTTGGGATGTTTTTAGCTATTTTTCTATACATTTTATATTGTGCGTCCTAAGCTGGATCTTTACATCATTTTAGTGGTGAGCCAGATCGGGGTGCGCCGAATTTCATCCAATCACAGCACGCCATTTCATAAAATGCTGTGCTCTCATTTGTGGAAAGTTGGCTCACCCAGATCTGGCTCACTAAAATGATTTAAAGATCCAGCTCTGATCTCATAAATACTTAAATTTTATCATTAAAAGTTTAAAACTTAAGGGATAATTTTTTTAATAACAATTTATTAATAATCATTTTCTAGGGATGAGAACGACAACCCTCCATTCCTGCCCTCCTTCCCACCCTTCACAATTCCCCCTGGAGATGGGAGACGAATCATTGTCAACCTCAACGCTACTGACGTTGGTAAGCTATGTTTTTTTTACGTGGAAAGTGCATTCAAAAGGATTAGTATGTATGTCCGTATGACTAACAAATTTTCAGCAATTTACAATTAGTAGTTTTATTGTTAATTTCAACGCTACTGACGTTGGTAAAATTTTTTTACGCAGAAATTGTATTCAAAAGGCTTAGTTTCTCTCACTCTGTCTGTATGTATGAGAAATATACCACAATTTACAACTAGACGTTTTATTGTCAATCTCAACGCTACTGATGAAGTTATTGTTTTTAATGAGGAAGTGTATTCAATCAATAAGCTTAGTTTACCTAATTCTGTCTGTCTTTGTGATTAAACAACTTCGATTAATTTACAATTAAACGTTTTTTGTCAATCTCAACGTCAATGAAGTTGGAAAGACAATATTTTTACGCGAGAAGTGTATCCTAAATGCTTAGTTTCATTCACTCTGTATGTCTGTAAACCTCAAATACCTTACAGCAATTTACAATTAGATGTTTCATTGCTAATCTCAACGCTACTGACGTTGGTAAATATTTTTTACGCAGAAATTGTATTCAAAAGGCTTAGTTTCTCTCACTCTTTCTTTATGTATGGCTGAAAACTATCCAGCATCTATCGTTTTATTGTTAACCTAAATCATAGCATAAATGCAAATTAAGTTGTTACGGCTTTTTTTTGCACGCCAAATGTGTTGCATAAAGCTTGTCCTCCCTAACTTTTCAAGTGCTTATTCACATGTCTAATAAGCACAGCTTCCCCCACTCTATGTTTGCATTTAGTATTTAATAATTATACGTTTTACAGCAATTAAACTTAAATACCTTGAAGATAATGATTATTAACTTAACTAACTGTCTTTGTATTCTTATGTTACAAAAACCAAATGTAAACTATGTACTCTATACATTTCCACACCCATATTTAAAAAAAATTTAGTTGATATTAAAATATGTTGTTTCAATTTAGACGAGAATGATAGCGTGAAATACAAGATAACGGATGTTAGCAACGGCGGAAAGCGGGCATTCTATGTGAATCCAAACACCGGAGACCTGGAGGTTATTGGTGCTGTAGAGGCCGGGGAATCTTATAGGATTACTGTCACCGCCAAGTAAGTAACATTTATAGCAGCGAATTTAAAAATCATTAGTCGGAAAGTTAAGACACTTCAAGTTTGGGACCAATAAATGTACCCAAAGAAGTCAACGAATACAATAATGTTGTCATTAAACTTTGGGTACTTATTAAATTAAAGTCCAATGTCCAATTCCTCTCTATCTTATACTTGATACATGAAATCAACAAGTTGATATTTTTTTGCAGGGATAGCGCAGAAGCCCAGTCAGAAACCACCATAGATGTGCACATATCCCAAGGACCTAACCTCCGCCCTCCAAGGTTTGAACAGGCCGTCTACGATGCTCAGGTTAATTCTTTAATAATTCGGCGGTTTAACTCAAAGTGATAAGTCCAGCAGATAATCCCTATTTCCCTTTCTTAAAATGAATATTGGGTGCAAGGTAGCCCCGCATGGTTAGGATATTCTGCAGGAATTGAGCATAAAAAAGTAAATATTTTACTCGTTTTAAATTTATTTAAAAGTATTTGGGAGCTTTTTGTGTTTATAAGCACTTTTTAATACTTCAATAATATAAATATTTGAAAAAATATTATTTATAAACAGGGAAATTTATATTCAGGTGAGCGAAGGTGCCAGCAGATACACAACAATAGCCAGAGTGTTGGCTGTTGATCCAGAATCCAGTAGTGTCACCTACTCAATTTTGTCAGGTATAAATCAGAGAATCTATCGATACTTAAAACTTGCTTTTTATAAAGATTATTGTAGTTATGTAATTTTTTGGTCTTTAAATAATCAGTAAATACAAGGACGTCCAACATTTTTTTTTGTACAAAATCTCAATAGGAGGGAGTTACCCATTAACTATCCAGGGACCAAGTAAACTGCTTCTATAAGTAAGGAAACCAATTGGTTTAGTAGTATTTAAGTTTTTAAGCAAACGAAAAAGGACATTTAGTGTTTTTTTTTCGCTTAACAAAATCAAAATGATATTAAGGGGGACTGCCATTTACACATGCAGCAAATTTACGGTTGATGTGTTTTCGCCAGTGCAATGGATGTATTTATGACAAACTGAATTTTTACTGTATAAATACATCCAACACTGGCAAAAATACATCCAATATTTATGATATTGATAATGTTTTTTATTACAGGAAATGCCCAAGGACATTTTAGTATTGAGGAGTCTTCTGGAGTTATTAGAGTTAATGCAACTCTAGATAGAGAAGATACTAGAAGATATACTCTGGTAAGAACTAGATATAGAGTAGCTACACTACTAATATCACTCTAGAGATATTAGAGTTAATATAACTCTAGATAGAGAAGATACTAGAAGATATACCCTGGTAAGAACTAGATATAGAGTAGCTACACTACTAATATCACTCTAGATATATTAGAGTTAATATATTCTGTTATATACATTATTATTAAGCCTCTAGGGGCACTTGAAGGAAGAGGGGGGGGGGGAGTGGCATTCTCAACTTCTCAAAAATAATTGGGGGTAATTTTTCTTGGGTTGGTGGTGGCTCTCAAATATCCTGTTACTTTTATAGATGGATTTGCTTGAAGTCCAGTTAATATTTTTCTCGTATTCATTTGAATCCGGTGGATAGGAACCGGTTCTCATGAATACGAAAAAACTATGTCTAGCATCGTATTATATCCAGTTTTCTACGAATATAGAAATGTACAATCATAAGATTAAAACCAGTTTTTTTAGCCGGTGCCTTCGGCACCACGGGGCTAAAAAAACTAGTTTTAATCTTATAATTGTACATTCTATATCCGCGGAAAGCCGTTTATAATACGATACGAGAAATAACTATTTCTGTATTTTTAGGTGATATTGGCAGAAGATGAGGGTGGTATGACAAGTACCGCAACTGTAAACATTATTGTAACTGACATCAATGATGAAAACCCTATTTTTCAAAATACTCCATACAACTTTAGGTAATTTTTTCAAAATCCCACTGTTGCGTTGTTAGGTGCACAATATAAATTGTAATTCTACAAAATAATGATAGTTAAACAATTGAAGGAAATCCTGTTATTTTACTCTGTTATTTTAAACCAAACAATCAAGATGTAATAAAAGAGCCCATGAATGAGGCAACATGCTTGTAAAAATTGGGGTACCAGTGTAATTTATATTCCAAAGTCCCTTCCTCTGTGCAGGATAGAAAAGAATCCATTAAGTGAAAAGACGATTTTCTATAACCTGTTCCCATTAATGATATTCCAAAACCATATTTACCTTAATTCTAACCCTACAAAATATCCAAATTTTTGGCAATTTCAAAACACCTTACAACTATTGCTATTAAAGATTTAGCTGCTACTGCCGAGCCGTGAAAATTTTCTAAATATATGTTGATTATTTTTTATTGATTTAATCAAATATTTAGAGTAAAAGAAGGAGAAGTTGGGGCTATGGTTGGAAAAGTATTTGCTGAAGATAAAGATACTAAGGTGAATTTTTATTTAAATTCTTTAAGGAAGATTACATTACAAATGCAAAAGGCAGAAAGATATACAGACATACGTAAAGATAGATAGAGAGATACATATACAGACAGCCAGACAGAAATACATATATCTATAGACAAACAGACAGAGTGACAAATATGCAGACAGAACGACTGAGAGACATATATAGAGACAGAAAGACATTAGAAAAATAGATAGATATACAGACAGAAAGACAAACTGAAATAGAAATACAGACGTAACACAGATAGAAAGACAGACAGTTCTTGTATAAAGTTACATACATCAAGAGAATTTTTTTGAAAAAGGTTTCGTGATTTTAAGCAGAAATATAGTTTTCAAAAACCTTCTCACTTACATTTTCAATATCTTTTTTTAGGAAAATGCAAATATAAGTTACAGCATTGATGATAACAAACTATTTGAAATTGACCCTTACAGGTTATTTTAAATTTAAATATTTGAATTAATTTCCAGTATAGCTTCGACACCGAATAATATCCGCTGAATTAGAACTTCATGAAATTAAAATCATAATTATAAAATAATTACCAGTTTTGACTATTTTATACTTCGATTTAAATCTCAGGATGGTTTTAGGTTATTTTTTGACTTTCCTTTAAATTTCAACGACAGTTTCTCTAGATGCTAGGAGCGCAGCCGCTAGATATACATATCCTTATACTAAAGTAACAGGATGTCTCTGTGTTTGTCTGTATGTTTGTCTGTGTGTTTGTGTGTTTGTACCGAAGGATCTCGCTTACCGCTGAACCGATCGGGTTCTCCTTAACAGGGTAGCTTCTCACAAGTCCCGGGAAGGTTTATAACTATTTTGGGGGAGGGTACCACAACCCTGTCAGGAGAAATCGCCCCTAGAAAAAAATTACTCCTCCCGAAAAAGAGACTCCAACGAAACATAAACCAATTATTTCTGTAATTAGATATTTAAAAAAAAACATTCAAAATGCCACTAGAGGCTTCTAGGGGCGTAACCGCTAGTACATATATAAAACATTATTTATATCACAGAACTTTTATGTAAAGTAACCTAAATAATATTTCAGTGGTGAGATTCGAACAAAGACAGCTCTGGACTTTGAAACTGGACAGGTAAACCTTATTGTTCCGTTTTTTAAAATATGTAATGGGCAAAATCCTATGGAATTTATTAGGCTAGCATAGGATTTAGGGTTTTATAAGTCTTACATATTTATGTATATTTAATTAAGGTACAATAAATCTATTTATTAAGAATAGGAAAACATAACTCTTAGGCTACCTTTAGAAATTTTATAGGATTTGACTGAATAGTTTATAGAATTTAAAGAAACTGCTAGCTACATAGTTACTTTAGTCTTTACTTATAAATAATACAAAATACAGACAATTATTAAAGATCATTAATTGACGAATATTAGAATGAAAAGTACATACCCAGGAAGGGAAAAGACACAGGACCGTAAATTACACTGGTAGTCAAAGCTTTTTTTAAAACACATTATTTTATTTATTGGCTCAGAAACTTTGAGTATTTTTATAGAAATTTAATTGGTTGGTTTCAAACTGTAAGTGTCCAAACTTTACAAGCAATAATCAATCTACAGAATTGGTAATTTTGAATATCGTCATAAGGGATTTTAACTAATGTATCGTCCCTGTTACTACTAAAACGGTAATAACATTTTATATATATTACTTTAGGTTCATTATGTTGCTATAACGGCTAGAGATGGCGCAAAGGAGCCCAGAATTGCCACTGCTACTGCAACCGTTTTAGTTCAGGTAATACATTTGTATCCCAGGAAAAGGAAATATTTTTATTTGTCCTGAATAGATTTTTACCTCTTTAGAAGGTAAAGATTAAAACAAAAATAAAGCATGTTTAATAAACATTGTTTATAGTAAGGAAAAATTCATATAAAACAACTGGGTTTTCCTTAGATGTAAAGGAATGTTTTCAGGGTTCGGAAGCCGCGCTATCAGCCGCGCGGCTGCGGCTGCGGCCGAATCCTAATTTGCGGCTGAGGCTGCGGCTGCGGCTGCTTAAAGTTATGGAAGTGGCTGAGGCTGAGAGTGGCTGAGGCTTAGTGCGGCTGAGAGTGGCTGCGGCTGAATGCGGCTGAGGCTTAATAAGAATTGGGGTGGCTGAGGCTTACAGTGGCTGAATTGGAATTTTGTGGCTGAGGCTTCGAGCGGCTGAGGCTTACAGTGGCTGAGGGTGGCTGAGGCTTACCGTGGCTGAAGGATTTGTGGCTGAGGCTGCGGCTAACTGAAAGCCGCGCGGCTCATAGCGGCTGCGGCTTACAGTGGCTGATTGGAAAATTAAGCCGCGCGGCTGAGTGAGGCTGAGGCTGAGAGTGGCTGATAACATAATTAAGCCTCGCGGCTGATTCTGAGGCTGCGGCTTACTGAAAGCCGTGCGGCTGAGGCTGTGGCTGAATTAAATTCAGCCGCGCAGCTGAATGTGGCTGCGGCTGAATACAATATTAAGCCTTGCGGCTGATCTTATGGCTGATTATAAAATAAGCTTTGCAGCTGAGGCTTCGGCTAAATTGGATTTTTTAAATGCATTCTAGGACATTTTTTGGAGAGTTGAGGGTGGTTAGGGGTTGTGAGAATAAGAGTGGAGGGAAGAGGGGGGAGGACAGCAGGATTTTTTCAAATGTTTGATTCAGAATTAGTACCCAAATTTTATACTGGTACCCAAAGTTTTATACTGGTACCCAAAGTTTATTCTGGTACCCAAAGTTTTATTCTAGTACCCAAAGTTTTATACTGGTACCCAAAATTATATACTAGTACTCAAATTTTATTCTGGTACCCAAAGTTTTATTCTAGTACCCAAAGTTTTATACTGGTACTCAAAGTTTTATACTGGTACCCAAAGTTTTAGTCTGGTACCCAAAGTTTTATAATGGTACCCAAAGTTTTATAATGGTACCCAAAGTTTTAGACTAGAACCCAAAGTTTTATACTGGTACCCAAATTTTACTGGTAACCAAAGTTTTATACTGGTACACAAAGTTTTATACTGGTACCCAAAGTTTTATACTGGTACCCAAAATTTTATACTGGTACCCAAAGTTTTATTCTGGTACCCAAAGTTTTATACTGGTACCCAAAGTTTTATACTGGTACCCAAAATTTTATACTGGTACCCAAAGTTTTATACTGGTACCCAAAGTTTTATACTAGTACCCAAAATTCTATACTAGTACTCAAAGTTTTATACTGGTACCCAAAGTTTTTATACAGGTACCCAAAGTTTTAGACTAGTACTCAAATTTTATTCTGGTACCCAAAGTTTTATACTTGTACCAAAAGTTTTATACTAGAACCCAAAGTTTTATACTGGTACCCAAACTTTTATACTGGTACCCAAAGTTTTAAACTGGTACCCAAAGTTTTATACTGGTACTAAAAATTTATACTGGTACCCAAAGTTTTTTACTGGTACCCAAAGTTTTATACTAGAACCCAAAGTTTTATACTGGTACCCAAAGTTTTATACTGGTACCCAAAGTTTTAAACTGGTACCAAAAGTTTTATACTGGTACTAAAAATTTATACTGGTACCCAAAGTTTTTTACTGGTACCCAAAGTTTTATACAGGTACCCAAATTTTATACTGGTACCCAAAGTTTTATACTGGTACCCAAAGTTTTATACAGTTACCCAAATTTTATACTGGTACCCAAATTTTATACTGGTACCCAAAGTTTTATACTGGTACCCAAAGTTTTATTCTGGTACCCAAAATTTTATACTAATACCTAAAATTTTGTTTTAATATTGGTACCCAAAGTTTTATACTGGTACCTTAAGTTTTATACGAGTACCCAAAGTTTTATACTGGTACACAAATTTTATATTGGTACCCAAAGTTTTATACTGGTACCCAAAGTTTTATACTGGTACCCAAAATTTATACTAATAGCCAAAAATTTATTCTGGTACCCAAAGTTTTATACTGGTACCCAAAGTTTCATACTGGTACCCAAAGTTTTATACTAATAGACAAAAATTTATTCTGATACCCAAAGTTTTATACTGGTACCCAAAGTTTTATACAAGTTTTTTATCAGTAGGAATTTATTTCAACATCTTTAGTTATGATGCAGTACAAAGCCTATCAACTCCCAGACGACGAGCCGATGCGCTACATGTTGAGCCACGGTCGAGGGTTTCTATGACATTAACTCAAGGTCCAAGGGGAATTATATCTTTCCTTTGCGCCTGTTCATGTTGCACACCTAGCACCTAGGAACCATTTAATGTCTTCAGTTATAACGCAGTGTCTGCGCGAGATTCGAACCTATTACATCCCTGATGACAGGCAGATGCGCTACTTGTTGAACCTTGGGGAACCAATTCTTTCCTTTTCTGTATTAGTTTAAGTGACATCTATCCAGCAACCAACTTTTTTTTTATTGAACTACCTGCCTGAAAGTTTTATGGTAATGAGTTATGCCTGTTTATGAGCCAAGGAAATCCTCCTTCTCCAACTTTACATGTTGCACACCTGCCATAGCAGCAGTAGTAACCATTTAATGTCTTCAGTTATAACGCAGTGTCTGGCCGAGATTCGAACCTATTACCTCTCTGATGACAAGCAGATGCGCTTCTTGTTGAACCTTGGATAATTAAGGGGAACCAATTCTTTCCAATTTAAGTGACATCTATCCAGCAACCAACTACCTGCCAGAAAGTCCTATGGTAATGAGTTACGCCTGTTTACGAGCCAAGGAAATCCTCATACTCTAACTTTACATGTTGCATACCTGGCATAGCTGCAGTAGGAACCATTTAACGTCTTCAGATTTCATGCAGTGTCTGGCCAAGATTCGAACCTATTACCTCCATGATGACAAGCAGATGCGCTACATGTTGAGCCATGGTACGCAGGTTAAATTTGTCTTAAAAATAAACGTCTTTAAAATGCTTATCATATGTACACTTGCAATAAATGTATTTGTCATAAAAACTTACCTCTTATGAAAAAAGTTTTTTTTACAAAAGTGCTTTTTATTACAATTATTCATGGGTATAATTTTTATGACTAACTTTTTATGTCACATAATCTTAATGACAATGTAATTATGAAGTTATTACAAAAAATACTAAACAATAGGTACTGGAAAAAGAAGAACTGAATTAAAATAATTTTTTGGGGGGTAGGGTGATTTTTATTGGGTGGGGAAGGCCGGGGCGAGTAAATCCCATTTTTAATTTTGGGGTGATGTTTAATTTTTTTTCTAAGGCAATTTTTTTCTGGTAGTGTGATGGTACCCTCCCCCAAAATAGTTGTAAACCTTCCCAGTACCTATAAGAAACTACCCTGAATAGGAGCACCATATCGGTTTAGTAGTTAGCGAGATCCTGTAGTACAAACATATAGACAGACAAACAAACAGACATCATAATACTTAATGATCTAAAAATAAGACAAATTTTCATTTTGAAATATTGGAGCTCTGATAGCTTTTTGGTACGGTAACAGCTTTGAACCATCTATCATCCGGGTTCGAATCCCAGAAGAAAAAAAAATTTGGGGGGATGAAGGGTGACTTTTATTATTTTTTTATGGGAAAATAGGGGGGAGTTTGGTTGAGCACCCACCAGTTTTAATTTTAGTTTTTTAAAAAATTCAAAAACTTGGAAAAGGCAATTTAAAAAGTTTTCATTAGTTCAGTAGTTATCGAATTCTTAATCTACAGACAAAATAACTCTCCATACTTTATACAAGGTTTTAGAAATAATCATATGTAATTCTTGGTGGAATTGAACAGAAAACCTTTCTTACACATTATGGTGCACTAACCCTTAGAACATAGGTGTAAAGCAATTTTATATTAAAATTTAGTTAATAATATTACAAATAAAGTAAGTTTACCTAGAACAAATCTCCTCTAATTTTTTTTTACACATTATATCCACCCTCCTTTTAAAATTTTTTTTCAACTTGAGAGGAAAATAACTAAATATAAATGAGAGGAAACAAAAATTATTGTCCATTGTCCCAATGTCCATAGCAGAATAAAAACTTTAATCACATTCAATTGGTGGAATTGAACCAAGAACCTTTCCAACACAAGACTGCCACACTAACCCCTAGTCCAAAGGTGACAGAAATTTTGAAGAAAAATTTAGGTCTAAATATCACAATTTAATAAATTATTGGGTGCTAAATTTCATAGGTATAACTCTTATGTACATACTTTTAAAACCTGTTTGAATATGTAATGAGTTAATGGTTAAAGGATACTAGTGGCTGCGCCCCTAAAACCTCTAGGAATACTTAAGGGAAGCAAAAATAATTTATTTTGAGGGTCATCTTTTTTTGGGAGGGAAAAGATACATTTCCCCCAAAAAAATTTTAAACTTTCCCTGGATCAATAAGAAGCTTCACATTACCACTTTATATAATAGAATATGTGGATATATTTAAAAAAAAGAAAATTTGTTAATAAAATTATGGACCTCATTTATTGGCCAGTTCATTTATATATCCCATAAGAGGGGAGAGATGGATTAAAGAAGGTGTATGGGGGTTATTGTTATTTTAGCCAGCTGAGATTATTTCTTTATCAGAGTACATGAAAATATGGACAACATCAAAGTAATAATATATCGATTCATGTATTGCTTATAAATTCAGAAATTGTATAACATAATGATAAAGATAAAGAAACATTTTTTTTATAATAATTGCAGTTTCGAAAATAAAATCAATTTTAGTAGGCATCTTTGTAAAATAAACAAAATCGGATGATATATGATAATCATTTAACTATTTCAATCTATCGAGTACATAAAGATTATGTAGATTTTTTGCATATTATACAGGACAATTTATTGCATTTTAAAGACCTTTTTTTAACCAACTTTAAATAGTAAAATACATCGCTGTTTAAATTTTTTTTGTTAGAAAACATATTAGGATAATTTGTGTTCAAAATAAACACACACACACACCCTCCCCCCTCCCCAAATCTTAATTTAATTATTTTCATTAATTTAAAAATACTATGAAAAATGAAATATGTATAAATCTTTTTTTTTGCATAACTTTTTCAGTGTCTCTCATCAACCACAAAGTATTAAATACATTTAAAATTGAAGAAATATCTAAGTAGGAGAAGCTTAATTATATAGAACAAGTATTGCGTACCTAAACGGAAAAATAATAGAGAAGCTACTATATAACTTGAGTATCACAAAAATTGTTTGAACTCACGGTCCTAGTTTACAAGACGAGTGCTCTACCATTGAGCTAAATAGGCCAATTGTACAAGAAAAAAAATTAAGATAATACAAATTCATAGTGAATATTAAGTAAATTCTGAAAAATTTGTATCTTTTAAAAACAATAAAATTAGGCAAACGTCAGTAGGGCAGTTACCCTATAAATAGTATTCAATAATATTCATAAGTATCAACGTTCAAAAACGTATTGCTCCTGGTGAAATTCAAACTTATAACCCCGGCATAACAGTGTAGAAGAACCGTGCGCTAACTGATTACGCCACTGGAGCTCTTACATTACAGGTTCAAATTTTTTGTAGTTGTTCGAGATGGTAGTTTCTATGTTGTAATTTAAAAAAAAACTTAAGATAAAATTTTTATAAAAGAATATAAAAAAATTTAAAAGTATAACATTTAAAAAAAATATTTTTGGGCGATGGAAATGTCTGACCCCCACCCCAAAATTAGCTCAAAACCATCCAATGTCAATATATATATAACTAGCGGCTACGCCCCTAGAGGCCTCTAGGGGGCACTTGAGGAAGAGAGAGAGTCAAATTTAATAACCCAATTTCTTATTTTAAATTTTTAAAGAAAAGTAAAAAAAAAATTTTTTTTGGGGGGGGGAATTTTTTTTTTTAGGGGGGGGGGGCGTCCCCCCTCATTTTTAATTTTAGTTTAAAAAATTTAAAATTTTTTTTCTTTTTTTGAGGGGGGGGATTTTTAATTTTTTTGGGGGGTTGGGGGTGTCCCACCCCCAAAAAAATAGTTATAAACCTTCCCAGGACCTATGAGAAGCTACCCTGTTAAGGAGAACCCGATCGGTTCAGCGGTTAGAGAGATCCTTCGGTACAGACACACAGATACACAGACACACAGACATCCTGTTACTTTAGTAAAAGGATTCCTGAGAAGGACAACATTGTCAGTTCAGTGGTTGCTGAGATCTTAAGCTTCAGACAGACAAAATTAAATGAAAATTAAGCCCCGCGGCTGAATTGACGGCTGAGGCTTGTACTAATTTAGCACCTGCGGCTGCGGCTGGGGCTTACAATATCTCAGCCGCGCGGCTGTGTCAAAGCTGCGGCTGAATTTAAAAAATTAAGCTGCGGCTGAGGCTGCGGCTTACAAATATCAAGCCGCGCGGCTGCGGCTGCGGCATAATCATAACTTTGCAGCTGCGGCTGAGGCTTTCTTGAAGCCGCGCGGCTGAGTGCGGCTGCGGCTTCAAATTATTAACAGCCGCGCGGCTGAGTGTGGCTGAGGCTTCCCCAACTATAAGCCGCGCGGCTGATTGCGGCTGAGGCTTAGAGGGGCGTTGGCTGAATGAGGCTTAGTGCGGCTGAGGCTTAATGTGGCTGAATTGGAGTTTTGTGGCTGAGGCTTACAGTGGCTGAGGCTTACAGTGGCTGAATGCGGCTGAGGCTTACAGTGGCTTATGTTTTCTTTAAGCCGCGCGGCTGCGACTAAGGCTGAGGCTTATTGGGTGGCTGAGGAAGCCGCGCGGCTGATTTTGAGGCTTCTCGTAAGCCGCGCGGCTGATGGTGGCTGAGGCTGAGGCTGCGGCTGCGGCTTCCGAACCCTGAATGTTTTAGACTTAGTAATCTCCTATGCTAGACTAGAAAGTTTGGGAATAGTCCCTTTCGTAACATCGCCCAATAAGGGGCGATTTGTCGTATTTTTAAAATGGCTTTTTATATATTTTAGGTTATATTGGGTTAGGTGATTGTCCTAAAGGGTTAGGTAATTGGCCCCGCAGGGTTAAAGCCCCCTGCAGGGGCTAGAAATAGGAGAAAAGCTACTGTGAAAAATACGAAGAATCGCCCCATAAGGTGCGATGTTACGAAAGGGACTATAACCGAAAGTTTTATAGGGTTTTGTCTTATATTAGTCCTTCTAAAAATGTATTAGAACAACCAAAGTCCTCACCTATATCTGCAACAAAAAAAAGGTGGTGATTGGTTCGAATCTCAGTTAAACCGCGCCATAACTAACCCAATACCATGCACAGTTAGGAATTCAAGGCAAAGAGTAGTAAATCTAAGGTTTGGTTGTCTGCGATATTTAGGAAGTAATAGCTTGAACCTTACTAAAAAGGTCTGGCCCAAAGTTTTATCAACTGTTCCCAGAGTTATTAATTTAGTTATATGAATTACAAAAAAGCTAACTGTTTATTTTTTAATTTATAGGATATATCAGACGAGGTGCCATATTTCCCTGAATCTCAATACGATGCAGTGGTTCCTGAAAATATTAAGGTAATACAAAGTCTTTATGTCTGTCTGTTTGTCTGTCTTTCTGTATGCCGCTGTGTCGACCAGTATGTTTTTTTTGTCTTTTAGTCTGTTTGTCTTTCTGTCGGTCAGTGTGACAGTTTGTTTGTCTTTCTTTCTGTTTGACTATTCTCTGCTTTTCTGTGTGTCTTACTATCAGTTTGTTTGTCAAAAAAATTAAGAGCAAAAGTCTTCGAACTGCAAAACATTGCCAAAAAATTATTCATTGAAAACAATAATAGTTTTAGTGCTAAAAAAATTACTTTTAAATGTCTTAGGTTAGTTTTATGCTAACTTACTCACTTCCCAACCCCTCCCATTGAAGCTATGGGTTAAGCAACTAGTTCATTTAAAGAAAAAAACTAGTTTAAATTTAATGTTTGTATTTCAGGATTTTCTGGTGGTAAAAGTAACAGCTTTGGATAAAGACACTGTATCCATGATAAATTACAGGTATTGTTGTTGTTTTTTTTTTACAATTTTTATCAATTTTGTTGACTTTGAGAACTAACTTTTTGGAAACTGCAATGAAGCTGTTAAAAGATTTTTTTCTTTGGTTTATTTTTAGTTTCCTTCGAAGTTCTAGCAATTATAGAACCACCCTCCTCTTATTTTGGAAAAAAAGTGAAAAGGAGGGAATAGTATTTCTTTATGCCTAACCCCTGCGGGATCTAAACTTATAATTTAAATTTTAAAAATGTTCAAATCGGATCATTGTATATTTAAGTAAATACAATAAAATATTAAGAGCCTTGTTATTTCACTTAGAGTTAGAAAAGCATAGATTTATAGAACATGTTAAAAGATAAACTTAACTTTTTTATGTTTTAGAATAATGTCAGGAGCTCTTGAGGAGTTTAGGATTGATCCACTTTCCGGCGAAATATTTACTATTAAGGTAAATTATTACTTTTTTAAAGAAAAAGATTTTCTATATTTGTTCTGTCCTTTACGGATAGTTCATGTTGTTCATTTAGAAATAATAGAATTGTCCTATCGATTTTAAAGTTTGTATGATAACAGTTAGGTATGATTTAGAAAGCGTAGCAACTCTATAATCATTACCAGAAAGTCCTTTTAAATATACTGATTTTTTACTTATCCTATTATCCTATCTAGCTTTGTTGGTCCGGACCTTTTAATCCAACAAAACTGGGATTTTTACAATGCCCAAAAAACTGTCTGTATATTATATTATTTGACAAATAACTATTAATTGGCATTAAGGTTGATTTCAGTTCATTCAATTACCATTAAACATATTTGGATTTTAATTTATTTTTTATTTTTCCAGGGTTTGGATTATGAACGTAGAAAAGT
Organism: Acartia tonsa; assembly: GCF_053477335.1. Lineage (NCBI taxonomy): Eukaryota > Metazoa > Arthropoda > Copepoda > Calanoida > Acartiidae > Acartia > Acartia tonsa. The sequence goes on from NC_137266.1 coordinate 16,975,272, forward strand.
TCACGAACTGGTTATTGGAACTGAACAAGGAATGCTTCATGGTAAAATATTATTAATGGATTTAGAAAACGTGGATATTGTGTGAGATTCTTACATACCCTGATTAAATGTTTCTCCTGCCTGGCTATTAAAACGATACCTCACATTCTCCCTTTTGACTTTTAAAATGCTATTCTAGTTTTAAATGCACCAAAAGAAAATGTGCAATACTGATCTAATTAGCACCTGTATATAAGTTAGACCCACTACTATATTTTTATCTTTTATTTTCTTTTTCCTTTTATTTAAGTAATAACTCATCAAAAATATATTTTCCTTATCTAATATTTTTTTTATTTTTATATGTTTTTTTATTTTTTCAAAGAAAAAATTTTCTAAAAAAACTTAACCAACAAATATCTACATCTCCAAGTATTAACACAATCTTATATACAAATTAGGGATTACGCATTTGTACGGTCCTAGTTGACTTTGTGATTCCTTACTTTTGTTTTGCAATTAATAATTTCTATTTTTATCTTATTTTTGTATTTAAACATGCTTAAGTTAAAATAAATGTTATGTTATGTTATCCCATCCCCTCCCCTGACAATGGAGAACCGTAGTGGCCTATAATCGAGGAGTATGTATAAGAAATATAAATTGTCGACAAAAATTCCCCTGACACAAAATCCACGTATTCTATATCCATTTATATATTTTTGAAATTGTTTTTATAGTCTATAATCATTCAGCTTGTCAAATAGATACTTATTTTGCACCTTGCCATTGTATTTTTAAAGATTTATAATTTTATAACTAGCAGCTAGCTCTTACCAAATAAAAGGTTAAAGGTCTACATTTAAAAATAGAATAGTCTAAAAACAGGATCAATGTGAAGCTTTTCTAAAATAGAGTACCCAACCAATTTTGTAGTTATTGAGATCTTAAGCTTCAGACATAAAACTCTTTCTACTTTACGTAATAGGATATATAAAACTTCTTAATTAAAATTTGTTACAAAAATAATCTATGTTTTAATTAGGTTCAGAGGAAGGAAACACAACGACGACTTTAGTCAAGATAATGGTTCAAGATGTTAATGATATGGCGCCGGAATTTACTAGCGTACCTACAGGTAAACTTAGGTTAATTTTAGAAAAGCTACTCTACAATTTATAATGTTTTTTCTTATATAAGGTTATTGGTTCTACATTTGCATTGGCGTGATTATTAACCTATCCTCATATGTAACAGGGTGTCTGTCTGTTTGTACATCCAGCCTCCCAGGAGAAATTGCTACAAGGATAAAAAGACCACCTGTTGATACAATAAATGGTACTAGTACTAATATTTCTAGGTAACACCCTGTATGTGAGAAATAATACTAAGATCCATGATATAGTTGGTATAATACAGTGTACTACTAATAATATTTCTAGGTAACACCCTGTACGTGAGAAATAATACTAAGATCCATGATATAGTTGGTATAATACAGAGTACTAATACTAATATTTCTAGGTAACACCCTGTACGTGAGAAATGATGCAAAGATCCATGATATAGTTGGAAAGGTTCAAGCAGCTGATAATGATGGAACTGAACCTGGAAACCTTGTCAGATACTCTTTAGGTAATGAAGTTTTCTTTCAATGGCGCAAATATGCCCCTTGTCTCTAGAGTCTAGGGGTTTTGCTCACATCCCCCAGGGGCTTTGTTTCTGTAATTAAGAAGATCAGCAAATCAGGAGGAGGAGTATAAAGCAAACTGAAGTCATGTATAGAGCTTCCTTAGAAAGGACAACTCAAATAAGACCAGTGCAGTCATTTACATTTATGCTCTATACCTAATTAATGGAAAGTGAGAGTGTTAATGAAATTAAGGCACAATTTAATTTTGTGTTATATATATTTATCCCTGTCAATCTGGTTTTTGGGGTTTTTGTAGTTTTGGTGGGATTAAGTTGGTATGTTGATAGTCAGTTTGGATTTATTTTAGCTAGGTATCCCTCCCTCCCTCCCTGGCTTATTTAAATAAGGAGCTAGTCCAGTAGGCCATCATCTGATCATATGATTTTATGTGTTATCTATTGATTTTTAATTGTATTGTATTTTAATTGTATGAATAAAAATGTGTTTTATGTTCACCTAGACTAAATATATGGATTATCTATCTAATTTTGTGTTTGTTTTGAAAGCGTAGCTTCTCTATAATTGGTTTGTCAGGGAGAATTAGGTATAACATTAGTTATTTATTCTTAGGATAAATAATAGAAAATAATTGTTTTTTTTTCATTCCCAAATTGTATTAATTTCTAATCTTGATAACTATTACAGCATACTTTTGTATTGGAATGCTGACAAAATAACATTTTGTTTTAATAATGATTTATTCAAAGTTTTATGGATTATCTTTTAAAATATTTTTAGATGTAGAATCAAGCAGTCCGTCTGCCGAGACATATTTTAGAGTAGACACGCAAACAGGAGATATTATACTGCTTGGGGATTTGAGGTAAATTGTTATTTTTTAATATATAGATTGAATACTAAAAAATATCTATTGATTTTTTAGCCAAAGAGAGTTAAAATACTCTTCCTTATTTCAAAAATGGGGGGAGAGGGCATATAATGCTCGATAGGTACTTTGAACCAATAAATGCTCATATGTTTTAGGCCCTAATTTGAATCAATTTTTGTTTTAGCAATGAAGTTTATGAAGAATACAAGCTCAGTATCAAAGCAATGGACCAGGTACAAAAATTATGCCTTAATTTTGAATAATTTTCCATTAATTAATTATTTATTCATTTGTAGCGAAGCTTTGTATATAATTAATTCAGATGTCAAGGTTAAGTCTTAAATGTATTACAAAAGTAGTAGTAAATACAAAAACAGATATACAGAGACAATTTGGATATCATTTTAATATAAGCACATAATTATTAGTATATGAGAATGAGTAAAATTAAAGTAATCTACAACCCTTATTTTCGTCCAATATTTACATCTTATACTCATTAGAAAAAGAAGGATAGATTTGTTTATTTCCATATTCTAATAAGATTACAGATAAAATTATTCTAAAACCCTTTTTGTCGTCCAACATTTTTCCCAGACTGACTCATACTCATAAGAATATGGGGAGGAACTTGTTAATCTCCCTTTGGCTTAGACCTCCAACCCCTCAATAATATAGAATTCTATATTCTAGGGGACTCCCAGTCTATCAGCCAATGTTGATATAATAGTGAGAGTAGAACAAGTTGTGACTCTTCCCCCCAACACTGGTGTTGGGTTTAATCAGCTGACCTATCAGATTCAGGTACCTACTGCTGCTTTGTTCAGCCCAGCAAATATCAAACCAAAAACATTTTATAGTTAATACATTGATACAGCTTTTACACAGTTTTGGATTAGGATTTTCATGAAAACTTGTGTCAAACGCCTTTGTTAAGTCTAAAACGCACAAATAACACTATTTTAATTATATTACCAGGTTAAAGAACAAAAACAGAACCAAAGAGAAAATGAACATTACTGAACATGATTTTTCATTTTTGGAGACTTTTTTCTACAAGTAATTGGTTTAAGAAAAATAATTTAATAATTAAGTGTATTCCAAGCTTAGGTTTAAGCTTCCTAATACAAGTTCATAAACACCTTTATACACTAAAACATGAAGAAAATATATTTTAAATATCAATTAATTGTAGGTTATGGAAAATACACCCCAAGAAGCTGTCTTGAAAACTTTACCCCTGGTTGACATCCCTGAAAAGAACATTAGAATAAGGTAAACATACAAAACACATAAAATCAGAAGGATGTTTAACTGTGTGTTTGTTCAGAATAATTTTTACTGAAATATATCGATAGAATATCCTTTCAGTAAAGTTTCTTTTAGGTCCGGTAAGATTTGTATCTAATTTTGGGGAGCTATATTTCCCAAGTGAAATAGGTTCTTTCTATCATCTTAAAAAATCAATGTGTTTGGTCGACCTCTAGGGGCATAGCTTTTTTGTGTATGTAAGTTGTTAATATCTCGTAAATGGTTAGACCGATGACTATTTCTTATTTTTCTGGAAAGCTTGTTTTTGGTTAAGGGTATGTTTAATTCTATATTGCTATTTCCGAAAAGGCACAGAAGAAAATCTACTCATACCCCATTCCAACTCTCAAAAACAAGTTTTAACTTGATAGTTCGATTTTATCATGCAAACATTTTATTTTAGCTGTTCTGTGACCTCGGCCCGTGATAAGAATGGCAAGGATGTTTCAATTTTATTCCGAGGAGAAATGAACGAGGCTAACCAGTGCAATCTTATTCTTGCCAGGTAAATAATACATTGTTACATTTCCTTTCAAAGCTAATAAGCAGGGATAAGGGATGGGAAACGTAGGAAAAAATTATTTCAGGCCTATTTGAAGCCTAGGCCTAATAAATCAGTTTTGGGATGGCGCAGTGGTTCGTCCTAAACGCTAATGAAAAAGCTGTGTGTGTGTGTGTGTAGATAAAGTATAGAATCAAATTCAGGTAGCTAGTTTAAAGTAAAAAACATAACTTTTTATAAACCTATATATTAATGGCTTTTGTTAAAATGAAGTTTTTCCTCTCCCAAAATTGTTTTATCTTTTACTTTGGTAATTTGAACTGTCAGAAAGCTATCGTTGGGTTTCCCCCAGACAGATTTTAGTTTGTATTATTTGCATTTTTATTAATGAGTAAAAATTTTATTTGAAAATTTCATTGCTAATTAAAATTCAAAATAAATAAATAAATATGCACTTGGGTAACATTCTATCAAGTTCTTTGGATACTATTATGTATTGATAGATCTGTACTGTGTTGTATTGTACATATATTAGGGTTAAGGTGTTGTATCAATTCCGTATTAAATTTTTAAAATTCAAAATACAACATCTAATTTATAAACTACCAAATGAAAATTCGTATCTACCTTCTTTCCAAAAAAATAATCCCGTTATTTTTGTTTTTTCTATATGGCCCTTTTTTAATGTTTAACTCTAAGCAGATTTAATAATTAAACTAATGTGATCTAACACCATTTATATTTATTTTTTCGTAGCAGACAAATCATTATTTTTTCTAGAATTGTCTGCTTCTAAAATTTCCGCCAATTGGTGATTGGTTGATACAAAACAAGCCCAAATCACAGAACACTATTGGTTTAGAGCGGTAGCCAATATGAGCCGTCCGCCAGTAAGGTCATTAAATTAGGCAAATGGTAAAAGTTGCATGATCCCTTTCAAAACCAGGCCGAGACCTAATTTATGGCCCGGTTTCCTATCCCTTATCCCTGGCTAATAAGTGTTAGTATGCAATTTTGTAAAAATTGCTAATTTTGAAGTAGTCATATGTCATAAGTTTGCTTGAAAATGATATATCTTAATCTGTACTTGATAATTAGAATATAGAGTTAAGATTACTATATTAATAATATTTAGATCTGTACTTGATTATGAGAGTATGCCAGAATATAGAGTTAAGATTAGAGTCAGCACTCTTACTATATTAATAATATTTAGATCTGTACTTGATTATGAGAGTATGCCAGAAAATAGAGTTAAGATTAGAGTCAACACTCTTACTATATTAATAATATTCAGATCTCTACTTGATTATGAGAGTATGCCAGAATATAGAGTTAAGATTAGAGTCAGCACTCTTACTATATTAATAATATTTAGATCTGTACTTGATTATGAGAGTAAACCAGAGTAAAGAGTTAAGATTAGAGACAACACTCTTACTATGTTAACAATATTTAGATCTGTACTTGATTATGAGAGTATGCCAGAATATAGAGTTAAGATTAGAGTCAACACTCTTAATATATTAATAATATTTAGATCTGTACTTGATTATGAGAGTATGCCAGAATATAGAGTTAAGATTAGAGTTAACACTCTAACCATATTAATAATATTTAGATCTGTACTTGACTTTGAGAGTATGCCAGAATATAGAGTTAAGATTAGAGTCAACACTCTTACTATATTAATAATATTTAGATCTGTACTTGATTATGAGAGTTTGCCAAAATATAGAGTTAAGATTAGAGTCAACACTCTTACTATATCAATAATATTTAGATCTGTACTTGATTATGAGAGTATACCAGAGTATAGAATTAAGATTAGAGTCAACACTCTTAATATATTAATAATATTTTGATCTGTACTTGATTATGAGAGAATACCAGAATATAGAGTTAAGACTAGAGTCAACACTCTTACTATATTAATAATATTTAGATCTGTATTTGATTATACGAGTATACCAGAATATAGAGTTAAGATTAGAGTCAACACTCTTACTATATTAATAATATTTAGATCTGTACTTGATTATGAGAGTATGCCAGAATATAGAGTTAAGATTAGAGTCAACACTCTTACTATATTAATAATATTTAGATCTGTACTTGATTATGAGAGTATGCCAGAATATAGAGTTAAGATTAGAGTCAACACGCTGACTGCTTTCATCAATCCAAAGGAAACATTTTATTTTGAATAGTTTGCATCATTATAAAAGCTTCATTTTTATAAAAGATTAGACAATGAAAAATAATCTTGAAGTTACTCCTAAAAAGCTGAAATATTTACTTACTCTATAAAAATGTTTTCTTGACATTTGTTTGGCCCAAAACAGTAATCTCCAAAAAGGTTGTCTTTGTTTTTTCTTTGTCATTCTTTAATTTTCATGAAAATTAATATCAATTATTTTTAATCATCCTAATTTTACACATAAACAAAAAATATGTAATTGTAAGGTATTAAAGTAATAATTAAATAATTCATAATAAAAATGTTCTAAAAATAGAGGGCTGAAGCGGAAATTAAGTTGCAAGTTGTGGATAAAAATGATAACTCTCCAACATTTATCTACAATAACAGTTATAATACAATTATTAAAGACAAATACTTGAAGGTTTTGTCTCTTAATACTAAGGTAAGTTTTTATTTTATCGTTTAAAGTAGTAAGTCATGTCTGCTATGATCTCGTAAACTGCTGGACAATTTTCATAAGTTTTATACTAAAAAATAATATTTTATAAACCGACTACAAGAACCCACCTCCCTTATTTTGAAAAAAATTTAAAACAAGGGGAGGGGTCAGATTTCACAAGTTCGTGTTTAATTTTAGGTTAGGTTAGGTTATATTAGTTACAGGGTAGCCCTGCAGGGTGACGGTACTCTAGTAGTGTGGTTGCATCAAGTTTTTAATATTAATGATTTTAATATGCAGTTATTAATCTTTTTTTTAGCCTGGAAGTGAAGTACTACAAGTAATGGCAAAAGATTCAGATTCCGGCAACTTTGGCACAGTCTCCTTTGAGCTGGCAACGGATTCAGATCCTGTTGCCAGACAGTACTTCAAGGTATAGTAATTACATTCAGGAAGGGAGAGAACAATGGACTGTAAATTAAATGGGTACTTAAAGTTTTTAAACCGGGTTTCCCTATTTGTTTGCCCAAAAACTTTAGGGACTTTATTGAATTTTATGGATGGTTTCGAACTAGTAGTTTCCAAGCTTTTCAAGTGATAATTATGTTTATCATTATTGGGGATCTATTTTAATTTAACGTCCATTGCCTTATTGCTAAAGATTCCTTGATTTCAATTGATGAAAACAGTTTTAAATAATGTTTCAAAATATCAAAGTTTTTTCAGGTTTTTGTAGAATTTCTAGCTATGATATAATATATTGCTATTTTACTAATTAAAGTAAACTTCTTTGTTGATAACCATATGAACACTTATTATACAGAAAACAATTTTTCTTGGTAATGATATATATGCTGAAAGCCTTTTTTTTTATCTGATCTCACATATTTTGTATTTCCTGCTTTAGATAATTTAGAAAATTTTTATATATTTTATCAAGAGAATTTAAATAAAATTCATATTTAGGTTGATGCTGAAAGTGGAATAGTTAGGACAACAAAAGACTTTTCAGATGTTGATCCTAAGGATTTGCCTTTCAAACTCGTTATTAATGCCAGGTAAGTCATGAGTCAATTTGAGAATCATTTTTACTTTATTCCAAATAGATTAAAATTTAATTATCTAAAGTAATTGACATATTTCTATAACAGAACAAATATTGGTATTTGAGTCGTGGATTAAATGCGGGTGCTTTATTTTTTTAGAATAGGGGAGGGGGGGGGGGGTTGTGATTTGAAAAAAATAAATGTAATAACAGAAATGTATAAATCTTTGATTTTTAAATGGAAAATATACCAATAAATTTTGTTTTTAAATTTATAATGTAAATAAATTAAAATATGCTAGTCATGAGTTGTACACACTTGATTTTGAATGATTCAAAATATTTTAGGGACAATCCAGGAGATATTGAGAACAGTAAGATGGATAAAACTGAAGCTGTTATTAATCTTCTACAGAAACAGAATCTATTTGTTATTGTTCTAAAAGGAACTAAGCCTAATGAAGTTAAATCCAGGTATGTCTATCTCATTTATAAGCACACTATAATTAATTTTGTCTGTTCGTAATGTTTTAAAAGACATAACCTTTTATTTTAAAGATTTCTAATTTTTACCTCAATTTTTACTGACTTTGTTCATTTTTTGTTTTTTTTGCTTTTGTTTTAAAGTCTGTCTATTGGACTAAATGGTGATTTGCAATAAAATTAGGAAAAATTGTAGTAAAAAACTTAAAAAGAACAATAAACAAATAAAAATACTTATATAACTTTTTATAAGTACTTGTTGATTTTTAGCAAGATACACTTTAAGATTAATCTAACTTATTTGATTACAGGGTTAATAATTATTCCAAGTGATTATTTTTTTTGTTTTAATTCAGATTTGATGAGCTTGGTAAAATTTTGAGTGATCAGAGTGAAATGATTGTTAATATAGGTAAATTTTAAAGTATTTTCAATTAATTGTAAAATACATATTAAGATTTATTAAATCTATCTCCTCCTACTGATATTTTATAAAAAAAAGTTTACGAAAATTATTATGCATAAAGGGTTAAGGGGGGGGGGGGGAGATTTGAGAGTAGTATTCTGACTAATTTCATTATTCGGGGCTTTGATAACACTCCATTAGGAAGATATGTTGCTTCAAATGCCTTAGTATAGAAAATATTCTTTGGATAACTATCCACTAACCTTTGTTTTCACAACCTTTGTTGCAAAGTCATTTAAAAATTAAACCTAAAATATATATTCTAAACTATGATAATGTTTTAGATCGAGCAGTCGAAGCACAAGTAAGAGATGATAATGGAACTTGCTGTCTGCAAAGTAAACAAGGTAGAAACTTCATAATTTGTGTATTCTTAAATTTAGCAAAGTGTTTGATTCGATATTTTCAATAATTCATTATTTTTTTTATGAAAGTATGTCTGTCTATGTAATTGTAGCGATTCATCTCGATAACTGCTGACCCGATTTGGTTATCTTTTTTAGTAAAGCTTCTCATTGGTCCATGGAAGGTGTATAAATATTTTTGGGGAGGATATTTACCCACTCTCAGAAGAAATCGCCTCTAAAAAAAGAACCCATCCTCTATAATCCCTTTTACTTTTTCGTAAAACCTTTTAGGTGCTTCTTTTAGTTGTTGTGCTTTTCCAGATTTATTAATACTTTTCAAATTTTAGACACTGACGTATGGTTTTACGCCATCGACCCCGCCACCCAAACCCTGCTGGCACTGAATGAATCTATGACAGTTGAGAAGATAACTGGGAAACAGGCCTCTACCAGTCTTAAATATATAGTCACTGGAGATTTACATGTTCAGGTGAGCTTAAATTTGGTTAAAGCGAAGCTTTTCATTTTTGGTCGTCCGGCCGTAACAGATATTTAATTAGGCATGTTAGAATTGTTTTATTTAAATTTTCTTGTCATGATGATTCCTCTAACAGTTTAAAAGTTTGGAAACTCTTTTCTCATATTCACTCGAAACCGATTTTATCCAGTGGATCTATTTGTTTTCTATCATACTTTATTATCATACAATTTATTTGACATATGAAATTGTTATTATTAGAACTATAACACATAATGTTTGAAGCGGAGTAAATATCAAATGCCTTTTATTACTTTATATATTTTTTTTGAAAAAAAGAACATAACGTGCTGAGTTTATTTTTCTATAAGTTTCTTATGTTCAGGCTAGCGATATCCATGAGGTTTATGTTGAGGATACTTCTCGAGATGATCCAACAGCTACCTCTGTCAAAACATTGTACAATAGTCAATACAGGTATTAACTATATTCTTAGATTCTGTATTACTAGCGGCTACACCCTTGTAGACCTCTAGAGTCACTTGAAAGGGATGAGAAGGATAGAATTCGACCTTCCCATCTAAATTTATCATAGTTTCAAAAAGAAAAAGTAAAATTCAACTCACCCGGTCATCATTAAAAGCTTTTTTCTGAAAAAAATAACGAATTTGAGATATCCAAAATACATTTTAAACATCCAGTTGATAAATAAGAGGAATAAGCGCAATCCTGATATGTATGTACTATGAGCCCTATCACATATATGCTTTGTGAAGGTTTTGTGAGTTATAAATGTAATTTCCATTTATTGTTAAATTGACTTTCTCGAGGCCTTTGATAGTCAGTCAATGGTTCTTCTTCTTGGTTACATAAACAAGAGAGCATTACTGATTTGCGGAAAATACATAGAATAACAAAAGGATAAGACAATTTATTATTTGATGATGGTAAACAAAACTACCTCACTTGTAGATTAAATTCATTAGTTATAAAGTTTTGACATTTCAAGTCTGGAAACAACCAATTAAAATTCAATAAAAGTACCCAAAGTTTTTTATCCAACAATAAAATGACGTGGTTATATGGGTACCAGTGTAATTTACAGGCCTATGTTAGCTTCCTCTACTACATTAGAGGACCTAAATAATACTTGTTTTTGTTTTAGTGGTTACCCAGCTGTTCTGATTGCTATTGGCTGTATTGTATTTGCTTCAAGCATAATTGCCATCACATATATTCTCATATTATATAAAAGGTATTTATTTAGCGGATTTTTAATAGCTTTGCTACTCTATAATTTTGATATGCATGTCTTTATGTCCAAAGATCCTACAGAATGGATTGCTGTTTAATAGTCGAATCTTCACTAACAGACTTTATAGATCATTTAAAGAAAATGAAGGTTTACAGAAAAAACAGAAATTAGAAAAGACTTTACATGCTCTACAAATAACTCAACCCAACTATATATTTCTTACAGGTATCAAAAGGCTAAAGATTCTACTGAACAAATGATAGTAGTACCCAGATATGAACCAGTATTTGTTGAACCCAACATGAAGCTGTATGAAACTCAGGTTTGTAAATTTATCCATAATAATTATTCGGTTATATTGCTTTTGTTAATAGGTTTTGCGAATAAGGCAATAATACTTACTCTAAGCTACATTTTTGACATTGCCTTGGGGAGTTTTATATCTTAAAAAAAACATTTCATGGTTTCAGCAAATTATGCCTTAAACTATTTTTTTTTCATTATGTGATTTTTGAAATAACGACAAATTTGCAAGGTTATTGTTCCAACAAAATATGTTTAAAAGTAGCAGCACAATGTCTGTCTGCACAGCAGTAGAACCGGAATTGAAAGTTCTTTTATTAATTTCTGACCCTTTGATGATCAATTCAGAGCGTGTTAAGAGGTTTATTAAGCACTTTGAAACCAAAAGATTGAAGTTTAAAAATCAGAAAGGAAAAGGGCCAAATTTAGGGATCCTCTTTTATGTTCATATGTAGTTTTCATATTTATTGTTCTTTTTAAGGTGTTACAAATGAGTGTTAATATGGACGAACCTGAAGACCTAAGAATTGATTTTAAAAACAGGTAAAAATGATTTTTTAATTATAAAAAAATTCAGATTAAATGCTTTGTGTTTACAAATGTTTTTATGGGACATAAAATCTAAGTAACTTTTAATATTTTTGTAACCATGACTGACATACTGAAGTCATGGCTTACATTAAAAGCAGGGCTCGGCAGCCGCGCATAAGCCGCCTGAAAGTGAAATCATCATTTTATAACATAAAAATTCATCTGAATATCTAAACCTGTTCCTAAACAGACAATCTTTCTTTTCGGAAATTCTTTTTTTGTACACTAGCGGGTTTTAACTTGATTCTTGTGCGTGGCTTTTATAATTTAACTGTTTGGTTTATCAATTCTTTAGAAATTTTGGATCTACTGCAGTTCACGGTAAAATATTGCTGGTAACGAATATTTCCAAAAATCTGTCAATCGTACAGATCCTGCCCGCACACTGTTATAAGCGGCATAAGGAGGCCTACAAATAATCTGGAATAGCTATAAATCAATAATTCATAACTATCTCGCAGTGCAGAGAAATGCGCGAAAAAGACCTATTTTACGCGTTTTATCTTCAGTGAAGCCTTCCCTGTGCATCATTGGATCTTGGCTATTCCAGATTATTTGTAGGCCTTCTTATGCCGCTTAAAATGGTGTGCGGGTATGATCTGTACATTCAGCCGTTTGGCATCTAGCAGCCTTTAAAATTCACAGAGTTTTAGAAATATTAGTTACCAGCAATATTTTACCGTGAACTGCAGTAGATCCGAAATTTTATATTAATCATATGATTTAAAGTAGTAAGTATTTATGTTGAAGATCTCGATCTTGTACTTTTCAGGGAAGCTTTATAGATATATGAACGAGTTTTAGGCTATTTTTCTGACCTCCTCCGCACACCCCTAGAAGCTAGAGACGAAGCAACTACCATTTTAATAAAATAACAGCATGAAAATTCATATTTAATTAGCTTAATCTTATATAAAAATCTAAAAAGAAAACTGGAACAACGACTTAAATTTTCCAGCAATGGACTGAAAAAAAATAATGTTTTCTGCTTTTCAGGTCGGCTAACAGATATGTAGATCCTGGGTTTAATCTTGATAATGTCAGCTACATCACTCATGACACTACGTCAAGTAAGTTTACACTCATAGTAGCGCAGCTACTCTATAACTAGCACATTTTTATGTAGTTTAATTATAATGAATTAGTGTGTCTAAAGTCAAAAATGATTTTCCTAAATAAACCTAAATATAAACAGACCACCTAACCCCCCCCCCCCACTTAAATTAAAATTTTTAATGATCATTATGCTTCCCCCTGCTTAAACAATGCAGGGTTCTTATAATCCTTATAACATAACTTAACTTAACCTAACCTCACTTGATCTAATCTAAAAATATGTTTTATCAAAAGTTTTTGACAAAGCTTTTTGTGTGTCTCAAAAGATCAGTTGTGTGACGTCATAAAAATGATGAAGATGAGAGAAGAAGTGGGAAAGAAACCCCTAAAAAAGAGATGGATAATCCCTCATTTTATGACGTCACATGGCTGATTTTTTGAGACACTTTGTAAAGTTTCTCATTATGCTAGACCTTGCTCAAACCATGCAGGAGCTCTTAATATATTTCTTAACCTAACCTAACCAAAGTTTTTATTATCCTTTTGTTTGTAGCAAGTGGAAGTCCCGTGCAAGATACCTCCCTGTCAACCTTCCGAGCGGCCACAGTTTCTGGTAGGCCTGGCAGACCAATCTCCAGGAGCCAGTCTAGTCACAGACCGTGAGTATCTTTTCTTGTCTGAAGCGTAAAACGCATTGTTCCAATTACGTAGTTTTCAGAAACCTTAACTGCATCATAGCTAAAGAATTTTCAAATTGTACACAATTTGTAGCAAGATGGGTTTCATTAAAGGGAATCTGGCCGTAAACACGTCCAATGCATTACAAGTACCCATCTTATTTAGGACTTCCAGTTAAAGGTTCTTTGATTGAAGTAATAACCCTAATCCAATATAATTGTCCACACTTACTAGCTTCTTGTAAGGCCTTACATTTGTAAAGCTTAAGCTTTCCTGTGAATACCCCCCAACCTAACCATAATCAACACACTGAAAATAACTTAACAAGAGTTATAGCTTGTGGGGGAAATTATGTGTTTTGCAACATTTGTTTACTTGTCTTAACTTTTTACAATTTGAAATTTTCAGAAATCAAGCATCCCAGCCGCTGCGTCTAACCCCACCGCACTCCAACGGCGCGGCTCACCACCCTCCGGGGGCCGCTGCCGCCGCCGTTTTCTCCGCCGAGGAACAGAATCTCATTTTCCACGGGCGCAGCGATTTCAACACGAGCACGCCGAAACGGTCCCACAGCTTTAAGGCGATGCCGCAAAATCCGGACGCAACTACTCAGCTTTAAATTGGTACCTACTGCTACTGCTTTTGCAGTCATTCTCTTTATAAATTAGTGAATTAAAAGTGCTATATAATAATTAGGTCTTTTCAATAAATGAAAATAACCTAATTTTGTTATTCATTTATTAGAACAATTAACTTGAAGTGACATTAGCTAAACAAGCTGGAATCTCAAAAAATTATTAGACAAACCTATCTTAGTACATAGAAATACCTAACTTTATGTGATTCCCTTTTAATCTTAGTGAAATCTAGTCGGTCAAAAAAGTATTAGAGTATTTTAAGAATCACAAAAAAAAATCATTTAGATTGATATACAAGTGTCATAAACAATAAAAATCAAATCGTACTATAGTGAAAATTATTAAGAACTATATTTTTGTAATTAGAATAATTGATAAAAGTAGAACACAGTAATAGTGTCTGACTGATTATGACGTAACAAAAAAAATTAGCCAATGAGAGGCCGCTATTGACCAATGGTAAAATTTATAGTGGCCTCTCATTGGCTAATTTTTTTTTGTTACGTCATAATCAGTCAGACACTATTACTGTGTTCATAAAAGTATCATTGCAGTCCATTAGAAAAATATGCTATTGTGTTTATTTTTCTTCTCTAAGCTAGTCCAAATTGTAAAAATGTAAATATTTTATCTAAAACGAAGCTTTTCTATAATTGGGATCCGTTAGTTTATTTTAAGTATTTCACTTCTTTGGCTGTAAATTTTTTTTAAAGCTTCACTTTTATGGATATTCTAATCCTTGTTAAATATTTAGACAAATTTTAGCTTAATTATTATAGATTAAAGCTTTCATGTTTTTTTTTAAAGATTTTTATTTTATGTTTAAGTTATTGTAAAGATCTCAACTGTACAAAATGTTTATTAATGATAACATATAAAGTTTTTAAAGATATATTTTTTTAAAATTGAGATGTTAATTTTATGAAATCACAATAGTTGAATTTTATAGACAATTTATGTATATTTTGTACAATAGTTTTGTTAAGTTTGAAGTAAATTTTTTAGACAAAATCAAAGAGTTTTATTATTTTAAAATCAGACAGAAATAAATGTACAGGGTGTTTCAAGAGAAATGTTATGCATAGAAAAAAAACCATATATTTATCTTGAAACACCATGTAAATTTATTAATTTACAAAAACAATACTTAAATCTAAATGAGGATATAATTAAGTTTACTCCCAAATCTTCTTTACCTAAAGTAATAATAGAAATGTATTAGTTTTATATTATGATATTATGACTTCACTCCTTAGTAATTAAATTTTTGTTTGTAGTGAGGTTGTGTAAGTCTGATTCCTCATCAATCCCCTAGCTGCATTTAGGATCTATAGAAAGTTTTCAATGTCTTAACATAGAAAGAAACCTTACTTTATACCCCCCTTTCCAAAAATTGCCAAAGATTTTTTATAAAGATTCCCGGAAATGAAGAGCTCAAATGAACCTAGTAATTGTTTTTTAAAAATTATAATGCATGCATAGCTTGGATGATTTTTTCCCCAATCAATGTAATAGCTTACCTCTTCCTTAGATCCAGCGAAGGTCCCAAAAAGCCAATCTAGAAGTAGAGATCATATGATTATTTAACAGTTAATTTTTAGGTTTTTTAATTTTACTTTAAATTATCTTAAAGATCTTAAATCATTCTTCTAAATTGATTATTAGATAATCTAGATAAATGTGCTTTCCTCCTTTTTATTTCATAAGACTCAAAAATTCATCCTAAATTAGAAAAGGTTTAAACATGTTTTAGATGCTTTCCCTGAAAGTGCCGGTAGATCGGAAGGCCTTAACCCTGGGGGTCTATTCCTGCGGTGCCAGATCTCTGCGGGGCTAACCAGTACATATTAAAACTAACCTAAACTGACCTAAAGTATAAAGAAATAAACAAAAATCCCCTTATCCTTACACTAAAGTAGCAGGATGTCTCTTTGTCTTTGTGTGTCTGTGTGTTTGTACCGAAGGATCTCGCTAACCGCTAAACCGATCGGGTTCTCTTTAACAGGGTAGCTCCACATAGGTCCCAGGAAGGTTTATAACTATTTTAGGGGAGGGTACCACCACCCTCCCAAGAGAAAACAAATTAACCCCCCCCCCAAAAAAAAAAATATCTTTCTTTTCTTTAAATATCTAAGATAATAAATTGGGTTATCCAATTCGACTCTCCCATCCTCAAGTGCCCCTAGAGGCCTCTAGGGGGCGTAGATGCTAGTTTATAAAAAATGATAATAAGCTACTTTATGACTAATTACCTAGAGGAACATGCGTAGCTCCATAGTTACAATCAAAGTGATCATGAAGTATCACAACTACCCTATATCTAATTACCTAGAGGAACATGCATAGCTCCATAGTCACAATCAAAGTGATTATGAAGTATTTAAACTACTCTGTAACTAATTACCTAGAGGAACATGCATAGCTCCATAGTTACAATCAAAGTGATCATGAAGTATCACAGCAACTCTATAACTAGTTACCTAGAGGAACATGCATAGCTCCATAGTTACAATCAAAGTGAGCATGATGAAGTAGGTGGAAATAATCTCCGTTTCCTGGCCACTAAAAAAATATTTTTAATTAGGAATTAAGATCTATTGCTGTTAAAAGTAAAATATTTTTCAATGTGGCATCGAAACCAACTAATGTCCTTTTGAATCGGTTCTAAGCCATTCTTTAAAATCATGTATCGCATCGTACTGTAGACTATGATAATGTATGATGAAGTATGATGCCATGTATAAATATTCCTAACTTTGGAAGTATAGTCATTTTCTTTGTGTCTTATCATAGTAGTAAGGTTTTTTGTTTAATTGTTAAGATATCTCTAACCCCTTAACCGATTGAGATCACTATTTTAGGGAAGATTCACTTAGGCTATTGAAGTAGATAAAAAAAAACAATAGTTGAAAAGTTTAGACACAAATAATTTGGAATCAACAAATCAAAATTCAATCAATATACCCAAAGTTTTTAAACATGCAACGTTTTTAAAACTTTGGGTACTAGTATAATTTACAATCTAATGTCCCCTCCATGCCTAGTCATACCTGGAAGCCGTCATGACCCATCCAAGCACCAACCCCGCAGTCAACAATGATGGCAACAGCTATTATTGGGTGCAGTCCGAATACAACTAAAAAAAGTAAGAACGTATTTTCTTAGAATAAGACTCGGTTTTGTAGCTTGACCGACATACCGCGCGACGTGAAAAGTAAATCAGGCTATTGATATTCATTGATAAAAGGAACCCTAGACAAAAAAAATTTAAGTGTCTATCTTCAACAGCAACAAATGAATTCACGTTTAACCTCCTGTTCGTTTGTAAAAAACTGAAGAACAAACCAACTGAGATGGGTTCTTAAAAGATAATGCCGCGTTTTTTCGACATTTTTTACGCTATGAATAACAAGCGCGGCATTCGCGAAATCTAAACAGAGTATAAAACCTAAGAATTCAAAATTCTAAAATTGTTATTTTAGCCATTTGTATAATGTCTAATATAGCTCTAAAAAGATGTATTAATTAATATGCAGCAAAAATGAATTTAAGATAATTTGTTTTTCTTTTATAAAGGCTGTACCAACAAAAGCGAAATAATTAAATAAATAGTTGTATACTCTGTTTAGATTTCGCGAATGCCGCGATTGTTATTCATAGCGTAAAAAATGTCGAAAAAACGCGGCATTATCTTTTAAGAACCCATCTCTGATATTTCAAAATACTGAGTAGCATTGCTAGTAATAAGCTGCAGAGCATATGCGAGCTAAAAAGGGGGTGTTAGCCAGGGACAAGGGAATGTCTGTCTGACAAACAATTCTATTAAATTCATGCCAATTTATCACGAAACCTCACCAAGTATGTAATGTTATGAATGGTGCAACTATTACAAAAAAGGGCTCTTAGTATAATACATAAGGGTATTCATAAGGGTAATTCACTAAACCTCATGAGAATAGTGTACACTATTAAATAATAAAATAGCAGACGGATTCATAAAAACATCTTACTAAACAAGTCAGATGTAGGGAGATTAAAAAAATATTTTTAAATATTTCCTAAAATTAAAATCTTTAAATTTTTTTCTTATCCATAAAATTTGTAACTGTTTAAAGACAAAAAACAAAATATTTTGACAAATTTTTACTTCGACTCATTTTTAAACACCACAATTAACCCCTTAGGCATAAGTTTCAAATTGATTTAATAACTAAAAACATCTTACTTTAAAGTTAAAAATAAAATTCATTGTTCATTTCTTATTAAAACAAGGATGACAACATTCATAAAAGCGAAGCTCTGAAATGGAAAGACAAATGGACATTAACAGTGTCAGAACTGAATAAACTGAATATTAATGCCTTTACAAAATTGTAAGTAAATTTGTTGCAAAACTGATTAAATACATGTTACGGTTTTAGAACATACTGACATTTTTAGGACTTGATTTTAGAGATGCTTTGCTTATGTATTTTGTTGTAATACGAATCAGAATTCAAAAAATTAGATGACTAGGATAATTTTAACATACAAAAATTTGTTGTAAAAAAAGTAAAAAATCAGCTTGTTTTAAATGAACATACGGACTTTCTAGTAACGATTATAGAGTTGCTGCTCTTTCTAAATCGTACCTAACTGCTATGGGAATTAGCATGTAAAACTTGAAATCGATAGGACAATTCTAACCTTTTTAAATTATCAAACAAAGCTAACTGTAACGGATGGACGTACAGATGGACGCACGGACCGACCCTAATCATGGAAAAGCTTTGCTTTTAAAAAATAATAACCATAAATCATACAATACTAAATCTATTTGACGTTCAACTTAATTTAAAATAAACATAAAAAAACATATATTGGTGCCTTACAACAAAGTTGCCTATGATGCACTGATTCTCCCCCCCCCCCCCCATATTTAAATTATATCTGCTGGTTTCCTTAATGCTATACCTAAAGCACTCCCGCCCCTTTGATCGTTTACAGTTTGTTTTAAAATTAATGCTAGGGAAAGAAGGATTCTGTGCTCCACTAGGCACTTTGGGAGAAACTACCCATATTTTAAATTCTGTAAACTTCCTTCCAACTTGTTTCGCAATTAGGGGCAAGATGTTGTCGAGAAATACAAAATTAAACCACAACAAAAATTATAAAATGTTTGATTTGGAAAAGCATAGTTATATAGTTCAAAACTTTATTGCTAGGTGTCGCAAAAACTTTTTTTCTTTTTAATTTTTAGATGGGATAAATGTTTAAACAATCTGAAATATGTTTTAAAGTATTACAGCTATTCACTGTTTGGACTTTCAATAAATTTTATTTACTATTTAACCTATAATTTACGAATAGTCTATGATTTAGATAAAATATCTAAATAATGTAAAAAGCTTACTCTATGTTCATTTATCTTAAAAATGAACATAGTACTAATCTCTAAAAATCATTTTTTAATGGCTTATAGTAAATTAAGCAAAAACTGACAAAATAATGTTTTAGATTCTTGTCAAATTCTGCCAAAAGTTGCTTAATCTCATCATCTAGTTTAAACTGGAAATCTATGAAATCAGCTCTAAAGCATTGTTTGCCAGAATAGCCTTCCCTTGTCCCTGGGTGTTAGCTATTGCTACAGAGTTAAAAATAGCAGAAACATATTTCCTGGAATAAAAAATAATTTTTGCTGTTTTGAAACTGCATTATGTTTAAATTATGATGTTATAGGATATAATCCTTCAAATAATGATTAGAGTTACATCAAAACACTTCATACTATACATACTTTATATCGTTGTTTTGTTGGTCTTTAATGTCCTAAATGATTTTATATCTTTGACAATTTAAAATATCTTTTTAAAAACCGTTTTTTATAGAACTATTTTTTTTAAATTATCATATGTCATGATAAGATGGTATAGGATGACATGAAGTATTGAAATATTCTTTCTTTTTGAACTGAACTTTTGTTTTTGGACTCCTTAAGTCAAAATTATTAACTAAAATGTTGTTGTTAGAAAATATTCTAATTTAACCCTTTGTTTCCGACAGGTATTAATAAAAGGAATATTTTGCTTTTTCAGTTTCTTTATACTTAACCATGCACAGCAGGGCTACAATCTTGCCAATTGAAATGACATAGGCAAACATAAAATAAAATACTAACAAATGAAATAATAACTCCTTCCCCTATATTCAATTAATTTAAAATAAGGGGAGAAAGGGGGTCCTGTGCTCAGCACATTGCGGGGAAAAATATTTTCAAGAGATATTTAAATTTAGTGTAATGGGATTAATAAATCTTTGTGTACACAATACATTCAGGATGAGTTAGACTTTTAAATATATTTAGAAAATCGTACAATACAATTTTTTTTCTGGGACACCTTGTATATCACCTGGAATAAAAGCAGCCGAATATTACAGAGTTGCTTGTTCCACTAAAGGCTTTTGTGTTGTCCGACTTTTACATTACCTGTTGTAAAAGCTGCAGAATAGTAGAGAGTTGATTCAACAGGATGCATGCTTGTTCCACTGAAGGATGTGGGGTAGTACTACTTGTACATTACCTGGAATAAAAGCTGCAGAATAGTAGAGAGTAGATTCAACAGGATGCATGCTTGTTCCACTGAAGGCTGTGGGGTTGTACGACTTGTGGTGCAAAGAATGAACCTGAAAATAAAGGAAAGATTGCTTGTTGTTGCCTAGTAGAGCCCCCTCACCGCAAATAATTTTGAAATAAATTAAAAATCTGGAGAGGTAGTTTTTAATTTGTTTGTTAAATATTTTAGTTCAGGCTAGGTTAGGTTACAGTTAGTGCTCGGTAACCCCGCAAGGTCAATGCACTGTAACCCCTCCCCCTCAGGAAAGAGACTGCCAGCAATTTTAAAGTCACTGAATTCATATCCATTGCAAAGAACAAGGATGGCAACATCCATAAAAGCGAAGCCCTGAAACGGTAGGACAAACGGACATTAACACTTATATAGTGTCAGAACTGAATATGTGGTATCCGCCTTGGTTAAATGGCAGACACCCGAGTTCAAATGACTACGGCAGTGCGAACAGACGTGGACACATATATTATAGAGAAGCTACGCTTCTCTAGCAATCACTAAATAATAAACAGAGTCTATTCAGATGTTACTTTATTCAGGGTCTAAGGTTTACTAAAGATGTACAACATAATATATATACATATGGATTAGGAATAGAGATAGTTAAAGGTAAATCATACAAGTAAAACATAGATAGTTGCAATGGTTAGGTGGATGGGTATCCCTGTCCGGGGGAGGCAGGATAGCCCATGGAACAGCACAATAGGTAGATAAGAATAGAGGGGTTGAGTGGTAGGTCTGGGTACTAAAAGGGAAGGTTTGATGATTACTGTGACAACAACAGTCTGTGTGGGTGGTGAATCTATCGGGTGAAGGAAGGCTTAGAACCTTTATCCTCAGGGTTGAGGTGGTGCTGATAACTTGGTGGTTGAAGGGAAAGGTTCCGGTGCTTAAGAAGGGAGAGGGAGGGGTCACACCCCTCCCTCCACTTGCAGGACAACTGAGAGATGGAATCAATACCGTTATCTTACATATTTGCAGGTGGCTTTACAATTGTAGAATAACAGGATTAGCTGGGTGCGTAGCATCACTATAACATCTTGGTTTCCGCATGGCCCAGAGTTGCCGAATACCACAACTCTCCCCTCGGAAGGCTGGGAGGGTTGTCTGCACCGCCAGACTTCCGACAGTGGTTGAGGCCTTCAGTTTGTTTTCCTTGTGGAATGGGTCCGCCAGGACACCCGCTGCTGAACGGTGGTAGACTCCAGCCTTCCCCAGGTCGAACGGGATCTGCTATATCTGCTGGAGTAGCTGGTTCTGCTGGATGTTCTGGCCGTTGGATGTGTACTTCTGAGGCCACCCTGGCAACCTCCAGGGGTGGCACAGCACATGAGGGGGCTTGGACCAACAGCTGCATGGTATACATCTCTTCAGGTTTCTCTACTGGGCTGGTGGTCTCCATCTTGTTGGTCACCTTGCTGCTGGCAGGCTGGTTACTGGATGCAGGCACAGCTTCTTCGCCCTCGGGGTTGGTCAGGTTCTCGGCTGACAATGCTGGGGCTGCAGCGGACTTCTCTGGTGGCTGGTACAGGTGCATTCTGCTTCCAGGGTCTCTGTCAACGCGGGCAGGTGGTGGTTGCTCATCCTGGACATTGGCAGGGTGGTGCATGGCAGTCGGACCTGCAGGGTAGGGGAAGGTAACAGTCCATCCCCTGTGCCGGAGGCTGGCTTGGGTCCGCAAGGTTGGCTCCGCTCTAATTGGCTGGGGGACAGGCCAATCCACGGCCACTGCTGCTGCTGGACCGGAGGCACAAAGCCCCGGATTTCCTCCCCTAGCATGAAGGTGTCCAGGCACATCGTCTCCATCTTGGGTAGGCATAATTGTTGGGGATCCTCTACTTCTATGGTTAGGCTCGGCACTTGATGCATCTAGTTTAGTTCCTCCCCAGGCAGCGGCCAAGGCTTCTTCAGGTTGGCTGGTAATGGCTGACATCCTGGTTCCTGGGGCAGATGCAGGAGGCGCAGGCAAGTTTGACCCAGCACAAACTTCCTGGTACACCAATGCAATACAATTACCCTGGCTTGGTTGAGGGGGGTAGACAGCTGGACGCAGTTGAGGGTGAGGGACAGCTGGACTCTCCCTGCTGGCTGGGGGCTCTGGCTGACTGGGGGTGACGGGTCACCCCTTCCTCTGGGGCTGCAGGCTCATTCCGGGGTCCAGGTCTCTCGGTGGCGGCGACGGTTGTCGCCCCAGGCACCAGCGTGGGGGCGCTGGATAGCACCCCCCAGTCTTCACAGGGGTCCAGGTCTCTCGGTGGCGGCGACAGTTGTCGCCCCGGGCACCAGCGTGGGGCGCTGGATAGCACCCCCCAGTCTTCACAGGTGGCGGCGACGGTTGTCGCCCCAGACATCAGCTTGGTGGTGCAGGGCAGCACCTCTCATTCTTCCCAGGTGGCGACGCCGGTTGTGTCCCATCTCCCAGCACGTTGATCCTGGCCACTATGGTCCCAACCTGAGACACAGACTCCTGGGTAGCCGCAGCCCCAGCGGCGGCAGCTGGTTGGGGTGCCGGCTGGGCATCTCCCTCCAGGCAGACCTGGGTGTCAGACTGGTTGTATGCAGGTTGTTGGGCTGCCTGGTGTTTCTTCATTTCCTGGTCCCAACCGGTTCTACACTTGGCAGCTGTGCGGCCGTTGAAGCAGCAGCACTCCTTCGCCCAGCTGGGTCCCATCAGTCCGGCTTCCACAGGGTGTATCAACCTGCCAGGTCTCTCATCCTCCAGTTGGGGCACCAGCTGACAAGCAGGGTCTCCCCTACCAGGGGTCAGGCAGTGCTGGGCTGCTTGGGGTGGCTCCTTGGTTGCATTCAGCCTTCTCCCCATACACACAGGTCCTTTCCATACAACAGCTGCTCTCCTCTCCTGGGTGGAGAGGCCAGCCTCGGCCTTAGCTTCTGCGGGTGCTTCTCCACATGAGGGATCCTGCCTCCAGTTACTCCAGATGGTTGGTAGCAAAGGCCGTTGATGGTGCCAGTTGGAAGGTGGGCTATGATCTCTGGGGGGTATCTGTGACCAGTGTGTGGACAGGTACCCACAGTTGAACCGGCAAGGCCCAGAGGATGCCATACTGATGGTAGCCTGAACTGGGTTCTGAACTGCCAGCGGGCTGTTGGTAGCTACCTGAGTTAGGCCAGAGTTGCCAGCTGGTATTGCGTCCCTGCCAGGCTCTGTCAGCTGCTGGTGGGGAGCCCCTGCGGTGATTCTGGTTTTGGCAGGGGGTGGCCTTCTTATTGACTTCCCTAGCTGGAGCTCTGCATCCTGGTGAGACTCCATCTTCAGCAGCATGGGGGGACTTGGCTGGGTCATGTGCAGTGGTTCAACAGAGTAGAGGCATCTGGTCTTGGAGTGTGGGGGAACAGCCTCACTGCTGCTGGTCAACCCTGCTCCCTCCTTGCTGGGTAAGGCCTTCCACTGCAGCAGGCCACCATTCTCCATCCTTAGGCCGGTCCCCAGTCGTTCCATGCCTGGGGGCTCCCAGGGAGGCTTGGGTGGCGGCTCCCCCACCCCCAGGTACACGTCAGGCATCTGGGTGAAGAGCCTATTCCCCTGGGACAGCTCCCCATCCTCCAGGTTGGTGATGCCAGCGCCAGGGAGGACCTTTCCACCCCAGACACAGGTGGTACTGGCCCTAGGGCTGGGCCTCTTTGGCGTCTCAGTTCTGGTGGAGTCAGGTACATGTTCCAGTTCTCTGGGCGCAGGGCGACACAGTTTAGTGCCCATGGCGGTAGCGCCCATATTGGGGCTGGCCACTAAGTCTCTGAAACTTGTCACCGTCTCACTGGGCTCAGCCGCATCGTTCAAAACTCCAGGGAGGACACATACAGGTTCGACAATCCCCAGTCCAGTATCTCCATTTCTCGTGCGTTGAGCACCAACTGTACAGGAGCTGTGCAACGGACATTCAGTCATCCTTCCAGACAAGGGCATCTCAGGGACCAGGGGTCTGTGACTTTGCATGTGTTTTATGTTCACTGTACTCAACACAGTAGGCCCAAGTAATAACAGAAGCAGCACCTTGTATGAAGAAGCAGAGAGTGGTGGTGTACAGATGTGGTTGGTTTTGATCCAAATGAAGGCTTCTGTCCACCACAGTGCCAGCAGTATGCCTAGGCACACAGTTAATGCCCAATCAGGGATGTCTCCTATTGCCGCACGTCGGGCTAGGGGCTGGCAATTTCTCATCTTGTAGATATAGGAGCAGAGTAGAGTAGCCGCGCCGCAAAGAGGCTCGAGCCGGCTCACCCCTATTACAGATACTATAGCTGTGTAATTAGGGTGGTAGTCCACGTAGCTGTAGACTCTGTCCTCCTGGCTCAAGATTTGCGGTTGCTGGAGTGTCCCCATGATAAGTAGCAGGGGGTTAGTCTGTTGGTGCCAACGGCTTGTTTAACTGTTGAGCCTAAGTTGTTCTCCTTTCCAGTATAGCTCTTAATTTCTGTGATAACCAGCGGATCCTAGCTTAGAGATGAAGGGTGTCCATAGATGTCTCTGGGAGCGTATCCGCTAGTAGATATATGTCTATGTAGGCTATCTATATATGGCTACACTCCCATATATATGTGTGTATTGGAATATCCTCAGAGCTAGCTGGCTTTCCTTCTTGCTCCAACAAAATGCACGCTTCCTCTGTATATAGTTCACAACTATGAGGGTCTATGGTCATGGTACACACCACCAATGCCCAGTGTGGGGCATCAAGTCAGGCTATTTCCACAGGGTGGGCGTACTTTCATTAAGTTTCCATATCAGTTTCCATTGTCGTATGGTGAGGTTAATATTCACTTACTTGCAACCATGACACAAAAAAACAACACTATTTATCACTTGGTTGCTGCACAACTTAGTATTGAGTTGTTAACACTTATGTATTTATATATACATATATTTTGCTCACTAGCCACTCAGCTTTGAAGTAGGGTTGGCAGAGCTAGGAAGATGTTGAGGGTCTGAGCTGGTCTAAGGAACTGATTTGGTTTTCCTTATCACACTGTAGATAGGGAGGGAGGAGCTTGCAAGTTTTTTTCTAAAAAATATCTCTGTTGTATGCTATAGATTAGCTCCTCTCTTGTGTGTGTGTGTGTGTGCCTGAAATCCCCTTTTCTTGCAACGCGCCTACGCGCGGTCAGAGTGCGCACACAGGTAAAATGCGCATCTATCCCTCAATCTGCTCTCTCATTGGTCCGCTTTATCTCCTTTTTCCGTCGAATTTTCGTTGTGTCCCGAGCTCCGCTGCGCAACCGGTGAAATGCGCTCTGTTCTCCCGGTCGCTGTCTCCGCACGGTAGACGGACTTATCCAAGTGTGGGGAGAAGGGGGAGCGCGTGAGGGGACGGGGTAAAGCCGTCCTTCCCCAGATGGGGAGGGGGGTGCCGCAGGTTTGAGGTAACTGGGTGGTGAGGTAATTGGGCTTCTCCCTTAATCCTTGGCTTATTCTTATGTCACCTCAATTGTATTTGCTTCAATTTATGGTGGGCCCCTCCCCTTCCGTTGGGATAAGGGGGTGTATTTGTTGTGTTGCAGGTTTGGGGGTCAGATTGTTTACCAATGCATTGTTATCTTACATCTAGGTTCTATTTTTGGCTTTATCACAATACACAACAAATTATTTACCAAGCCCTGCCCATAAATCTATTGTTTAGCTTTCACACCAGGGTGGTAATCCATAAAATCTGATATAATATCTGTTTTTCTCAATGGATGGCTGCGCTGTAGCCTCTCAGGATACTTGGAAATCTGGTATAATATCTGTCTTTCTCAATGGGTGGCTGCGCTGTAGCCTCTCAGGATACTTGGAGTTAACGTAGTTTTTCTTCTGCTTGGTACACTACACTCGTATTTGCGCTCACAGCTCGCAGCTATTTTGCTTCTTTCAGCCAGTCGGCGGCAGGGAATGTCCCGTCCTGCAGCGCCGTGGGTCCGAATCCGGGTGGTGGCGGCAGGGAATGTCCCGTCCTGCAGCGCCGTGGGTCCGAATCCGGGTGGTGGCGGCAGGGAATGTCCCGTCCTGCAGCGCCGTGGGTTCGGATCCTGCTATCTTTTGCAGTAAATGTTGGCCTATTTTCAGCCGTTTGCAATTATTTGGCCTGTTTCAGCCCGTCCGCAGGCCTGTTTCAGCCCTTGAGCGCTCAATCCTCCGTTCGATTTCGGCGCTCTTCGCGGTTCTCCGTCAAGTTTCGCTGCTCTCCGCAGTCTCTCGTCCGATTTCGCTGCTCTCCGCAGCTCTGGTTCCGCCACTCTCCGTGGTCTTTCTCTAGGTTTCGCTTCCACAACTGCCGGATACAGAGTTAGACCTTGCTATCCAGGGTGGGTAATTCAGGTTGCTTGTGTCAGTTTTGCCAGTTTCACTGCTGGGAGTACCTTAGCCTCAGCTGCGCGTCTGCTCTACACTTGTGGTTTGCCGTAATCTCACACAGCTGTCACCAAAAGTTGTGGTATCCGCCTTGGTTAAATGGCAGACACCCGAGTTCAAATGACTACGGCAGTGCGAACAGACGTGGACACATATATTATAGAGAAGCTACGCTTCTCTAGCAATAAACAGAGTCTATTCAGATGTTACTTTATTCAGGGTCTAAGGTTTACTAAAGATGTACAACATAATATAAATACATATGGATTAGGAATAGAGATAGTTAAAGGTAAATCATACAAGTAAAACATAGATAGTTGCAATGGTTAGGTGGATGGCTATCCCTGTCCGGGGGAGGCAGGATAGCCCATGGAACAGCACAATAGGTAGATAAGAATAGAGGGGTTGAGTGGTAGGTCTGGGTACTAAAAGGGAAGGTTTGATGATTACTGTGACAACAACAGTCTTTGTGGGTGGTGAATCTATCGGGTGAAGGAAGGCTTAGAACCTTTATCCTCAGGGTTGAGGTGGTGCTGATAACTTGGTGGTTGAAGGGGAAGGTTCCGTTGCTTAAGAAGGGAGAGGGAGGGGTCACACCCCTCCCTCCACTTGCAGGACAACTGAGAGATGGAATCAATACCGTTATCTTACATATTTGCAGGTGGCTTTACAATTGTAGAATAACAGGATTAGCTGGGTGCGTAGCATCACTATAACATCTTGGTTTCCGCATGGCCCAGAGTTGCCGAATACCACAAATAATCAGAATATAAATGTACTAGA
Source organism: Acartia tonsa (assembly GCF_053477335.1). NCBI lineage: Eukaryota > Metazoa > Arthropoda > Copepoda > Calanoida > Acartiidae > Acartia > Acartia tonsa. The sequence continues at coordinate 17,003,305 of NC_137266.1, forward strand.
GTTGGCTCGATATAACTATCTCCCTATTGGCTAGTTTTCTATATGCATATATATTTCTCAATAAATCTATTTTCCTCACCCGGCATTACTATTTAAACGGAAGTAAATATTTAATAATTTAAATGATCCTAAAAAGATCTTTTAAATTATATTTTTTTCTTTACATTCCCATCACTAAAGGGTTTATTATATGATTACAATTTTAGTTCAATATTTGAACACACAAAGTGTCGCCACAATCGAATTCTTTTAAAACAGAGTTTTCTTAAATTTATTATATCATAAATTTAAATTTTCTTTTTTATGATTAGAAATTAAATACTTCATTATAATGTAAATAGCAACATGAAATGAAAAAAATGAATTTGTTTTTAATAAAGTAAAATAATGGGTCTTATAGTTCTGGGCAATGAGAGTTTATTATGGATTATTGGAGCACTATGAGTTTTCAACGAATAGTCCTTGGAAAACTTGAGCTCGTTTATAGACATTTATTTCCTGTATAGATCTGACATGGATCTTGAAGCAATTAAGCAGGCCGTTTTGTACAGTCGAAGCAAAATTGTAAGTAAATTTGTTGAAAAACTGCTTGATACAGGATAATGTTTATAGTCATACTTACATTTTAGGACTTTATTATAGAGTTGCTTCGCTTATAACATTATACTTTGTTAACCCAGGAATCAACATACCAAAAATCAGATCAATCGGATGATTAGATCACATAGAAATTTGTTGTTAAAAAAGTAAAAAAAAATCAACATGTTTAAAATGGACGTACGGACATTCTTGTAATGATTCTAGAAATGCTGTGCTTTCTAAATCGTACCTAACTACTAAAGGAATCACCATGCAAAGTTTGAAATGGATAGGACAATTCTAACATGCCTAAATTAACAAAAAAAGCTATCTCTCTGTGACGGATGGACGAACGTACGGACCGACCCTAATTAATAATTATAGAAAAGCTTCGATTTTAAAAAGATTAACCTGTTTGTATAAAATTTTGCCAAAATCCGGGATGGTTTTGGTTTTCCATGGATGCATAGCTCTATAAGTAAAAAGCAAGGAAAGTTATATTCATTACTGACACAGCTTAAAAAGATTCACAGCATTTTACACAAAAGAAAAGATCATTATTATTTTTGGGGGTAAGGGGGGTTAGTCGATCACCTCTTTTCTAACTTTAGATTTAAAAAGATTTTTTTTTTTAATTTGAAGAGAGAGGGTATTTTCTTTTTTTGGGGGTTGAGGGTGTCCAACCCCACTAAGAAAATAGCTTAAAACCATTAGTATGTATATTCCCTGAAGAGTAGTGCTCAATGGTTCAGTGGTTACTGAGAGCATAAGCTTCAAACAGACAGACAGATATCATTTTATTTGTATTATAAAACGTCATATATGAATCAAAAATTGGTTTCAATTAGTTTTCAAATGCCTGTCAGTGAATTTAAAATTTAATGACTATGCTTATTTGAGTATGACGGGCAGACTGAAATGTACCTGTGCATTAGATAGAAGTGTGGAATTCTGTAGTGAGTAATGGTCAGAGCAAGGACGACATTCAACCACAGAGGATTCTCAGCCAGAGTCACCTGTTTAATGAAATTTTTTTAAAAATATTCCTACAAATATGTTAAACTGAGGTTTGTACGACATTAAGGAGGTTATTAAATCAGTTGCATGCACACTGCACAGGGGTGTATTTATTGACAAGGTAAAAAAAAGGGGAAAGAATGTCTTTCCAATTAAAATCTTTATGTGGGTTGTTACTGTTAACACCCCCATAGTCCCCCCTAATCTAGACTCAGCTGCAAACATCAGTTAGGACATGCTTATTAGCTGATGGTTTATATTTCAATTTCAGCCGTTTTTTATATTTCTATTTAGTCGTCTTGATATTTTTAGACTTTTATTGTAATCCTATGAATTGAAAAAAAGATTATCAGACATAATTTTAGTTGAATATACATAAGTATTTTCAAATTAAAAACAATTTTGATTAACATTGACAATTAATGAAATAAAATTAAAATAAAAAGTTTGAATTTTTACCAACCTGCATTGGAATTTTTCCATTTGCCCAGAGATAGCAGAGTAGAATTTCTATCCCAGCACCAGTTATACTAAATACAACATTAGTTTTGATCGAATTGTATTATAGACAGCTATCCGCGGAATTATAATAAAAGAATAGAATACTAAAACCAGTTTTGTTAGTTCCAAAAAGCCAAAGAGCTTGCGAAAAAAACTGGTATTAATTTTATGATATTTATTTCAATGTTCGCAGAAAATTTTCTGTAATACGATGCTATACATGATTTTTCAGTACGGCTGAGAAACGGTTCTAATCCAGAGGATGATAATCGGTTCCAAGGTCATTATGGGAAAAACATTTCTTAAAAGTAGACTTTTGATTGATTTTCTTATTTTTTCTACTATTATTAGTTATTTTTCTTTAGGTATAAAACCTTTAAACTTTGATTGAAGATTAAGACATTATAAGTTGCTTTAAGGTTTACATTAATCTTCCAACTAGTCCTAATTGTATATTGGTATTTTCGAATGAAGATTAAACTCTTCTTAATAAATGTTTATAAACTTCTTGAATTAAAAAAAAACTTTTGCTACTATTGGTTGCTGTTGTCCTTGTTTAAAAATGAAACCTTCCTACCTTGCAGAGGTTGACCAGAAAGCATCGTGTTTCAATTGTTCCATAGATGGATAGTTTGGATTCACCTGGCATAAAATTAATCATGAGAAAAAAATTAAAGTAAGACACGAAAACCTAAAATCCTCCCGCTCTCTTATTTTCATGTATTTCTTTTTGGTATTGCAATAGTTTATTTTAGAGTGTTGAAATTCAGAAATACAGTATAGAGGAAACGAAAAATGAAATAATCCTCGCCCCACTTTTGAAAATCAATATTTGGTAGCTTATGAAAATAAGGGAGGCGGAGGATTATAACTTTACATATTTACCTTGTATTTGTGAAGTTTATCCTTCAAGGGTCCAAAGTAAAGAAAGTAATCCCATATTCCACAAATTATCCAACATCCCAAAACGTCCCTGAAAAAAGCAGTGAAGTTACATTTTAAAACATTTTTGACATTTTTTCTCATATATATTATTGATAATCTCATGAAAAAGGCACAATTACTTTTCTAGTTTCACGCCAGGCTGCATTTGAATCAAGATAAAAGTAAGTGCCGAGATCTGGGACCTATGTATGGTAAAATTAGACATAAAACCATAATGATTCCAGGTAAAACCAAAATATTTCAGCGGGATCTCTTTGAGAAAATTAGATTTGAAAATTTCAGGTTCAATTTTCACCCCCTAGGAATGACAAGAAAAGCAAAGATTATTTATTTAAAATTTTGAACAACTTTGCTTTTATGAAGTCATTCTTAAAACCTCTCTATATATGATTTATTTAAGGCTGAATTTCCGTGACCTTAGCAAAGCAACTGATAAAAATGGCCATTAATTAACTCCCTTTAGGAGTGGTTTTATGAAGAACTTTTAAAAGCAAACTTGTTCAAAATTTTAAATAAATAATCTATGCTTTTCTTGTCATAATTATGCGGCAACTCCTAGGGGGTAAAAATTGAACTTGAAATTTTCAAATCTAATTTTCTCAAAAAGATCCCGCTGAAATATTTTGGTTTTACCTAGAATCATTATTGTTTTATGTCTAATTTCACCATACATAGGTCCCAGAGCTCGGCACTTAATTTTATCTTGATTCAATTGTAGCCTGGCGTGGTTTATCATCTGATAATCTTAAAACAACTGCACGATTCTAAGTAGGAATAAGGTATAGCCAACAAGCGAAATAAATCTAAAATAATATTTTGGGCCAAATTAAATGATCGACTTTACTACGAAGTGTTTGCCACCCAAAATCACAAAACCTTTCCGAGTATTTTTTTCAAAGTTTTTTGTTGTTTGGTTACAGCTGGAGTCAAAGGTGAATTTAAGAACATTGAACTTTCTGAAAAAAAATTTTAAACTCGAAACCTTCAGTTTTATGGGATCATCGGAATATCTAAAATGAAAACAAGAAAGCATAATTGATAAAAAAAATGAATCAGTAAAATAATGCACATACTTTTTCTTTCATACCATCAAAAACACAAGATATTATTAGATAACTAAGCATAACTTTTAATAATATAATGGTTCAGATACACATACAGAAGTACATAAGGGGAGAAAGGAATCTAAACTTTATAGAATACACTTTGTGTCTTTACGGCCAACCTGACGACAATATGAGCCATCCAGTTTAGCTGGAAAGTTTTAGCAGGACCAAAGGCAGGATAAGCCTGGAGACCTGCAGCTTCTGGCAGGTAGTAGATGCAGGCATACGCCATCAACCAAGATCTACAATAATAAATGTAGTGGATCTTAATCCCTAATCAGTAAATTGGGCCAATTAAAACATCTTTACCCTTTTAAGGAAAAATTTCCAGTAAATATTAATTCAAGTGAATAGTTGGGGACTCTTAAGAGTAATTATTGTTTAAAATCAAGGCTTAAACCTGCACATAAGCCTTAAATTTTAGCCTGTATCTGTAAGAAAAAAGAATCCTAAAATATGGATAGTCCGTTAAAGAAAAAATTTAGACATCCAGCTGAATATTAAAGTTATAATGTGATGATTTCACTGAGCTGCCAAGCCTTGTTTAAAATAATGTTTTTAGAATCTGTAATAAGGGTAATAAGTATTGTTTATTCCAGGGTTGGGCAGCCACACCTGCACTCAATTCAAATTTAGGACTATGGCTGAATGTGTTCCAGAGTGTCACTAATCTATTTAATGGCCTATAAAAGCATCGCATCTGACGGATAGGCTTATTATGAGTAATTGTAACCCGCGCGGCTTAGTGTATGTTTGTATGTAGCCTTGATTCTCTGAAGTTAGGATTCAGATGCACGAGGAGATTGGAGATGAGAATCCTTTGGCCAATCGTAGATTGGTAAGCTTCGCGCACAGCTGAGTGTATTTTATGTTACATTACAAGCTGACCCGCAATTCCCAAGGAAGCTACTCAACTATTATTTCACCCTGGCCCAGAGTTTTGGCAGGTGTTCCATTTTAAGCCACCCTAATTAATGGCACTATGAATAAGGAGCATGGACGAAGGAAAGCACAATTACAGTTGCTTGATAGGTAGGATCCTAATGTCCTACAAACCTCCCTCCTTACAACCCAAGGGCATCTCAGGGAAGGTTGCGTGACTTTATTCTGACAAATTGCAACAGCATTTGTCATCCAAATGCAATATTTATGAGGGGACCTAAACTCGGATTTTTCCTACCACAGCGTAGTTCGCTAATAACTACTCTATGGGCTCAGTCTGCCAAACCCTAGTTCATTTTTACCTGAGAGATGCCATGAAAGCCATTCCATGTCCCTCTGTTCCCATCAGTGGATCAATATGAGGCTTAACAAAATTAGATGAAAAACAATTAGATTCAAAACAATCATAAGGAATGAATTAAAGATAGAATTAAATAATTATATTGAAAACTAGAATAAAAATAAGTTATTTTTTATCCCCTTTAAAAATTGTTATCAAGGGGTAAAATGAACATTTTGATATATAAAAATTCATCTGATTTGTAATACCCCCTCTTACCAAAAAAAATGTATTTGTTGGATGGGGGGGGGGGGAGATATATATTATCAGTATTCTTCTTCCTAATTTAAATTTCTTGTAAGCTGATATATAGAGTACCTTGCTCACTTTTTCCTTGTCATCTTTAGCTACAGTAACTGCTGCCTGGTAGAAAGGAAAGGTCATAGGCGCTGTCATTTTACCTATGTCAGGCATTTTGAGTCTAAAATTTGATTCTTTGACAGATTTTTTCACATTCTCCTTTAATGGATGAAGAATATACGATGATATTTTGACAAGGGAAAATTTTTCGTTAATTTAGCTTGCCAAATGGAACTGGTTTATTGGTCAGTTAGTTCATCCAATAGTAGGGGAGGAGATGTAGTAAAGGGGGTAGATGATGATAATCGTTTTTTTTTTGAGCCCGCTACAAGTTTTGCTTTATTAGAGAACATGAAAATCTGGCGTTAGATCCAAGTAATAATATATCCATTGCACAAGTTGAAAATATGCGTAAACTTTTCATTTGACTTTTTCTCGAAATACTTGGATTTAATTCCAGAAATAGGTGAAATACAGTGGGTCAAAAGTAATTAATTAGAAAAATATGCATTTATCATATATTTCCTAATTATAGATATGGTGAAATAAAATTCACAGAAAAAATTATGCTACGTTTTTTCAGACAGATAAATATAGGATATAGAAACAAGAATGAAAACATCCAAAAAAAGATTTGCAAGTTGCATAAATAGAGATATTGTTTATTTGCATATCTATAATACAAAGTAAAATGATGTCTGTCCGTCCGTCTGTCTGTCCGCCGTCTTTCTGTCCGTCCCTTAAGATCTCGGTAACCGCTGAACCGATCGAAATCTACTCTTCAGGGAATATACCTACTGGTTCTGTGGTGGTTTTAGGCTATATTCTTGGGGAGGTGGGATACCCCCAACCACCCCAAAAACAAAAAAATCCCCCCCCCTTTTTTTTGCTGAAGATTTCCTTGGTCCTTTTTTTTGCAAAACAAAAGCTCTCTGAAAAATGTTAAATTTTGACATAAAAATGGAACATTCAGAAATTTTTAGACCTGTAGCTATACTATGAGCCAAGATAATGGGGACAGGTGTCCCCCCCCCCCCCCTCCTATCTAAAAAGAACTCACTGAGGGCCCGATCTTTTAGGATTAAATGTAGAGTACCCTCGCTACTAAAATGATAATCTGTCATAAATGCAAAGTAAATTATAAGACTAATCAGTTATGGACGCTACAAACAGACACTATCATTGTAAGAAACTTATGCAACAAATAGACGTATATTCTTTGAAGATAAGTACACCTATTGAAATATAGATAGACAAGCAACTTTGTTTCTTTAGGGACACTAAAAGCTTTGAGGGGCAATTTCTCTTTTGGGGGTGATTGTATCCTGTCCCAAAATAGTTATAAACCACTGTAAAGGGAAACCGTATTGGCTTACTGTTTACTGAGATCCTTCGTTAAATACAAAAAAACTTATTACTTTATATAATAGGATAGATGTATAAACTTGTATTTATTTTAAAGTAACTGTAAATTCAGTAAATAAGAACATATATTATATATCTATTGTGGTATCCGCCGAGGATAAATGGCAGACACCGGAGTTCAATTAGATTACAGACGTGGACACCTTACTATAGAGAAGCTACGCTTCTCTAGCATTCACTAAATAATAATCAACATCTATTTCAGTTGTCACTTTATTGAAGGTCTAAGAGTTACTAAAGTTGTACAACATAATATAAATACATATGGATTAGGAATAAAGATAGTTAAAGATAAATCATACAAGTAAAACATAGATAATTGCAATGGTTAGGTAGATAGCTATCCCTGTCTGGGGAAGGCAGGATAGCCCATGGAACAGCACAATAGGTAGATAAGCATAGAGGGGTTGAGTGGTAGGTCTGGGTACTAAAGAGGGAAGGTTTGATGATTACTGTGACAACAACAGTCTGTGTGGGGGGTGATTCTATCAGGTGAGGGAAGGCTTAGATCCTTTATCCTCAGGGTTGAGGTGGTGCTGATAACTTGGTGGTTGAAGGGGAAGGTTCCGGTGCTTAAGATGGGAGAGAGAGGGGTAACACCCCTCCCTCCATTTGCAGGACAACTGAGAGATGAAATCAATACCGTTATCTGACATATTTTCAGGTGGCTTTACAATTGTAGAATAACAGGATTTAGCTGGGTGCGTAGCATCACTATAATGTCTTGGTTTCTGCATGGTCCAGAGTTGCCGCATACCACAACTCTCCCCTCGGAAGGCTGGGAGGGGTTGTCTGCACCGCCAGACTTCCGACAGTGGTTGCAGGCTTCAGTTTGTTGTCCTTGTGGAATGGGTCCGCCAGGATACCAGCTGCTGAACGGTGGTGGACTCCAGCCCTCCCCAGGTCGAACGGAATCTGCTATATCTGCTGGAGTAGCTGGTCCTGTTGGATGTTCTGGCCGTTGGATGTGTACCTCTGAGGCCACCCTGGCAACCTCCAGGGGTGGCACAGCACATGAGGGGGCTTGGACCAACAGCCGCCTGGTATACACCTCTTCAGGTTTCTCTACTGGGCTGGTGGTCTCCATCGTGTTGGTCACCTTGCTGCTGGCAGGCTGGCTACTGGATGCAGGCGCAGCTTCTTCGCCCTCGGGGCTGGTCAGGTTCATTCGGCTTCCAGGGTCTCTGTCAACGCGGGCAGGTGGTGGTTGCCATACTGTAGGAGCGTTGCCTCCCTCAGGCTCATCCTGGACATTGGCAGGGTGGTGCATGGCAGTCAGACCTGCGGGGTAGGGGAAGGTAACAGTCCATCCCTTATGCCAGAGGCTGTCTTGGATCTGCAAGGGTGGCTCCGCTCTAGTTGGCTGGGAGACAGGCCCATCCATGGCCACTGCTGCTGGTGGACTGGAGGCACAAGGCTCCGGATTTCCTCCCCTAGCCTGAAGGGGTCCAGGCACATCGTCTCCATCTTGGGTAGACATAGTTGTTGGGGATCCTCTACTTCTATGGTTGGGCTCGGCACTTGGCGCATCTAGCTGAGTTACTCCCCAGGCAGCGGTCAAAGCTTCTTCAGTTTGGCTGGTAATGGCTGATATCCTGGTTCCTGGGGCAGATGCAGGGGGCGTAGGCAAGTTTGACCCAGCCCAAACTTCCTGGTACACCGGTGCAATACAATTACCCTGGCTTGGTTGAGGGAGGTAGACAGCTGGATGCAGTTGAGGGTGAGGGACAGCTGGACTCTCCCTGCTGGCTGGGGGCTCTGGCTGGCTGGGGGTGACGGGTGTCACCCCTTCCTCTGGGGCTGCGGGCTCGTTCCGGGGTCCAGGTATCTCGGTGGCGGCGACGGTTGTCGCCCCAGGCACCAGCATGGGGGCGCTGGATAGCACCCCCCAGTCTTCACAGGGGTCCAGGTCTCTCGGTGGCGGCGACGGTTGTCGCCCCAGGCACCAGCGTGGGGCGCTGGATAGCACCCCCCAGTCTTCACAGGTGGCGGCGACGGTTGTCGCCCCAGACATCAGCTTGGTGGTGCGGGGAAGCACCTCTCGTTCCTTCCAGGTGGCGACGCCGGTTGGCGTCCCATACATCGACTCAGACTTGCTGGCTAGCGCCTCTTGCCTCTCCCACTCGGCGGCCGCCAGGGCCTCCCCGTGCCCCGTCCTGGTGGCGCTGGGTAGCGCCCCTCGGCTCTTGCTGGGGGTGACAGGGGTTACGGACACCGGTCCCCTGTGGTTGAGGCTGAGGTCCAGGCCAACCCGGTTGGGTTCAGCCGCTCCTCCCAGCACGTTGATCCTGGCCACTATGGTCCCAATCTGAGACACAGACTCCTGGGTAGCCGCGGCCCCAGCGGCGGCAGCTGGTTGGAGTGACGGCTGGGCATCTCCCTCCAGGTGGACCTGGGTGTCAGACTGGTTGCATGCAGGTTGTTGGGCGGCCTGGTGTTTCTTCATTGCCTGGTCCCAACCGGTTCTACACTTGGCGGCTGTGTGGCCGTTGAAGCGGCAGCGCCCCTTCGTCCAGCTGGGTCCCATCAGGCCGGCTTCCCCAGGGTGTATCAACCTGCCAGGTCTCTCCTCCTCCAGTTGGGGCACCAGCTGACAAACAGGGTCTCCCCTACTAGGGGTCAGGCGGGGCTGGGCTGCTTGTGGTGGCTCCTTGGTTACATTCAGCCTCCTCCCCATACACACAGGTCCCTTCCATCCAACAGCGGCTCTCCTCTCCTGGGTGGCGAGGCCAGCCTCGGCCTTAGCTTCTGCAGGTGCTTCTCCACATGAGGGATCCTGCCTCTGGGTACGCCAGGTAGTTGGTAGCAAAGGCCGTTGATGGTGCCAGTCGGAAGGGGGGCTATGATCTCGGGGGGGTACCTGTGGCCAGTGTGTGGACAGGTACCCACAGTTGAACCAGCAAGGCCCAGAAGATGCCATACTGATGGTATTCTGAACTGTATTCTGGGCTGCCAGCAGGCTGTTGGTAGCCACCTGAGTTGGGCCAGAGTTGCCAGCTGGTATTGCGTCCCTGCCAGGCTCCGTCAGCTGCTGGTGGGGAGCCCCTGCGGTGGTTCTGGTTTTGGCAGGGGGTGGCCTTCTTATTGACTTCCCTAGTTGGAGCTCTGCATCCTGGTGGGCCTCCATCTTCAGCAGCATGGGGGGTCTTGGCTGGGACATGTGCAGTGGTTCAACAGAGTAGAGGCATCTGGTCTTGGAGTGTGGGGGAACAGCCTCACTGCTGCTGGTCAACCCTGCTCCCTTCGTGCTGGGTAAAGCCTTCCACTGCAGCAGGTCACCATTCCCCATCCTTAGGCCGGTCCCCAGTCGTTCCATGCCTGGGGGCTCCCAGGGAGGCTTGGGTGGCGGCTCCCCCACCCCCAGGTACGCGTCGGGCATCTGGGTGAAGAGCCTATTCCCCTGGGACAGCTCCCCATCCTCCAGCTTGGTGAGGCCAGCGCCAGGGAGGACCTTTCCACCCCAGAAACAGGTGGTACTGGCCCTAGGGCTGGGCCCCTTTGGAGTCTCAGTTCTGGTGGTAGTGTCCATCTTGGGGCTGGCCACTAAGTCTCTGAAGCTTGTCACCTTCTCATTAGGCTCAGTTGCATCGTTCAACACCCCCAGGAGGACACCTACAGGTTCAACAATCCCCAGTCCAGTATCGCCATTTCTCGTGCGTTGAGCACCCACTGAACAGGAGCTGTGCAGCGGACATTCAGTCACCCTTCCAGACAAGGGCATCTCAGGGACCAGGGGTCTGTGACCTGGCATGTGTTTGATGTTCACTGTACTCAACACAGTAGGCCAAAGTAATAACAGAAGCAGTATCTTGTATGAAGAAGCAGAGAGTGGTGGGGTACAGATGTTGGTGGTTCTGGTCCAAATGAAGACTTCTGTCCACCACAGTGCCAGCAGCAGGCCTAGGCACACAGTTAATGCCCAATCAGGAATGTCTTCTATTGCCGCACGTCTGGCTAGGGGCTGACAATTTCTTATCTTGCAGATATAGGAGCAGAGTAGAGTAGCCGCGCCGCAAGGAGGTTCGAGCCGGCTCACCCCTAGTATAAATACTATAGCTGTGTAATTAGGGTGGTAGTCCACGTAGCCGTAGGCTCGGTCCTCCTGGCTCAAGAGTTTCTGTGGCTGGCGCGTCCCCATGATAAGTAGCAGGGGGTTGGTCTGTTGGTGCCAGCGTCTTGTTTAACTGTTGAGCCTGAGTTGTTCTCCTTTCCAGTATAGCTCTTGATTTCTGTGATAACCAGCGGATCTTAGCTTAAAGATAAAAGGGAATATGTTAGGTATCCCTAGATGTCTCTAGGAGCGTATCCGCTAGTAGATATATGGATAGGTAGGCTATCTATATATATATATGGCTACACTCCCATATATATATATACGTGTATAGGAATATCCCCAGAGCTAGCTAGCTTTCCTCCTTGCTCCAAAAAATCACGCTTCCTCTGTATATAGTTCACAACTATGAGGGTCGATGGTCCAGGTACACACCACCACTGCCCAGTGTGGGGCATCAAGTCAGGCTATGTCCACAGGGTGGGCGTACTTTCGTTCAGTTACCATATCAGTTTCCAGTGTCGTATGGTGAGGTTAGTATTCACTTACTTGCACCCATGATACAAAAAAAACAACACTATTTATCACTTGGGTATTTATATATACATATATTTGTTTCACTAACCACTCAGCTTTGAAGTAGGGTTGGCAGGGCTAGGAAGATGTTGAGGGTCTGAGCGGGTTTAAGGAACTGGTTTAGTTTTCCTTATCACACTGTAGATAGGGAGGGAGGAGCTTGCAAGTTTTTCTCCTAAAAAATGTCTCTGTTGTATGCTATAGAGTGGCCCCTCTCCTGTGTGTGTGTGTGTGTGTGTGTGTGAAATCTCCTTTCCTTGCAGCGCGCTTACGCACCGTCAATCCGCGCACACAGGTAAAACGCGCACTTATCCCTCAACTCGCTCTCTCGTTGGTCCGCTTTGTCCGTTGAATTTTATGATATTTCCGCACTCCGTTGCGCTACCCGTAAATGGCGCTCTGTGTTCCCGGTCACTAGCTCCACACCGAGGGCGGACTTAGTCAAGTGTGGGTAGGAGGGGGGAAGCGCGTGAGGGGACGGGGTGAATCCGTCCGTTCCCCCTGTGAGGAAGGGGGGAGTGCTGTGGGTTTGAGGTAACTGTGTGATGAAGTAATGGTGCCCTCTCTCCTTAATCCTAGGCTTATCTGTTATGTCACCTTGATTGTATTTCCTTCAGTGGAGAGTGGGCCCCTCCCTTTCCTCTGAGATAAGGGGTGTATTGTTGTTGTGCTGTAGGCTTGAGGTGATTAGATTGTGTATCAGGGCATTTGTTATATTACATCTAGCTTCTATTTTTGTCCTTATCACAATTACATAACAGATTTGTTTACCAACCCTGTTCTATTTTTAGTTGTTATCACTATACACAATAAATCCAAGCCTGTTCTATTTTTAGTTTTATCACAACACAACAAATTGTTTGCCAATCTTTGCTCATAAATCTATTGTTTAGCCATCACACCAGGGTGGTAATCCCTGCAATGTGATATAATATCTGTTTTTCTAGATGGGTGGCTGCGTTGTAGCCTCTCAGGATACTTGGAGTTGACGTAGTTTTCTCTGCCTTGGTGCACTACACTCGTATGTTGGCTCGCAGCTCGCAGCTATGTGGCGTGTTTCAGCCTATCGGCGGCAGGGAATGTCCCGTCCTGCAGCGCCGTATATCCGAATCCGACTGTTGGCGGCAGGGAATGTCCCGTCCTGCTAGCGCCGCTGGTTCGAATCCTTGGCTTGTTTCAGTCTATCGGCGGCAGGGAATGTCCCGTCCTGCTAGCGCCGCTGATCCAAATCCGGCTGATGGCGGCAGGGAATGTCCCGTCCTGCTAGCGCCGCTGGTTCGGATCCTGCTATCTCTTGCAGTAAGGTTGGCCTATTTTCAGCCGTTTGCACTTATTTGGCTTGTTTCAGCCAGTCCGCAGGCCTGTTTCAGCCCTTTGAGCGCTCAATTCTCCGTTAGATGTCGGCGCTTCTCGCGGTTCTCCGTCAAGTTTCGCTGTTTCACTTCCACAACTGCCGGATGCAGAGTTAGACCTTGCTATCCAGGGTGGGTAATTCAGGTTGCTTGTGTCAGTTTTGCCAGTTTTGCTTCCACAACTGCCGGATACAGAGTTAGACCTTGCTATCCAGGGTGGGTAATTCAGGTTGCTTGTGTCAGTTTTGCCAGTTTCACTGCTGGGAGTACCTTAGCCTCAGCTGCGCGTCTGCTCTACACTTGTGGTTTGCCGTAATCTCACACAGCTGTCACCAAAAGTTGTGGTATCCGCCGAGGATAAATGGCAGACACCGGAGTTCAATTAGATTACGGCAGTGTGACAGACGTGGACACCTTACTATAGAGAAGCTACGCTTCTCTAGCATTCACTAAATAATAATCAACATCTATTTCAGTTGTCACTTTATTGAAGGTCTAAGAGTTACTAAAGTTGTACAACATAATATAAATACATATGGATTAGGAATAAAGATAGTTAAAGATAAATCATACAAGTAAAACATAGATAATTGCAATGGTTAGGTAGATAGCTATCCCTGTCTGGGGAAGGCAGGATAGCCCATGGAACAGCACAATAGGTAGATAAGCATAGAGGGGTTGAGTGGTAGGTCTGGGTACTAAAGAGGGAAGGTTTGATGATTACTGTGACAACAACAGTCTGTGTGGGGGGTGATTCTATCAGGTGAGGGAAGGCTTAGATCCTTTATCCTCAGGGTTGAGGTGGTGCTGATAACTTGGTGGTTGAAGGGGAAGGTTCCGGTGCTTAAGATGGGAGAGGGAGGGGTAACACCCCTCCCTCCATTTGCAGGACAACTGAGAGATGAAATCAATACCGTTATCTGACATATTTTCAGGTGGCTTTACAATTGTAGAATAACAGGATTTAGCTGGGTGCGTAGCATCACTATAATGTCTTGGTTTCTGCATGGTCCAGAGTTGCCGCATACCACACTATAATAGACTAATATACCAGCAATAATAAGTTACAAGCAGCTTCGTTACTATACACAACGTATACGCACGATAAAGATAAAACAAATTTATTATAGTTTATAATTTGTTTTATAATTAAATTCATTTTATTTTAAAACAAATAAACGTTTCTTTTACGTAATTCAATAATTAACAAGGCCTGTTAGGTCCAAAAGTAGCGCAGCAATATTAAACTTGCAATATTTACTTTATGTAAAAGTAACTTGCATTATTTACAAAAGTACCAGGATGTCATTCCCTATTTATGTATAGTTTGCTAGTTAAGATCTCGTAAACAGTGGGATAGATCGTTACAAAATTTTACATTGGTTTAAGGAATGTTTTAACTTTTGAGAAAAAGGTGAGGGAGCTCCTGCATGCTATGGGCACTGTCTCTAGTAGACTTAAAAGTCTTTTATTTAAACTTTAACTCTTAAATAGATATATGTAGATTAGCTGTGCTTTTTTTTAAATATTTATAGAATTTATAAAATTTATAATAAAAATTGGAAATAAAATGTTAGTTATTTTTAGATAACTTTAATTTGTTTTGTTTTTTAAAAAGAGCAATAAATATCTTTGAATACAAGATTAAAATTCTCACATCGTAAATATAAAAGATTTGACTTTGTCAGCAAGGATAACAACATCCATAAAAGCGATGCTTAACAAATCAGAAAATCTTCAAAATTCTGAAGTGTTTAGAAATAAGATATATCATTAATTATGATAATTTAAAATGTTTCAATTTAAAGTTCTGGCATTCTCATTAAAAAAAAACTTTTATACTTCAAAAATTTTACATGTTCATTACAGGAATCTTCATAACTACATACAGGGTTGAAATGGATGGATAATTCTAACATTTAGAACGTCCATAAAGATTATTGTAGGAAGGACAATTAAGTTAAATATAAAAATCTGAACCAATGGTGAAGAAAAATGAATATACAAATAAATTATTTTTCAACTTCTTATTTGATATTTTAAAAGAAATCATTTTAAGAACCGCAAGAGGCTTCTATGAGCGGAGCCGCTAGTAAGAAATATAAATGAATGCATTGCTAACTATCAGAGCTTAAAATCTATACTGTTGACTTATTTCATATGTTTTTATTCCATTATTTTATTAATATATCTTATCTCAGTATTTTTGTGGTTATTTTTTTGTTTTTGACTTTATTTTATGATTGATGAAATGAATAAATAAATTTGTCAACAAATTTAAATAAGTTAATCAAATACAGAATTTCTTTACTGCAAAAAGCTTAAGAAGTCTCTATTTTTTTCGCTGATTAAAATAATTTCCTAATGAATAAAACAAAAATACAAAAAATAAGTCATGCTGGCAAAATATTGTCTTCTGAACTCTTTGTAACCTGATAGGACTTCAGGAAACAATAATTCTGATTGGCAAAAAAGTTGTATGCAAAAAAACGGCTATACTTTTTTATAATGTCTGTTCCAGTATAACTTTAAAGTCGATTAATATCCGCCGGATTAGAAACGGTTCTTAGGCATACTGAAAAATCATGTATAACATCGTATCAAAGACAATTTTCCATGAATATTAAAATAAAAATCATAAAATTAATGACAGTTTTAATCTTATAATTTTTCATTTTAATATCCGCAGAAAGCGGTCATAATACAATACGTTAAATGAAGTTACTGTTACAGAAGTATCAAATTTTATCAAAATAATTTTATCACTAAGCTGTGATTACTTAAACGGTCAAAGAATATTTAGTAAATGAAAGGCATTAAACTACAGCAAGGAAAAGGAAAAAGTAGCATAAACCCATCCCTAGACTTAAATTTAGTTATCAAACAGTCTAAAACCATTTGTATAACAGAGAACCCGATTTATTTTAGGGCTAGCGCGATTTTGGTGGTTAAACAAAAAAACTTACTACTTTATATAATAGAACTAGCGGCTTTGCCACTAGCCTTTTTAAAAAGCTCCAGTGGTGGTGCGACAACCAAATTACCTGCCTACAAAAATTGGGGGGGGGGGGATTTTTTGTTTTTCAGGAGGTTGGGGGTGTACCACTCCCCAAGAAAATAGTGAAAAAAACACCACAGGACCAGTAGATATATTCCCTCAAGAGTAGAATCCAATCGGTTCAATGGTTACTGAAATCTTAAGCTTCAGACAGACGGACAATCAATAGTTTGTTACTTTTAAATAAGTCGTTCTTTTTGACCTACTACAAAATTGGCGTGTTTAAGGTTAAGTTATGTTAAATGGGAGTTAAACAGGGCTAAGGCACTGTCGGGTACGGGCTACCCGCATAGGTTAAGTATATATATTTCTTTCCTTTACTTTCTTTAAACAAATTGCGTATTATAACCTTTTACAGCCTAATTTTTACAAAACATACATTCATATGTACAAATAGTATGATTATAAATCATTTTCATACATATATATTATATGTAATGTATGTATCTTATTAATACTAATACTTTTATCCAAAAGATAACATGTCATAAATAAAACAAACAAAATAAAGTTTTCAGGCAAATATATAATTTGTCCGAATATATTTTTAGACTCGTGTGATTGTAAATAATTTAGGTTAGTACAAAGAAAACAGGGCTCGGCAGCCAGGCTATAGCACAGCCGCGGAATAATGGAAAAAAAGATTGACCTTTCTGTTATGATTGGCTGCCGCCCTCAAACTACAATTTATAAACAGTAAAAAAGTCCTCGAGGGCGGGGGGGGGGAGATACCTCTCAAAAATTGTAAGCAAGAAAAATGAAACTAATGTAAGTAATGCTCAGCTTGGATTGGTTGTTCAGTAAACTTCTTATTGGCTGGAAATCCTAAAGGCTGGCATTCTCACACTTTCAGCAAATTAAACTGATTTTTAAAAATGATTTTGACTAAAAAGAAGGGTGTTTTTATTGTAAATATATTATCAGTTACTGGCATCCTAAGTTTCTGCCAAAAATAAGCTTCTAATTTTCTTTCTAGACGATGTATTTAAATAATAATAATTCTATTATTAGCAATGAAAAACTTTCAAAATTTTCATTGTACTAAAAATATCATTTTGAAATGTCTATAACTTTTCGTTATTGAAGCTGGAGGCTTCAAATTTTAGGTATTAGGTCTACTTGTGGCAGTCTTTCAATAGTTAAAGCGATATATTTTTTTCATGGTTCCTTTAATACCCCCCCCCCCCCCAAAATATCTTAAATCAATCACTCTATTTCTGCAACTTTGTCCCAAATTGTTTTTTGAAAATCTTAGTGGGCTAAAAAAATTATTAACCAAAAATGGTTTAACCCCCCCCCCCTCCCCCCCAGAAGAAGAAAGGGCAGGGTAATGATTCTTCTCCTAATATACATACATTTTTGAGACTTTGTATCTCCCCGAAATAAAAAAAAAATAAACGATACATCCTAAAGGTTAAATCCAAAAGGTTTTTTAAAAAAATGAATAACTAATGAATAAGTTCCTTTCTCTAGAAAATCCATATTCAATAGTATAAAATGTGTATAACAAGAAACAGTTGACTTAAAATACTTGAACTGAGCGGACGTGTCGTAAATGTCTCGCTTTTAATACATAGTTCAAGCCAGAAGGGACAAAATTTGTTTTTAAAAATGTCGGACAAAACCGTTTTGCAAATCTTCCTATTGAGTTGACAAGTGAGGATATCTCCAAAGATATCATGGAGGCTATTACTAAGCTTACGGAAAAACAATCCTCCGACCACAAGCAAGTGATGGATAAGCTCAACAGCCTGGATGATTTAATACAAAGGGTCCATGTCCTTGAGGAAAATTACAAGAAGGTTCTACCCCTTATTCAAAAATTTCCACAAATTGAAAAGGATATTAGCGCCATAAAGGTTGTTAACACAAATTTGAAGACAGAGATGGAGAGCTACAAATCTGAAATCAAATTGCTAAAAATCAAGCTTGATGACAGAGAACAACACAGCAGAAACGAGTGTGTAAGAATCAATGGTGTACAAGTTGATAAAGATCTGGAAAAGTCCCTTGGCCACAATCAAGCAGCCATGAAAGCAGTTGAAGAGGTCCTCAAACCTCTGCTAGAGGCGAACAAAAACCGTTTAAAAATGCCCACTGAACCAGGTCAATTCATCAAAAATGCCCATATTCTGCCTATACCGAAAGACAAGAATGGATCATACAAAGTTCCACCTATAATTGTAAGGTTCCATAGTCGCCCATTGAAAAATTTTATCCTCTCAAACAAAAAAAATCTGCCTATAAGAGAAATTGACGTCAAAAATGGTGTAGAGAGATACTCGATAAGCGCCGACCTCACGAAAATGAGTTATGATGTAATGCAGAAACTGATCAGAAGTAAACAATTCTCTAAATGCTGGCACCTGGATGGTAGAGTGATCAAATATATTATGAACGAAGGAGACAGGATACAATCTGTGAAGTTTTTTGATAAATCATGCAATGAACTAATGAACAATTAAATAGTGCTCAAAGTTAGTATATATTATAGTAATTATGACCTAATCTTAACCTTCTAAATTAAACTAGTAATTGAATTTTATTCAAAATAGTATTTCTTGCTATTTTTTTTTCCCCTCAATTTTTAAAGATGTCCTTTCATACACCCTAAATATCTTATTTCAACAGGAAGTTAAAATATTCTCACCCCCTCTCTCCTTCCCTTCCTTAATAAAATTTCCTAAGTTTTCTCACGCAAAAATTTTACAACATTTTTTATGTGCTATTTTTTCTTTAAATTTTGACATTTATTAATTATCTAAATGAATGTTTTGCTGATAAATTAAATAGTGCAAATCAAAACGAAATTGAAAGCCCGTATCTCAGTATAGATTTAAAATGTTCCTATTTTGACAACACACAACTCATTAATAAATTTAAGAATTGCAGGAAGATAAAATTCTTAAGCTGGAATCTTGGTTCCTTACCCTTGAAATTTGATGAATTTAAAGAATATATCAATTTTCTTCTACAAAACAACATTTATTTTGACATAATTTGTATTCAAGAAATATTTTCAATTATTGATCAAGATCTATATAAACTTGAAAATTATAATTTTGTATTCTCATCTAGAAAAAAGGGGAAGGGAGGGGGAGTTGGAATCTATATTCATAAAAAACATAGATTTACTGTAATTGATGATTTATCATATTTTGAAGAAAATCTTTTTGAATCTTTAACATTGAAAGTTATTACTGAACAGAAAAAAAGCAATATAATTAGTTGTGTCTATCGTCCTAATTCTCCAATACAAGGCATGAGTTCTAATGATCAGATGGAATATTTCATTGATAAAATATCAAATTTACAAGCAGCAATGTCATCTTATAAAGGTGACTCTTACATCATGTCTGACTTGAATTTATATCTCCTTAAATTTGAATCTCATTTAAAAACAAATGATTTTATAGAGAACACTTTATCTAACGGGTTTTTGCCTTTAATTACTAAACCAACTAGAGTTACACATGCTTCATGTACATTGATTGATAATATTTTATCTAATTCTTGCAATAATACATTGGAATCTGGCGTTATTCTGAACTCAATTTCTGATCATTTCCCTTTTTTTCATGTTAGTTCTCAAACACAAAAAACAGAAAAGCCTAAAACATTTATCAGCAGGGATATAACAAGTGAAAAAATTTTTCAATTTAATGCAATGTTAAACACGAACAACTGGGGTAATGTTCTTAATGAATTAAACCCACAAATTAGTTTTGAAAACTTTCATGAAGTATTTGATTGTGCTTTTAATTTACATTTTCCCATCAAAGAAGTTAAATTTAATAAAAATATTCATAAAATAGAGGGATTTATGACAGGAGGGCTTATGATTTCTAGACGAAAAAAACTTGAGCCAGGGACAATTTATTCAAAAAATAAAACAACAGAAAATAACATTGCATATACAACATATAGGGACATTTACAATAAGGCAATAAAAGATGCAAAGAAAATTTTTTACAGGGAACAACTTAATCAAAATAAAGAAAATCTAAGAAAAACCTGGCAAACTTTAAGACAAGTAATCTCAAAATCAAATGACAAGACATCGTGTATAGATGAAATAATTGTCAATGATACATCTCTCAGTAATAATCATGATATTTCTAACAAATTTAATACTTATTTTACTTCACTTGCTGATGAAATTGCCAGCCAAATTAACCCTTCCCCACTTAATCCGTGCGACTTTATTCCTGATACAGACAGTGTATTTAAGCTAAGAGAAATAAATATTCATGCTCTTTTTAATTTAGTGAAAAAAATGGAAAATAAAAAGAGCTCTGACATGTTTGGATTATCAAATTGTTAATTAAAACAAATTATAAATAGTATTGCCGTACCTCTTGTTCACATTATTAACAAATCTATTAAAACAGGTCAAATTCCTTCACAATTAAAAATTGCTAAAGTTTTGCCAATTTTTAAATATAGTAACAGCTCTAAAATGGATAAATGTAACCCTGGCAATTATCGTCCAATAAGTTTACTACCTATTTTTTCAAAATTGTTAGAAAAAATTGTATCTGAACAACTCACAAGATATCTTGAATTTAATCAAATTATCTATGAACATCAATATGGATTTCAAGCAAAAAAATCTACACTACATCCTATGATTCACCTTTTGAATTATCTAGGACAAGCAAAAAATGAAAATTTAATTACTATAGGGGTATTCTGTGATCTTGCTAAATGTTTTGATACAATTTCGCATACAATTTTATTAAAAAAACTTAAAAAAATTGGTATACATGGATTAGAATTAGAATGGTTTAAAAACTATTTAAGTAATAGAAATCAGTTTGTTTATACAAATGGCGAAAAAAGTGATTTATTAGGAATCAGCAAGGGTGTCCCACAGGGAAGTATTTTGGGTCCAATTTTGTTTCTAGTTTATATCAATGATATTAAAAATTGTACTAGCTTAATGACACTACTCTTTGCAGATGACAGTAATTTTTTGATATCAGGAAAAGATTTGAATGAGATAATTGAAATACTCAACATTGAACTTAAAAATATCTGTGATTGGTTTCGTTGCAATGAAATGTCTCTTAATCCAACTAAAACTAAATTTATGATCTTTAATAAAAGGGAGGATTCCATAACTTGGGAACAAATTAAAATTAAATTAGATTTTAATAATGAAAATGAGAATGATACAGATAAAATTAGATATTTGGGTTATATCAACCAACAGAGTGAAATTCCTGCAATTAAATTTTTGGGTGTGTTTATTGATTCTCAACTTAACTTTAAATACCATATTGAATATTTAAGGAAAAAAATATCTAGAAGTTTGTTTTTAATCAATAGAGTTAAGCATATATTATGTGAAAAATCCTTAGTAACACTATTCCACTCTTTTATAAATAGCCATTTATTGTATTGCTTGCCAGCATGGAGCTGTGGCTTAGAATCATCTATTAAGCCTTTAGTAGTTCTACAAAAAAAAGCTATTAGAATTATACACAAATCCGCTTATAACAGCCATACGCCACCTTTGTTTAGGAAAATTAATGTTTTGCCTATTAAGGAGCTATCTATTTATACAAAACTACTATTTTTTTATGATTTTATTCGCTGGAGGCTACCAAATTCTTTTGATGGTGTATGGATTAGAAATAATCTAAGAAATCAGAGACAGCTAAGAAATTCTAGTGAGTTTTATATTCCAATAGCCAAATTTAAAAAAATTGAAAGGTTTCCATTATTTTCATTTCAAAGACTATGGAATAATTTTTGTCATGAAAAAGATCTTTTAAATGAGAATATTCCTAAAAAAACATTTGCATTAAATCTTAAAGATGAACTTTTTAAATCTATATGTAATATTGAAGAATGTAATGAATGTACTTAAAATATATTGATTTGCCTGGATTTATTAAAAACCTTACATTATTAATTACAGAAATGGTTTTAAAATTTAAGAAAAACTAGCCTTAAAATTTGTTGTAACCCTTCTTTCCTTCTCTTTTTCCCCTGTCCATTTAATTTTACCTACATTTATTTTGACATTATTATTTCTTATTTTTCTTATTAACTTAATGCCAACCTAAAAAAGGCAATGCAAACATCTCGGATACGCATATTCCTACTTTTAGGGAAGCCTAATCAGTGCCACACATAACATCTAGTGTTAGTCATGCAATTTAAATTTATAAATATTATAAAAAAAATTGTAAAGTACACCTGGTACTAAGCAGTAGCTTGGTGTACTATTGTATGTACTGCTTCGTAAGACGGGGCGTAATCTGTCACTGAATAAATGTTTTTTATGTTTTTTATGTTTAGATTACTTTCCAAGTTGCGTAATATTCTAGTCATATTTTAGACATTAACTAAAACCGCAAAAGAATTCATCTTATAATATATACAAATCAAATTTGATTAAATTATTTTCAATGATGGCTAAAAATAACAATCAAATCATATGTACCTGAATATTAAAATAATGTCTATCAGTATATAATGTCATGTTATAGCGAAGGATCTTGCTATTGCTCAAAGCTAAACCGATAGAATTCTCATTTACATTAAAGCTTCTCATAGGTCCTGAGGGCAATTTCCCAGTTGAGGAGTGAGATTCTACCCCATCTGAAAAAATAAACCCCCCCCCCCCCCGCCATCTATCAAAATAAACCCCCCCCCCCCGGCATCATGAAATTTATACCCCATCGTGTGATTTTGTCCCCATCATGTAATTTGATCCCCATCTTCATATTTTGTTCCTCTCCAAGAGAAACAAAATAATGTCAGAGAAGGGATAAATTATTGAACAGGGGACAAAAATGAAGGATGGGGTCTAAATTTGAAGATGAGGCCAGAATTGGAAGGTGGGGTCTGATTTGATAGATGGGGGCATGATTGGCAGAAGGGGAAATAAAATCTGGGTAGGGGGGGGAAGAGTCTAGAGGGGTTTGCGAGGTGAGCCTCGCGCGAAAGAATTTATATTAGGGTAGCATAAGCTACCATGCTCCACTGTAGTGAAGCTATGCCTTTCACTCTTCTATATTTTCCTATATTTTGAATAAAATTTGAAAATGCCTCTATTTATTTTTTTTATTTCTCTTTTAAGACTTTTTTTATACTAAATCACAAACATATTCTAATACTTTACTTTACCTAATATTTTATGATAAAAATTTGGCTCCATTGAAGAAAAAAAAACAATAGTTTGTTTGAAATAGGAACATCTAGTGGCAGATTATTGAACTACATAATATACATTTTTCTGGATGTCATCAAACATAATCAGTGGTTGAGAAACACAGATGGGGTAGCTAACAATGCTATGATATTAACATTGAAGCAAGGGGTTAAAACTCACACATGGAGGTCAAAAAATTAATATGGGGTCATTTTTTCATGATGGGGTAGCTTCAAGTGCTTATATCTGGAGAACCGTAAGAGATAGAGGCCTAGTTGTTTGACTGTGGTAACTCAGATTTACACAAGGAAGCCATTTATGCACAAGGGGTGTCAAAATTTGATATGGGGTATTTTTTTCATGATGGGGTGTCAAAATTTCATATGGGGTATTTTTTTTATGATGGGGTAGGTTCAAGTGCTTATATCTTGTGAACCGTACGAGATAGAGGCCTAGTTGTTTGACTGTGGTAACTCAGATTTCCATAAGGAAGCCGTTTATGCACATGGGGGACCAAAATTTGATATGGGGTATTTTTTTCATGATGGGGGTAGTTTCAAGTGCCTATATCTGGAGAACCGTAAGAGATAGAGGCCTAGTTGCTTGACTGTGGTAACTCAGATTTACATAAGGAAGCCATTTATGCACATGGGGGACCAAAATTTAATATGGGGTATTTTTTTCATGATGGGGGTAGTTTCAAGTGCCTATATCTGGAGAACCGTAAGAGATAGAGGCCTAGTTGCTTGACTGTGGTAACTCAGATTTACATAAGGAAGCCATTTATGCACATGGGGGACCAAAATTTAATATGGGGTACTTTTTTTCATGATGGGGGTAGTTTCAAGTGCTTATATCTGGAGAACCGTAAAAGATAGAGGCCTAGTTGTTTGACTGTGGTAACTCAGATTTACATAAGGAAGCCATTTATGCACATGGGGGACCAAAATTTGATATGGGGTATTTTTTTCATGATGGGGGTAGTTTCAAGTGCTTATATCTTGAGAACTGTAAGAGATAGAGGCCTAGTTGCTTGACTGTGGTAACTCAGATTTACATAAGGAAGCCATTTATGCACATGGGGGACCAAAATTTAATATGGGGTATTTTTTTCATGATGGGGGTAGTTTCAAGTGCCTATATCTGGAGAACCGTAAGAGATAGAGGCCTAGTTGCTTGACTGTGGTAACTCAGATTTTCATAAGGAAGCCATTTATGCACATGGGGGACCAAAATTTGATATGGGGTATTTTTTTCATGATGGGGGTAGTTTCAAGTGCTTATATCTGGAGAACCGTGAGAGATAGAGGCCTAGTTGCTTGACTGTGGTAACTCAGATTTACATAAGGAAGCCATTTATGCACATGGGGTATCAAAATTTAATAGGGCTACTCAATCTTAAACTAACCTAACTTGATCTAACCTAACCTAACCGAACAAAACCCAACCTAGGTAATTAGATTAGGTTAGGTAATATTGAGTAGCCCTGCAGGGCTACTCAATCTTAAACTAACCTAACTTAACCTAACCTAACCCAACAGAACCTAACCTAACCAATTTTAAACTAACCTAAACCAACTAAACCTAACCTAACCCATTTTAACCTAACCTAACCCATCTTAACCTAACCTAACCCATCTTAACCTAACCTAACTTATCTTAATCTAACCTAACCCATCTTAACCTAACCTAACCCATTTTAACCTAACCTGACCCATTTCAACCTAACCCAACCCCTGCAAGGGGGCCTTTCCCTTTCCCTTAATATTACTTTACCTAATATGACCTGATCTGACCTAACCTAACCTGATTTCACCCCCCAACTGCATCATAAAAAATTCGCCCCTATATTCAATTTTTACCCACCATCAGAGAAAAATGACCCCATATTAATTTATGTATCCCCATGTGCATAAATGGCTTCCTTAATTTAATCTGAGTTACCACAGCCAAGCAACTAGGCCTCTATCTCTTACAGTTCTCCAGATATAAGCACTTGAAACTACCCCCACCATGAAAAAAATACCCCATATCAAATTTTGGTCCCCCATGTGCATAAATGGCTTCCTTATGTAAATCTGAGTTACCACAGTCAAGCAACTAGGCCTCTATCTCTTACAGTTCTCAAGATATAAGCACTTGAAACTACCCCCATCATGAAAAAAATACCCCATATCAAATTTTGGTCCCCCATGTGCATAAATGGCTTCCTTATGTAAATCTGAGTTACCACAGTCAAGCAACTAGGCCTCTATCTCTTATGGTTCTCAAGATATAAGCACTTGAAACTACCCCAATCATGAAAAAAATACCCTATATCAAATTTTGGTCCCCCATGTGCATAAATGGCTTCCTTATGTAAATCTGAGTTACCACAGTCAAGCAACTAGGCCTCTATCTCTTACGGTTCTCCAGATATAAGCACTTGAAACTACCCCCATCATGAAAAAAATACCCCATATCAAATTTTGGTCCCCCATGTGCATAAATGGCTTCCTTGTGTAAATCTGAGTTACCACAGTCAAGCAACTAGGCCTCTATCTCCTACAGTTCTCAAGATATAAGCACTTGAAACTAACCCCATCATGAAAAAAATACCCCATATCAAATTTTGGTCCCCCATGTGCATAAATGGCTTCCTTGTGTAAATCTGTGTTACCACAGTCATGCAACTAGGCCTCTATCTCTTATGGTTCTCAAGATATAAGCACTTGAAACTACCCCCATCATGAAAAAAATACCCCATATCAAATTTTGGTCCCCCATGTGCATAAATGGCTTCCATATGTAAATCTGAGTTACCACAGTCAAGCAACTAGGCCTCTATCTCTTACGGTTCTCCAGATATAAGCACTTGAAACTACCCCCATCATGAAAAAAATACCCCATATCGAATTTTGGTCCCCCATGTGCATAAATGGCTTCCTTATGTAAATCTGAGTTACCACAGTCAAGCAACTAGGCCTCTATCTCTTACGGTTCTCCAGATATAAGCACTTGAAACTACCCCCATCATGAAAAAAATACCCCATATCAAATTTTGGTCCCCCATGTGCATAAATGGCTTCCTTGTGTAAATCTGTGTTACCACAGTCAAGCAACTAGGCCTCTATCTCTTACGGTTCTCAAGATATAAGCACTTGAAACTACCCCCATCATGAAAAAAAATACCCCATATGAAATTTTGACACCCCATCATGAAAAAAATACCCCATATCAAATTTTGACACCCCATGTGCATAAATGGCTTCCTTGTGTAAATCTGAGTTACCACAGTCAAGCAACTAGGCCTCTATCTCTTACGGTTCTCCAGATATAAGCACTTGAAGCTACCCCATCATGAAAAAATGACCCCATATTAATTTTTGGACCTCCATGTGGGATTTTTGTTCCCCATATTTTATATACTTACCCCATATGTAATATTTTACCCCTATAACTCATAGTTTATTACCACCAAGCTTTGTTTTATACATTGAAAATTACAGGGACCAAAATTTAAGATGGGGTACAAATCACATGATGCCGGGGGGGGGGGGTTTATTTTGACAGATGGCGGGGGGGGGGGGTTTATTTTTTCACATGGGGTAGAATCTCACTCCTCAACTGGGATGGTGCCATTAATTAGTATTAGATCTTTATGAATAAAATGAATACGCAATACGCAAATTATTGATATGTAAATAAAAGAAAAAAATAACAAATTAATAGTTCAAAAAAATTTTCGTCCATTCAACTACTTTTTAAAAATTTACCAAGACCATTATTAACCTTCCAGAAAATTATTTAACAATCAGTGTTGCCGTTTACGAGATCTTATGGGACACACACATAGGCTTGTTGTGCTTCGCTTTTATGGATATTGATATCATTTGTTCTCAGGGAGTAAGGGAGAGGGGACAATGGGCAATTAATTCAATTTAAGAGTGTTCAAAGAAAGGACATGAAATTCACACTAATCCATAAAATTTTGAGGAAATTGTAATGGGTTTGTTCATTAAATTTAGAAAATTATAAACTAAGAAAAAAATCATGCAAAGCGAAATCACATCTTGTTTTTGATGAAATATATTGAGCTTTTATGGTGCGATTTTTATATTACAAGATTATTGGACCCAGCTAACTGCTGGCTGGCCAGTACCCAAAGTCTGAGACTACTAAAAATTGAATTTTCGATCCATTGTCCCCTCCCTTACTCCCTGATTTGTTCTAGTTTGTTGAAATAACCTTAAAAAAGACACTTTAGCAGTGGTGTGCATAGTAATTTACTTAGGGGGTGTCAAAATATTTGGGTGGTGTGGGCAGTCCCTCCCAACTCCAATTTTAAAAGGGGAATGTTAACACCCCCCTACAACTTAGGTAACTGTACAAACCTTTCTTTAACACGACATAATTCTATTAATTGCAAGGTATCGTACCTAATAATTAAATTATCATCTATACTGTATTACAAGAACTCTGATATTTATGCAATGCATTCATCAAATGGATTTATATTCCTAGATGGACTGTCAAATAAAATTCGAATTTTAAAATGCCTAGAAGGTCCTATGGCTTTTAGTAAAATCACAAGAATTCAGAAATAATTTAAATATAATATTCAAAATAAATGTCATTTTCAATAAATTACTAAAAGCCATTTGACCTAGCTTCTAGTTTTCCTTTTCCAATACACAATGGATTAAAACATTATTTCATGTTCAAAACTATAAAAAAAAGTTGAATTTAAGACATGTTTTTAGTAAAAAATTCGGACAAAAATATTGGTCTTGACAATATATTTCTATCTTACTTTATTAAATGAAAGATCAATTTGTAATATTTGATTTTTGTCCAACTAGTCTCTGTGATTTATACTATAGTATAATCTTCTTTACTGTGCAAGTCAATATTTCTTTCGAATTTCCAAGAAATATTTAGGTTTTTCTATTCTATACTTTACCTTCTTTAAATCAAACTTAGATAGGAATTTCTAGCAGCTAGACGACCATATTTGTTAATGTTTAGTAACATTCCAATAATTCGTTTCTTGAATTTTAAAAGCAAGTTTTATCCCAAAGAATTTACTTTTTATAGCTGACTTATTATATAAAACTAAAAAAAAAATACTATCTATTCGTACCAAAATGTGTACACTTTTTAACCAATAAAATAGCCGGATTGCACCTTCACTGCGTTCCTATTGGTTAAATATATTGAGTAAGGCTCTAGATCTACTATATTTGTTACTCATTACTATATAATGATGGATATAGAATAAGTGGATATTGTAAGAGATTCTTGCATACCCTGATAAAATGTTTCTCCCAGCTGACTAATATAACAATACTCCCCCCTCATTTATGACCTTACCCCATTCACACCCCTGAGGGAGGAATGTATTGATTAATATCTGAGGACTATATTAGCAACCCAAATTGTCACAATGTCCACATATTCTATATCCATTGGAGCAAGATAAGGAAATGCTTGCTCAGGGTTGCATGGATAGGTCAACAAATTTTAAATCAACATTCCCCCAATCATTGTGTTGAAACTATGTCTTTGTTAGCTAATTAATTATCAATGAAAGAAAGAGTTGTAAATTTATTAAATCATCATTGTTCCCTTCCTACCTGCTTACTCAAAATTAATGGTAAATAAAACATAATTCTTTTTGCCTCTTAGTTATGTATCATCAAGCAATTAAAGAATACAAATATTGAGTGATTGCAATAGTTTAATTCTTTACAAAAAATATTTTGTGATTATTTATATAATGAAAATAACATCAGATAGACAAAGAAAATAAAATCAAAATGGTAAGAAAAACAAGGACAAGCATGCCCTAAGAGTAGCGCAGCAATAACGTTAATTGATATTGTGTAAAGTAGTCTGTAGCTTAATATATCGATAACAACTGAACTGATTGAGCTCTCCAGTTAAGGAAATCATCAAATTGATCCTTAAATTGTTTATGTTTTTTTTTATTTTTAGGATAAAATTTTTTTGTATGGATTTCTTCTAGATGTTAGAGGCACCGCTACTAGTTATCAGTTAATGAATTAATTTCATTTCACGACAATATAAAAGCAATAAGAAGATGTGAAGTCTTTTTGACACTATATTTGTTACTGAGTATATTTTTTTGTGACAGACATTAAAACAATCTCAACTTGTTTTTAAAACCATATGATTAATTTATACACACGTTCACATTTTTAAAAGCAAAGCTTTTCTACAATTAGGTTTGGTTTGCCTTTTTGTTTCGTACGTCTGTTAGCTACAGTCGGTTATTAAGGCATAATAGAATTGTACTATCGATGTGAAACTTGGCATTATAAGTTATAAAGTAGATCAAAAAGCTCGAGCCAGCTCTTTAATCATTACCAGAAATTCCGTATGTTCATTTTTTGTTTGTTTTTAACTAGTTTTTTGCAATTATTTTTGAAAATATAATTTTTTTGCATCAAATTTAAAGAAAAGCTTCTCTATAATCAATTTTAATATATGTCTACATTAACAATGCTATTTTGCAGCATATTTACAATTTATATCAAGCTTTTAGTCAGAAAATTTACTTAAAAATAAACACCTTAGATGCTAAAGAAAAAGAAGGACCTGAAATCAAAGGCTGCCTGCCTATTCCCTATAAAGGGGATTAGGAAGCAAATACGCTATTGACTGTTTTATAGCAAAGTATATGAAATAAACCACATTTAGACCTGTAGCAATAGATATAAGTAGAAATCAAGATAATAAGCAGGGGGGTGCTATTATTTTATTATTAACTAGCGGTTATGCCTATAGAACCCTCTAGTGGCACTTTAAATGTTTTTTTGTTCAAGTCTTTATGATACCTATCTATTTTGCGATCAAGTCTCTACGATACCTCTTTATGTTGCGTTGAAGTCTCTAAGCGATAAAAAAAATTCCTCGATTTCTTTGTGATTTCTCTAGGGTGGGTGGTGGTACCCTCCATCCAAATAGTTATAAACCTTGGTAAGACCTATGAGAAGCTACCCTGTTAAGGAGAACCCGATCGGTTCAGCGGTAAGCGAGATACTTCGGTACAAACACACAGACAAACACACAGACATCCTGTTAGTTTAGTATAAGGATAATGTGTCAAATCAGTCTATTAGCCGACGTAACTAAGAACTTATTACTTAATTGCTAATATCACAAGACAGTTTGGGGCCCTATTCCTTAAATTTGTAAATGCAAGCCTTTTGTATAATGTGTCAAACCAGTCTATTGGCCGACGTAATTAAAAATTTATTACTTGCTAATATCACAAGACAGTCTGGGGCCCTATTCCTTAAATTTGAAAATGCAAGCCTTTTGTATAATGTGTCAAACCAGTCTATTAGCCGACGTAACTAAAAATTTATTACTTGCTAATATCAGAAGACAGTTTGGGGCCCTATTCCTTAAATTTGTAAATGCAAGCCTTTTCTATGCATTGCATTGGTCAAAACGTTCTTAATATTTAGCTCTGATTGTTAATTTTAGGCGAATTAAAATTGCCTTTTGTTTTTGTACGTCCGTGACGGATAGCTGATATCGGCAATTTAGGCATATTAGAATTATCCTATCGATTTTAATCTTGATAACATGATTCCTGTATTTGTTTGATCAATTTTGAAAGTGTAGCATATATGTAATCATCACCAGGAATTCCGTATTCATTTAAATCATGTTGATTTTTAACCTTTCATTCTAAATCCGCGGACAACAAAGTTCAGTATTATATGCGAAGCTTCTCTAAAATACAGCCCTAAAATGTAAGTATGTCATAAAACAGTATCATGCATTTATGCAAAACAGAAATTTACACACAACTTTTGTGTAGACTTATACATTTTAATTTCATCAAGTTCTAACACTCTACAATTGTTAATGGTCGTTTGTCCTCTTGTGTTTAAGAGTTTCGGTTTTATGTATGTTGTCATCCTTGTTTGTTTTTAGTTTGAAGATTGCCCTTACAACTGGAGTGACCAAGAAGCAATGGAATATTGTCTTCAAGGAATAAAAAATCTTCCATTACAAAATGTTTTAAAACAAGGACAATTTTGTCAATGCGCAGTATCGGAAGTATACAATAGATGGGATTACAAAAGAACTGTAAACAAAAAGATTTTTTTCTTGAAAATAGCTTCATACTTTCTTGGGTAAAAACTAAAATTTCACGAAAATTGGCCAAGTCGTTTTTTCTTACTGAACATATATTCATGCATATGCTTATATACATTTTGTTTTAATACTTGATTACAATGGAAGATTTTTTAGATAAGGTAAGACAGGGCTTGACAGCCGCGACTGCAGCCGAAGCCACCCTCAACTGCGACGCTTGTAATCAGTTGCAAATTCCCCCAAAGCCATGACTACAAAATTTCAATTTAGCCACCTGTCAGCCGCGCGGCTAAATAATCCAACTCTCAGTCGCAGCCGCATACAGCAACCCTCAGCCACGCGACTTTTTAAAAGCTGAAGTTTTGCAGTATAGACAAAGCCGCAGTTGCAGTCCCACTAAAAACACATGGGTTTAACAAAAGCTGAGATTAGTTGATAAAAAATTATTGACTTACAGTTTTGTTTTGTAATAGTTTTTTGCCTTGTAGTAACGCATATACAATATACGTGGATATTGTTCAATCACTAGGAGGGGATGGGGATGGGGTAAACGGGATGGATAGGGAATCGCTATAATAGCCAGCTACAAGTACTCTTTATTAGAGTACATTATAATATGGCGTAAGATTCACATAATAATAACACATTTTAACACACACACACAAACATTGTGTTCTATATAACTTAGCTATTCTAATTCTGTAACTGTGTATGTATTTTTCTGATATATCTGATTACATTGGTATTGCACCCATACGGAATTGCACCCACGAAATTGCACCCAGTGGGATTGCACCCAACGGGATTGCAACCACACGGAATTGCACCCATATGGGATTCCACCCACGGAATTGCACCCATACGGGATTCCACCCACGGAATTGCACCCATACGGTACTCCACCCACGGAATTGCACCCATACGGGACTCCACCCACGGAAATGCACCCATACGGGACTCCACCCACAGAATTGCACCCATACGGGACTCCACCCACGGAATTGCACCCATACGGGACTCCACCCACGGAATTGCACCCATACGGAACTGCACCCACGGAATTGCACCCATACAGGATTCCACCCACGGAATTGCACTCATACGGAACTGAACCCACGGAATTGCACCCATACGGGACTCCACCCACGGGATTGCACCCATATGGGACTCTACCCACGGAATTGCACCCATACGGAATTCCACCCCAGATTTCCACCCATACGGTATACCTCTCACAGAAAATTCTGTATGGGATTCCACCCATGGAATTGCACCCATGCAGGATTCTTTTCTCAAATTTACAATTTTTGAGAGGGTGGGTTAAATGTTTATAAAAAATTTTATGGTGGTGGGGTGACTTTCAACACTCCCCTAAATTTTTTTTCCTAAATTCTTTTTTAAATTTTTTGGTTGGAGGGGTGATTTCTCACACCTCCCTTAAATTTTTTTCTATCATTTATTCCCTAACCCCCTAAAAATTGAATGTGGAAGAAAAAATTTTTTGAGGAATTGAAAATTTGAATAAAAAGAAGAAAAACTTTTTAGAGGTGTGCGTGTTACCCCACCCTTCAAATTGAAAATAAGAGACAAAAATTTTTTGGGGGGGTATTGGAGGTCATGCCACCCTGGAAAAAATGAAAATTGAAAACAGAAGAATTTTTTTTCAAGGGGTCACCCAACTCTCCAAAATATTGAAAATAGAAGAAAAATCTTTTTGGGGGGTGTGGAAGGTCACCCCACCAACTGAAAAATTGAAATTGGAAGAAAAAAAATTGGGGGTAATTCCATGTGGATGCAGTTCAATAGTTGGAATCCTGGAATTCGGAAACATCCTATTATTTTTTCAAAATGATAATTATTCCTAATCAAGTTGGGCATACAACTAATTGAAAAAGGAGAATAGCTATAGGGTTGTTTTTCTAAAAATTTAAACTATTCAGCTCAAAATTGACATTACAAAAAAAATAAAAATAGTTTTGAGATTCTATTATAATTCTAGACAACTTTTATTTTATGACTTTTTTAATTTTGAGGTTAAATAAAAAACTTAATAAATCACAATTCTACTAGTGTTAAATCAAATTCTAATCTTTCTATTTCTTCAATGGATCTTCTGCAGCCTACATTTTCGAAAACAGAGAGAGGAGGAGAAGTTCTGGCAGTTGGTGGTTTTGACTACATTGAAAGAAAGGACAGGAGGCTTCTAAATGGTCAAAAAACGTGGCGTTGCAGGGAGCACAAGAAGCTCAAGTGTCCTGCAACTGTTAAGACTTTGAATGGAAAGGTTATTGAAAAGTTAGGCTGGAATAACCACTCCCATCATGGTGATCCTCTTAAACCAATGGTGAGGCAAGTCCAGTCCGATTTGAGAGCTAGAGCATCTACTAGCATGGAATCTACTAGCTCCATAGTTTCCTCATCATTGCTGAATGTTAACCAAGATGTTTTGCAAAGGTTGCCCAAGCGTAGCAGTCTTAATGATAATTGTAGAGCAAAAAGGAGAGCTACAAATATTGGACCAAATCCACAGGATTTAAATTTTGAGATGCCTCAAAAATTTGAAACTCTAACACTTTATGATAGTGGTTCTAATGACCCTAACAGAATGCTGATTCTAGGAAATAGAGATTTGTTAGAGGTATTAGAGAATGCTGAATTATGGCAAGGTGATGGAACATTTGACATTTGCCCAGCTGTTTTCTATCAACTGTACACCATACATGCTAAAATTGGAAATAGTTATCCTCCATGTGTGTACTTCTTGTTGACTAACAAATCTCAAGAGACATACATCAGGGCATTAGAGCAACTAAAATTGCTCATTCCTAATGCTAGTCCAAACACAATCCTTGTTGATTTTGAGAGGGCTCCCATCAATGCATTTGGTCAAGTATTTTCAACTTCAACATTGAAAGGATGTTATTTTCACCATGGGCAAAGCCTTAACAGAAAGGTTGGTGAATTGGGCCTTAAAACTCAATATGAAAATAATGCTGAGTTTAACCTATCCGTGAAATGTCTTCAAGCACTCTCATTTGTGCCTGAAGTAAGGGTATTGGATATTTATTTAGAGCTAGCTGACACATTTCCTCAAGACATAGATAGAGTTAATGAACTGTTATCTTATTTTGAAGTTACATATGTAAGAGGAAGAGAAAGAGCAAATGGAATGGGAAGAGCACCTCCCAGCTATAGTCCTGGTTTTTGGAATCATTATACTGATGTTCAGAATAATATTCCAAGAACTACAAATGCAGTTGAAGGCTACCATACTGCTCTTAATGCTATCTTTTTATCCAAACATCCATCCCTTTGGAAACTATTAGAAGGGTTGGAAAAGGACATTGTGCTTCATTTAAAGACCCTAGCTGACGACAGTGTAGCCAACAATCCTCCTCAAAGGCAAAAGTACAAAGTACTTAACCAGAGACTAGCAAGCAAAGTTGCAAACTTTGAGAATGCAGCTAATAAGATGCAATACTTGCGCTCCATTGCTCACATCAATAGCTCTGCTTAGTTATTGGTGAGATTTTTTTTTTGAAAAAAAAAATATAAATCACAAAAAAAGCACAAAATTAATGAAAATCACAAAAAAAAACAAAAAAACAATAAGAATTTTTTAAACCAAAAAATAAAAAAAAAACAAAAAAAAAATGGCTTACCATAATACTTGACCTCCTTGTGGTGTAAGCTGGATTCGACCAACAAAGTATTGCTCTTTAAAACTATTTTTTTTTCAATTTCAGGTGAAATCCTGGAGGTAATTCCATGTGGGTGTAGTTCAATAGTTAGAATTCTGGATTTTGGGTTCAAATCTGTTTTTTGTGGAACATGTTTGGGTGCAATTCTGTGGGTGGAATCCTGAAGTATGGATGCAATTCAATGGGTTGAATCCCGTATGGGTGCAATTCTGTGGGTGAACTCCTGTAAGGGTGCAATTCCATGAGTGGAATCCTGTATGGGTGCAATTCCATGAGTGGAATCCTGTATGGGTGCAATTCCGTGGGTGTAATCCCGTATGGATGCAATTCAGTGGGTAAAATCATGAATGGATGCAATTCTGTGGGTTGAGTCCCGTATGGGTGCAATTCCATGGGTGGAATCCTGTATGGGTGCAATTCTGTGGGTGGAATTCCGTATGGGTGCAATTCCATGGGTGGAGTCCTGTATGGGTGCAATTCCGTGGGTGCAATCCCGTATGGGTGCAATTCCGCGGGTGGAATTCCGTATGGGTGCAATTCCGTGGGTGGAATCCCGTATGGGTGCAATTCCGCGGGTGGAATTCCGTATGGGTGGAATTCCGTGGGTGGAATCCCGTATGGGTGCAATTTCGTGGGTGGAATCCCGAATGGGTGCAATTCCGTGGGTGGAATCCCGTATGGGTGCAATTCCGTTGGGTGGAGTCCCGCTGGGTGCAATTCCGTGGGTGGAATACCGTATGGGTGCAATTCCGTGGTTACCGATATAACTGTTATTTCTCTACATACAGACAAACATCATGATACTACCTAGTAGATTACCTCGTACGGCAGGGATTACAGTCCAGGACCTTTTCGACTTGGTGTACTGTCTAGGTCCTGGTCCAGCAATCCAGGAGAACTAAGGATGACTGTTACGCACCCTTCTCTGTCCAAACACCCAAGGATATTAGGTTAAGTAACATCCAACAGACAACCAACTCTCTGTGATGCACGACCTTTGTCTGAGAAGTCCCAACTGTGCATGGTAACGAGTTGCGCCTGTTTTGGGCCAAGGCATTCCCCCTACTCTAGCTCTTTCCGTACCTTTTAGATTTTCACTTTAGTTGCTAAAATGTTATAAACTGTTTGAACTATAACATCTGAGAAGTTGTTCATGGATTAAGAGATAGGTCTACTGAAAATTTTATTATTATTAAAACTCTACTAACTAACTATTTACCTTAAAATTAGTATCATGAAATACGTTTACCAATATGGTTTTCCTTTACAATGTAGCTTTTTTATAGGATAATAACTATTTTCGGGGAGTGTAACTCCCGCCCCCCTCCCCCAAGAGAAATCGCCTCTAAAAAAATTACCCCCCTTAAAATTTTTTTGTTCATTTTTAAAACTAAAATTGAAAATGGGGGACGGGGGCTCCAATTTACGTTAAAAAAGCTGGAACAACAATAAATTCTGAAATTACAACAACAAAAGATATTTCCCATTGTCTTATCCCTCTTTGCTTACATAATATCAAAGATTCGCCGCCACTGAATACAAACAAAATAAAAACTAAAGCAAATGTCACCAATATTTTCCAACGTGCTTCTTTAAATGCCAAACTTTTGTGCAACTGAGAAAATCAGGAAATAAACTTTAATATTATTTATTATTAAAATATAAATAATAGAATTTTTGTTTGAAAATCTTACATTTTATACATTATTTTAATTTTTAAGTTCATTATAACATTTGTATAATAAATTAATCAGAAAATAAAAGGTTTCCACAATGATTGAGGTTTTTAATCACTAAAAATGGGGACAATTTTTCTAGGATGACACACCCTCTAGGGAACTAGGTGGACAACCGACAACACTGGGCAATCGTGGCTACGATTTGATGATGACTATCTTATGCTGTAGACCCCTGCGGCTATCGATTCAAAGCGGCTGCCATATTTATTATTTTATTGGCTATTAACACTGTATCGTCTGTAAATTGTAAACAAAGCCTTGACACTTTACCGTAAAATGCCATAAAAAGTAAAAATTTATCAGTGACCTAAAATATCAATTTAACAATAATAAAAGTTAATAAAATGTGACGCCTCAACGATAACGAGAGTTTTTATTTTAATTAATTATGGGGATTAGAGGTCTTAATTTAATTAAAAATTTAATTTAAGTACGTAATTTGGTAAACAAAAAGTATTATTTGCTTATTATTAACATAATTTATAGGTGGTAGGGGAGGAAGGGGACATTGAACTGTTAATTACAGTAGTACCCAAGGTTTCATGATAACATTTTGTTTTTCGTTGGCTTAAAAACTTTGTGTACTTTTATTTAATTTTTATTGGTAATTTGAGTGTCCAAATGTTTCAGCCAATTGTTTTAATCTATATAAGGGGTAATTATGTTTATCATCATTTGGGATCAATTTATTTCCCATTGTTTAGTACCTTGAGGTAGTACAGTATTGTTAACAAGCAATGTAAAACTGTAAACTGTTTATATTGTTATTAAAAAACTTTATGAAAATTTGCATTAAACGAAAAATAATAATAAGAAAAATAGCAAAACAGACAGAAGGACGGACATACTTCGCTACTATTGTATATAACCATCCTTGTATGTTCAGATAATGTCTAATTGGACCCTGATAGAAAACTGCTGCGTCCCTATCCAGAGTGAAATGAGCAGAGCTGCTGGTGCCCTGTAAGTTTATTATGTTATAAATTTTGTAGCCTTGAAGTTTATGGATTATGGGATTAGAGTAAAACACTAAAGGAGGAAAGGGTTAATAACTGAATGTACCCAATGCCCATCACAAGGACCTTATGTCGACTCTTAATTGGGTCTTTAATAATCAACTAATAGTGTCGGGAATATTAACAAAGCCAAGAAGCAGAAAACAATTTGCTAGCAGACGAATAAGGTCCTTGGAAAAGGGGGGCAGGTAGATATCTGTATATACATCTATACTATAGACCTATTGTTATTGGGTTCGCTTTAAGAATAGATTTATTACCATAGATGGTAACTCAGACAAAATAATAAGACTTAAAAGAGAATTTCTACGAGCAGACAAAGATTTTTGGTTATATTTAGTCATATATGATACTATCCGATAATACGAGCGACAAAATTTTTGAATGATATGATTTTTAGAAAGCTAGCTTTATCCTAAGAACTATTCAAAGTTGAATTATTACATGAATTAGAAGAAATAATACAAGAAACAAAATATAATGGGAGGTTTCAGTGCCCGAG
Organism: Acartia tonsa; assembly: GCF_053477335.1. Classification (NCBI taxonomy): domain Eukaryota; kingdom Metazoa; phylum Arthropoda; class Copepoda; order Calanoida; family Acartiidae; genus Acartia; species Acartia tonsa. Next base: position 17,041,735 of record NC_137266.1, read on the forward strand.
AGACACTTTAAGGGAAAGAATCAGTGATATTAAGCTAAGAAAAAAGTTCCTAACTTTATTATTTTTTCAGATGCATAGTAGTTGGAATCGTTGGATTCTGTGGAAATCTCTTAACCCTGCTGGCCATTCCTTGGGCCACCAGAAATGATCTTTTTGGTTTCAATCTTTATCCTGCAAAGTAAGTTATATTCTATACTATCCTAGCGGCTACGCCCCTAGAGGCCTTTAAGGACTCTTACGAAAAGGAGGGGGGCGGGAAGGGGTGGAAGTCGATCATAAAAGTAAAAAAGACACAGTTTATTTATTCAGAGGCGATTTCTCGAGAGAGGGTGAAGGTACTCTACCTAAAAATATTTTAAAGTTATTTCTGAACATATAAAAAGCTTCACTGTAAAGGAGAACCATATCGGTCCAGTGGTTAGCGAGTTAAATGACTTACATTTATTACCCATAGAAATACTGCCTTTATTCAGCCCAAACCAAAAAGCTACCTTAAAATCACTTTCCTGTAAATTTAGCTGTTATTGAGATCCTAAGTAACAACAAGACAAACATCCTAACACTTTATATATTGTAGGTATACAAACATATTTCTTGTCAATCTAGCGTTTGCAGATTTTCTGTATTGTGCCATAAATCTCCCATTCTATAGTTATCAGGTATCATTAATTCAGGTGCTTTCCCACAAAACGCTTTTCGAGCACTAAAACCCCTCTCCCTCACCAATTTATAATTAATTTGAAAGATATAAACAAAAAAACATAACTAACCCCTACCATTATTTTTGATTTATTTAAGTTAGACTAGGCTAGATTAAGTTATATTGCTTACTTGGTTTAGGGTGTTCACCCCGCAAGGGTTAGCCGTGGGGAAAAGTTACCCTAATTTGCTTTAAGGGATTGATTGTTTCAAAGCTCATTAGGCACTTTTTTTTACACAGTTTGACAGCTTTACAAACATTAGTTGTAGAGTAGCTGCGCTACTAAAAAATTATTTAAATAATTTTAAAATGTCGAAGATAATCTTTATTTACATAAAACTTTTTGTTTTTGTTTTTTAGTATATGAATATGCACTGGCATTTGGGTAAAACATTGTGCCAGGTTACCGCTGGTTTCAGGTAGCAATTCTCAAACTGGGTTTTGTAGAAATTTATTTTGTAGGCTATTTCTTTAAAATCAAAATTTAGTAACGCACAAGTGTATGAGTAAAGATTTTTTTTATTGAAGAGACTTTGAAAACAATGCAACCATGATGAAATTTAAGGATTGTTGGAATGTAGAGTACCTATGATACTTAATATACCTCTAGATAATTTACTTTTATAATTGATTCAAACTTCACTATGTTTTTTTGTAGTTTTTCAAGCAAAATTAAGGATATTTCTTTCAGATATTTTAATGCATTTGCTGCCTGGATGTCTGTAGGCTTTGTAGCCGCCAGCAGGTACCTAATATTTCTCTTTAAGAGCCTGTTGAGCGCAGAAATCCTCACATTTCCTTATTTTGAAACAAATTGAAAATAAGACGGAAGGGAGGAGTTTTTAGTTTTTTTTATTACTTTAGGTTATGTTACTTATATCCAATGCAACTGCTACACTTTTGTACATAGCATTGTGTAATGAGTTGGCCATATGCCAAAAAACAATCCCTCCCATCCATAATTCAAATCTATTTTTTAAAAAAGGGAATGAGATGTTCAGTTATTTTTGCTTGCCTCGCCTCTAGCTCATTTATGAAGAATAACAAACTTCGTTCAGCATTTTTCCAGATCTTTTACTTCAGTCAAAACACATTACTATTTTAAATCAACCTTATTCTTTTAGGTGTATATCATTAAAGAGTAGACGACTATGTAAACTACTTCTTTATAAAAAGAGAGGTTATCTAGGTACATTTTTTACACACATTATGTAAAAATAACAGGATCTGTGTCTATCTGTGTTTTCCGAAGGATTTCTCTTATCGCTGAACCAATATGGTTTTCCTTTGTAGTGAAGCTTTTCATAGGTCCTAGATATTCATAGCCATTTTGTGGAAGGGGTAATGGTACCCTTCCAAGAGAAATCGCCCTAGAAAAATTACCACCCAAAATATTTTTTTTTACTTTTTCTTTTTCAAAGTAGAACTAAGGGCCCCTAGAGGCCTCTAGCCGTAAGTAACAAACAATTGTATAATGAAATCAATTGATTATCCGCACAAGACTTTTTACTCTTCTTAGGAAAATGATGATATTGTTTGATAATTTTACAATTCTTTATAATGGTTAACAAATAATGAATCTTTTCTCCTAGCTAATAAAGTTATAAGTCATATTAATAATATCTTATGATTTTTATTTATTATTCATGGAAAATTGTCTCAAATACGAAACATGATTTAGTAGCGTGGCTCTGAATCATCATTAATGCAGCGGATATTAATTGGTTTCCAAGCCATTTATTATTCTCAACGTGTGATCAAATGTCATGTTAAAGTCAAGTTTACGTTGATTTTATATTCATTTTAGTAATACTATTACTATGGACCTACGCCTTGGCCATGATATTACCATCTAGTTTTGGAATCTACGGCAAGTTTGGATATAATAGGTATTATAAACTTAATTTGAATGTTAGTAGTATAACCTAAAAATCATGTAGGTTATTTTCTACTCATAAGGTATTGTATATAATGATATTTAATGTTTATTTAAATTGTAGTAATAGACATTCAAAGTTAAATTATGCATATTAGAATTATCTTAACGATTAAAAAATTGGCATAATAATTACTGTAACAGTTAGTTAGGTACATTTTAAGAAGCGTACCAACTCTATAATCAATACTAGACCCCTTCTATTGATTTTGAGAATAAGGATTTTAAGACCATTACGTATAATATTTTTAAGCGCATCTATTCTAAAATTAAGTCTAAAAATGTAAGTATGTACATATGAAGCAACTCTTATTTTTAAAAAGTATACTGAATAATGTCAAATCTTAATTGAACTACAACTCTATTGTCTCAGGAATAGGTTTGTCTGATTTGTCAAGCTTCTTTATTTAGAACTCGTGGTAAATGTGATTTTATAAAAACCGGCGATGGTTCAGACCCACATCTATTCTTCTATTCTGTAGGTAAAATATTTAGTCAAACATTTCTTAGACTATTAGTAATGTTGATTAGTATCGAAGCTACTCCATAATTATAAATGTCAATCCGTCTGTCTGTATGTAGGACACCGTTTGAAGGAAAAGTGAATTTCTTAGCTGCACTGAATATCTGCTGTATAACTTTTTCCACAGTTATTTGTGCTTCGCTACTTAAGGATGTTGTTTATCCTTGTTTTACTAACAAGTAGTACTCTACATATTGATAATTTTTACAAATCTTTACATTGTTATTTATAATGTCAAAATAAACTTGAAAGAAACTTATTAATATAAGCAATTTATTAATCATTGAAAAATTATATTTTCAGGTTTCCTATTGCCATTAGCCCTGTTGTTAATATCCTACTCAATAATATGGAAAACCTCCATTGAGTCTTCCAGATACCTCAAGAGCTTAACGTAAGTTTTAGAATCAATTTAACTGGTAGAGCTGTTACTCTATAAATAAAGTATTTTCAAACGGCAGAATATTGCTAGTAGTTTAAATAATTTATTTACAATACTATCCAAAATTTAAAATTTGAATCATCAAGATAATTTTTTTTTGGTGTTGGAGATTTTTCTATGGAATATTTTTTGGGGGCGAGGGCTAAGGTACTCTCCCTCAAATAGATTAAACGTTTTCTTAATCTGTAAGAAGTTTCACAGTAAGAACCATCTTGGTACAGCAGTTTGTGAGATCTTTTGCTAGAGGCGGACACACAGATTGACAGACCATGTTACTCTTATATAGGTCAATATCTATCTTTATTTAGAAAAGAAAACAAACAACAATTAGAGAGTAGAGATCACAGACTAACTATGTAAGTAAGTTTTAAATCATGAACAAAATATCATGCCTCGAATATTAAAGTAAAAGAATAGAGGTGGCAGGGGTTAAATAACTGTACACTCATAGAGTAGGGCATGAATAAGATTTGTATAGGTCGATTAATAGAAAAATTGTTAAACCAATTTTAAGCAAAGCATTTTTGTATCCACTTAAAAGTAGTTAAATGTAGTTAAACGTGTTTTAATGAAACTCCTGTATCCTTATTTTAAAAAAAATATTAGAATGATTTTGCTGGTATGTGGGTGCTATGTTGTATTTGTTGGACCTATAGCTGTTATTAATATGACAGATGCTGAAGGGAATCAATCAGGTAAAATAAAAATAAAAATTACAACATCCTTAAGTAACGATGCACAAAAAAAACTTGGATAGAATATGTATAAATTGCAAACTTCCATCAGTCATTAATTAGAATAGGTTTATTGAGGGAAAATCTAAAAACCATTCACTTGCGTTTTAGTTTTATATTTTTGCTGCATGATCAAACCTTATACCTTGAATAGAAACCGAGAAAATCACACTTCCCCCATAGCGTTACAGACTGACTGACAGGCAAAGTAAATTATAGAGTAACTTCGAGTCTAAAAAATGAATAAGTCAAACCTTTGTAAATTAATTATATATGGTACCTATTTAATTTTTTTAATTTAAATGTTAAAAGTACAATTTAATACGTCTACTATTGTTTTAAAAAAATATGATTTTTATTTATTTGTTGTTGTTTTTTAGAGCTTCATCTGATATTCTTCATGATATATTGGCTTCAGTTTTCCTTCAACTTTATCATGTATGCTTTCAGGTCAGGAATAATTAGACTGTCTAAATTTACTTTTTAATAAAAGTGACACCTGTAAGACAACCAACTCTTCCATCGAAATTTTACATTTTGATAAGTTCAGACTATTTATGAGAAAAGGCATAATCCAACTTTTACTATCCATATCCTCGAACCCGACAACTACTTAACAAAATGTAGGATTTTATATTAAAAAATATGATAGTTTGTTAAAGTTTTCAATAGTTATTTATTGCATCGTGTAATATACAGCTTCCCACAGATATTAAAATGAAAAATTATGAGATCAAAGCAAGTTTTATTTTGATATTCGTGGAAAATTGTATGTGATACGATATTTTACCTGATATTTTAGTATGGCTGAGAACCGGTTCTATGCCAGCTGATACTAATAGATTTCGAAGCTATACTGGAATATATTTTAGGAATATACAGTTCAGAAAAGCCTACAAGTTCTACATAAAATATGTTTGTATTCAGTTCTGTGGGTAAGGTTATTATTTTTATTCAGATTTTTATAAGGATGTACTTGTACATCAATATTCGACAAGCACTAATAACATTGGGTAACCCGCGATCGTGGATTAACACGTAGCGCATAGCGCCGGGAAGTTGATAGGTTCAAATCTCGGCCCGACACCAAGTCATAACTAAAGACGTTCAAAAAAATTCCTACTGCTGCTATGTCAGGTGCGCGACATAATTAGTAAGAGTTGGGGGAATGCCTTGGCCCATAAACAGGCTCAACTCACTAAAAATTATTAGGGAGGGGTTTATTGCCGCTCAATTGGTACTTACTGTGAAAGCATTTTCTACAAATAAAAACTTATCTGTACAAATCTGATGGCTATTCTTTTCTCGAGGGTTTTTATGTGTTCAATAACGTTTAACTTTATTATTGTATCATTAGGTTATTATTGAAGTCTAAGTTTAGTTTAAATGACATATTTCAGGGCAAATGATGAGCTACCGCGACCTCCAGCTATATTCTTTGTTAATGCCAATCTTGAGGCTGAAACTAATCTAAAGTAAGTCAATTAATTTTATGTTTTCAGGTAATTGATTTTTTGCATGTTTTTCTTAGCTAATTCTATGTTAGGTCATATTAGATACAGAGTTAATCTTAATCCAAGAGGGTTAGGGTCCCTGCAGGGGTAAAGCATACAAAAATGCAATTTGCTCCTTATTTTTAATTTATTTCAATGATTAGGGGAGAGTTTTTTATGCTCGCTAGGCACATTGAGGGTAAGCACCAAAACTTTGTAAATATCATTTTTAGACCCGCAGAACAAATAGTTGAGGAGCAACAATTTGAACGCAGAGAAATCTATGCTATTGAAGAAAATAATGAATATAAAGAGGTATGATTACTATAATTTTGTCATAAAACAAGAATGACATTATCCCCAAGAAGCATGACCGACGGACTAAGTATTATGTACTGGATGTTCATTTAGTGTTACTGTTTCACAATTTAAACATCAAGTTATGACCATTATTAAGTTTTTTAGCCTTATGAAAACTTTCCATTTGAAGTCCTAAAGTCTTTTTTGATTAAGTTTTTAAAATTAACTTTAAACTTTAGATCGGGGAAAACTCAATCCACAGTTTTCCATCAGAGGGAAGAGAGAGGGCTCAAACTATATCTAGTAAGATGCCATCTAGCGAGGTTAAAGTGAACTATGAAGTCAACATGGAAAGCAACGATTCTATTCTGTCTTACAAAGGAGAAATTATGGTAAGTTTATTTGAGTAGCGAAGCAAATCTAAAATTCATTACATCTTGATAGTTATTGGTTATTTCCTATTTAGTCTTTTAATTTCATGAAATGTCTTATATTTAACAAGGCTGACAAAATCAAATAGTAGCGAAGCATTAAAAAAAAATAATGGATGGAAATACTGACTAAGTGATTTAAAGAACAGAGGCATACTGGACATAGGTCAATGATAGATTTATAGAAATCATGAATGAAAGACTTACAAACAAATGGATGCTAATTAGCACAGAGAATCTTCCCAAAATAAGCCATAACATTTTCAATATGGCATTACAGACTAATGGAGGGACTGGCAGCCAAAGTAAATTATATAATACAATATTCAGGTGAATGGAAGCGTAGTAGGCCCCACAGTTATAATACTTAATCCTCCAAAAACTATTCTTGATCCAAGAAAACTAGAACCATGCTTGACCGAGGTAATTATTATTAGTCATTAATTATAATTACTACTAATCTAAATATATATAATTGCTGGCCGTTTGTCCCTTTGTCAACCAATAGAAACATAAGATGAACGTATTGTGACATATCAATCCAATGTCTGAAGTTTGATAATTGAAAAAATAGGTATTTAAAGGAATTGTTCGAAGCTTTGAATCTAAAAAAAGAACATTTTGGTCAGACCTACAGATTATTATCTATGATTTGTTGAGTATCTTCTCTTTTTAATTGTTTATCTTTAGGCTTTAACAACGGCTTCAGAAACAACAGTAAAAGGAAAAGAGAAAAATAAGGTATAAGTTTTTACTTCGGCTAGCAGCTACGCCCCTAGAGGCCTGTATTGAATGGAGAAGGGAGTAAAGAAGCCGACCCTTAAGTCTCATTATTTATGAGAAAATAATTTGGGGGGGGGGGGATATTTTGTCAAGGTTCGATTTTTTTATTTGTAGATTTTTTTGTTAAAATTTTTTTTAAAATAACCCTTGTTTTCTATTTTAGAAAGAAAAATTTTACAGCGAAATGAGTGAATATGAAATTCTTGATGAACAAGAAAGGTAATAAATGGAATCAAAGTCGCGTCACATGAATAATTTAATGCAAACAAATCGTAACAAATATTAACAAAAGTCATTAAAGTAAAAGAATAGAGGGAGTATGAGCTATGTGTAACTCTGCCCAAAGGGTTGGGACTCTGTACCGATTTTGTATTGGGTCTTTAAAATCAGCTAATAGCGTTGGAAATATAAACACAGCCCTAATAAAAGAACAGAAAGCAATTTGCTAGCAGACGAAAAGGCTCTCCACCACTTTGCCCAGGTTTATACATCTATAATTATACATTCAGCTAATAGATTTAGAAATATAAACACCGCCAAGTCCTTACAAAAGAACAGAAAGCAATTTGCTAGCAGACGAAAAGGGTTTTCACATATTGGGCCAGGTATTTGTCGGGATTATGCATCCATACTTATACATTTATTAATAATAATTCAGATCCTATGATAACTTCTCTGAAGCCTCTCTACCTGTTTTCTGGAGGAAGAGGGAGAAAAATTCCAGGAAAGAAAGGAATAAACAGAAACTAGCAAACAAAGAAAAAGGTAAAATTCAAAAGTTGAATTATTCTTTCAGCAAGGAAAGGTGTTTATATTAGAGGTGTAGCCAATTTGGGTATATTAAGTAAGCAAAAGTAAGTATTAAAAGTTTTGTAAGTTAAATCGCTTAGTGAAATGACCTTTGCAGATTGTGATTTGATTTAATTGCTGTTTATAACAAAGGGGAGGTTTATTTAAGGTATATTGGTCAGCAATAGGAAAATTTTTAAAATCAACGTTTTTACATTTCAAAGCCAGGACAGTTTTTTGCCTTTTTAAAGATTGAGTAATATCAACCTTAAGCAATATCTACCAATTTGAGAAAATAATTACACATGGAATAAATCACTAAAAGTACCCAAAAGTTTTTGAAGTAACGAATATGATATCATGGCTATAAAACTTCAGGTACCATTGTAACTTACAGTTCAATGTCCTTGCATCTTTCTCAACCTGTATATTTCCAGATAAAAATAAATCCTCCATTCCTCATTCAACAAAGCATGGAAAATCTACAGAAAACTTTAGAGAGACATTCAAATATTTATCTGATGACGAATCTAAAATCACTAGAAATTTTTCCTTGATAAAATCGTCCGATCTCAAAGAAACTTCGTCAACGTTGAGATTAAAAAGTAACAAAAAAGATGATCTAAGAAATATTAATTGTTTTAGGACAAATTATGGTTTTAATTCGTCTTAAATTTTAGTATTGATTTCTGTATATATTATTATCTAAATAATTTTAATTGTTTTATTTTTCTTATACTAGATTTTAATATAGAAGTATTAAAATCGAAGTTTTTCTATAGTTAGGGTCGGTCCGCCCGTCCGTAAATGTTAGCCGTTTTCTTGACATGTTAGAATTGTCCTATCTATTTCAAACTTTGCATAATGATTCTCATAATTTAGAAAGCGTAAAATTCTATAACAGTAACCTCTATTTAAGCAGTTTTGCAACAAATTTACTTACAATTTATTTATTTATTTTTGCATTTATATTTTGCTTATTCTGTTCTGACACTCTATAAGTGTTTATGTTAGTTTGTCCTACCGTTTCAGAGCTTCGCTTTTATGGATGTTATCATCTTTGTTCTTTGTTGTTTAAGTTCTAATGCTGCCCTTGTTATAATAATCATAATATCAAAATGTATTTTAAAAAATAATAAATAGTTTTAAATAAATGATTTATTCTACTATAAAATTATAAAAATACATAACAAGAATATCACATTTTTTCACTTACCAATATAAGAAAACAATAATAAATAATGCTAAAAACAGGCCTTTATTGTTTTTATACAAATCTGACACGATAAAACATGCTTGGCAATTCTTTTTATTTAAATAAAACATTATTTCATTTCTTTTACACTAAACGATTTTATTTTTATTGTATAATTACGCATGGCATTATTGACAGTTGTCCGAGGATAGAAAAATAAAAATTTTAGTATGAATTCCTAAGGAAAATTTTAAAAATGATTTTGTCTGTAGCGATATGTGTGTTTTCATTATGGCTCAGAACATTAGTTTCAATCAGTGGCGTGCACAGAGATTCACCAGCAGGGTGGGAAACAATTTAGGGGGTGAAAAAAGGGGAAAGGTAAGCCTTATCAATTTCAATTTTAAAGGGGGTGTAGGTAGACATCCCCCTTTTACATGCCACCGGTTTCAATTCTGTGGAAATTAAACAAATATTCGAAGCCATAATGGAATTCAAATTATACAAATCTAATCGTCAATTAATATATAATCCATGAATTAATTACAATGGATCATTCGATCCATGGATAAAACTGAGGACAATTTTGGCAGGTTTTCATGTATCTTAATCCATCTCTGTGCCACAAGGTACAAAGATTGGGTACTTTACACCTAGCTTCAGATACCTAAAATAAAACATTGGGTACTTTACACCTAGCTTTGGATACCTAAAATAAAACATTGGGTACTTCACAACCTAGCTTTAAATACCTAAAATAAAACATTGTAGATCATGGAAAGAAAACGAAGTAGCGAGTTTCATCGTATTTTCACAGTAGCTTTTCTCCTATTTCTAGCCCCTACGGGGAGCTCTAACCCTGCGGGGCCAATTCCCTAACCATGCAGGGCAACCATTAATAATTACCTAACCTACCCTAATCTAGAATAACCTATCAAATTCTACTGTGAAAATACGACGGTACCCGCTACTTCGTTTTCTTTTCATGATCCAACATTGTAAATAATACAAGAAATAGTAAATGGAATCAATAGGAGGTTCCCTTAAAATGCGTAGTCTTCATTTTGAAATTTAGAGGGGTGTAGTTTTTTTTACTTTAGTTTAGGTTAGATTAGATCATATTGGGTACACGGTATCCCCGCAGGGCTAGACACTTATATGTAACTCAAAATTAAGATGGAATTAAGCTCTCGGTGGTCGCTAGGCACTTTGCGGTAAAGTACGAATTTCTTTGATAATATTAAAGTTTTATAAAAAAACATTCTCTTATTCGATGGCTCAAAAACTTTGGGTAGTTTTGTTCAGTCTTGATTGGTTGGTTCAATCTATCAGTGTTTAAGCTTTTCAACCACTTTTAAATCTAAAGAAGGAGAAACATTAAGGGTTCCAAAATTATTAATTTACTGACGATTATCCTATACCTAAATATTTTAAAACCTTTTATCGAAATCATAAATTTCCTAAACCTACCTCTTTTTTACACTGGAATGGTGGGAAGTTATGTGCTTCTTGTTTGGTTACTGGGTTCTTCATCCATTGAAGCATTTGCCATGTAGTTACTATACATTGTTTCATATGATTCAGTCCATACTTTAATTATATCAAGTTTTCATACGTACCTATTATTAGAGCAAAAAGTGATTAAAATGGTAAAAGATTATTTTTATGTCATTCTGACATCTATATAGCATTTGACTACATAACGAAAAAAATTTGTAAATTAAAGTAACAGGATGTTGGTCTGGTTCTGTGTCTGTACCTATAAGATTTATAAGGAGGGGTTCATTCCCAGGAGAAATAATCCCTGGCAAAAATTTTACCCCACACAAAAAAATAACATTTGAATTAAAATATGGGGGGGGGATTATGTTTTTGGTTAATATCTGACTTTTATCCTGAAAGAAGCTTAAAACTGATTTATCTTTGGTCCTTTAAATTGATCCTAGTTTTAAGTTAAAAATAAGAATTTATGGCATTTACTAGGCTAGCATAAAGTTTCCTTAGATTTAATAAGTACTTTTATATAATTTATCCTAATTTGAATCCCAGATAATCAATTAATAATGAACTAAATCCTGCCTATCCAAACATCATCCATGGACATGAGAGCGTCCAGTACCAGCTCAAATCCAGCTTTGTAATGCGGTGTTGTGAACCTAAATAATATAAATAACATGGATAATAACACCTATAAGTAGCGAAGCACAAAGAAAGTTAAATATTGACTAACACAATTGAATTATAGAGTAGATATTTAGAAGTCATAAAAAGATTGAGAAAATGTGATGATAAATATAAAGCTATTAAACCATTCTTTGAAAATATATTCATCAACAAGACTAACTGACAAACGAACAAACTGATTAGCAGTACATCCTAAAATAGGCGCTCGTCACAATTTCCTACAATTTTTTCAGACAGACGGATAGATATACAGACGGACATTGCGAAATATGTAAATATACATATGTAAAAACAAGAATGATCTTATCTTATATATTACATCTAAATATTATTATGATCATAATTTCTGTAAAAAGCAAAAACAAATTTAGAATGTAGTTCTGGGGATGAGGGTGCAGTTAGCCAATTAATCAACCCATCAAAAAATTAATTTTCATCCTAAATGAGACAAAACTAATTATAAAAAAAACTTACCATGAAGGTCTATAGAATAGATTAAATGGAGCCCTGTTGGTTGAATAATGCCGATTAAAGTTTGTCATAATCATTCTGGAAACATTTATTCACAAATGAAAAAAAAAATTATACATATCCTTATTTCAATTTATTTAAAAAATAAGTTGTGTTTGCTATGTTAGGCATTTAAGAGAAAACGCCGAGAGCCATTCTAATATAGCAATAAATATGGTGTTAGGTTGTGGTTATTTAAAGTCTTTTGTCTTTCTGCATATTAATCTTATTTTCTTAAGATTTGTAAATAAATCCCTGTAGACGCCTTCTGGTGTGTCCGGATAGTTACAGGCATCCCCCATAGAACAACGACCACCTAATAAAAGTAATTACAGTGTTTAATATATCTACCTGCCGTACGTTTACAAGTTTAAAACTTATTTTTTTCAAATGTAGCACATTGAAATATTTCCAAATAAGCATAAGATTTTTGTGCATTTTGAGATAAGTGCGTCTATTAACTTATCACTTAGTACTAGAAACGTAAAAAATGGTAACTAGAGCTGCTATGTCTGGCTCGTGACACCAATAGCAAAAACAGGGGATAGTGCCAATACATTATGGACTTCCAGAAAAAAAATCGTGCAATCAAATAGTCGGTTGTCGGTTGAATGTTATAAAACCTAATACCCTACAGCGGGTGTTAGAGTATGACATTCTATAATGAAGCATCAGGTTCCTTAGATGATTTATTGAAATTAATGAGAATAAGCAATTACCATATAAATCATTCCACATGACCAGAGGTACCTCCCAGACTCCAGGATAGGACTTGGTTGGACAGGGGGGTATCATACAGGCATGATGCATCCTATAAATAAAAAGTGATTTTCAATCAAAATCCCAGTCGAGCAAAGAATTATTTTGAGTCAATTGAAACTAAGAGGGGGTAGTTTTTCGTTTGTTTGTTTATTACTTTAGGTTAGGTTAGATTAAGTTTTTTTTTTTTTTGGGGGGGGGGGGCGAGGGGAAGCACAGGGGAAAAAACTACCCCCTACTCCTTAGTCTCAATTAATTTTTAAAATAAGGGGGGTGGGAGTTTTTATTACTCGTTAGGCAATTTAAAAGAAGCACCAATAAAACATTACTTTTTTTGCTAGAGACTTCTCCCAGAGCATATATGGGCTCTGTGTTCAAAGTGATAAGAAAATAGGGGTATAGTCCTTTCCACGACATCCCTCCATAAGAGGCGATTCTTCGTATTTTTCACAGTTGCTTTTCTCCTATTTCTAGCCCCTGCGGGGGGCTCTAACCCTGCGGGTCCAATTACCTAACCCTGTGGGGCAATCACCTAACCTAACCTAAATAACCTATAAAAAGCCATTTTAAAAATACGACTAATCGCCCCTTATGGAGGGATGTCGTGGAAAGGACTATACCCGAAAATAGCCCTAAACCATCATAAGACTTCATATAAAGAAACAACATACCGTACAAACATCACAAGAGCGATGTAAAGCTTCACTGAAATGAAAAACCCAAATACTAATGAGCGGGATCTTAATGAACTGAAAATTTATTTTACTGATATGAATGATCATATGATTCATTGTTCTACAATTCAAAATAAACTTATTTATTTCATGTGATTTGTAATAAAAAAACTTATAATATATATATGGAGAGTGAGTGAAACAAACCTTTATAGAGTATGTTAAAACATATTTACCTGTAATCCATTGTGTAAGGAAAAGATGGTGGTGTATTTTCATATATTGGCATACTATCATTGTGTGCATTTCAAATAACTTGATTAAAAGTGCCTTACCGAGCCCAGAAAACCCAAGCCCTTCTTTTTGAAACTTAAAAGTGGAGTGGTAGTTTTTCATTAGGTTAGGTTATTTTAGACACTGGGTAGCCCCGCAGTGCCTTGCCAAGTGCCTTGCAGAGCCTAGAAAACCCAAGCCCTTCGTTTGAAACTTAAAAGTGGAGGGGGGTAGTTTTTCATTAGGTTAGGTTATTTTAGGCACTGGGTAGGCCCGCAGGGTAAGGGCCTACAACTGGGGGGGAAATCGATCCGCCATTATAGATAGAAGATTAAATATGTTTTAAAATAGTGAAGAAACAATTAACTTTCTTGATAAATAAAACAGTAATATTCTAAATTTATCAATAACATCACTTATTTTAGTCAATTTTATGCAATTTATGACTTATGAAATTTTAAAAAGGTTTAAAGATACAGAGAAAAAAAGCCATTAATTATATATAATGCACATTCCTAGAATCATAAGTAAAGTTAGCATCATATAACATAGAGAACATGTTATTACCACCAATTGCCAGGAAGGGAGCTCGGATACCTAGAGAAACAAATATGATATATTCTTACTGATTTTTAATTTGGATGGTATTTTATTGCAGAAAGGATCATTGATGATAAAGAAAACCTTGTCCCCAAAACAGTAAATGAGTGAAATTTTGTATTTGGCAGTGCGTGAAATTTTGAGGAAGACACGTATATTTTATAATCTAACTGTAATATCACCTCACTCTCTTAATAGTTGAATCTCAGGGTGGCATCTACAAACCCCTCTCGCACGCCCCTATTAGCAATCTTGGTTTTTGAATATATTATTACTGGCGGTTACATCTAGGGGTCTCTAGGGGAACTTGAGGGGGGGGGGGGTGTAGCTAGAGTTTCTAGAGGCGATTTTTCTTGGGAGGGTAGAGCTACCCTATTTGAAAATAATTTTAAATCTTCCATGATCTATAAATGAACAAATATCTATTTACTCTTATTCTTACTTTTTAAAAGCGAAGCTTTCTATAATTAGGGTCGGTCTGTCCGTACGTCCGTCACTGAGAGATAGCTTTTTTCGTTAATTCTGAGAGATAGCTTTTTTCCGTTAATTTAGGCATGTTAGAATTGTCCTTCAATCTTTGCATGGTGATTTCAGTAGTTAGGCACGATTTAGAAAGCGTAGCAACTCTATAATCATTACCAGAATGCCCGTACGTCCATTTTAAACTTGTTGATTTCTTACTTTTTTAACAACATATTTCTATGTGATCTAATCATCCGATTGATCTGATTTTTGGTATATTGATTTCTGGGACAACAAAGTATAATGTTATAAGTGAAACAACTCTATAATCA
Organism: Acartia tonsa; assembly: GCF_053477335.1. Classification (NCBI taxonomy): domain Eukaryota; kingdom Metazoa; phylum Arthropoda; class Copepoda; order Calanoida; family Acartiidae; genus Acartia; species Acartia tonsa. The sequence goes on from NC_137266.1 coordinate 17,056,855, forward strand.
AGTCCAAAAAATGTAAGTATGTCCATAAACATTATCCTGTATCAAGCAGTTTTTCAATAATTTTACTTACAATTTTGCTTCTACTCTTATACATTTATATTCTGATTATTCAGTTCTGACACTATACAAGTGTTAATGTCTGCTTGTCCTAACGTTTCAGTGCTTCGCTTTTATGGATGTTGTTTATAAAATAAATGTTACCTCTAATTTCTTCTGGATTGATATTAGCATATTTAGCTAGGATACTTCTCTGCCCAGCCATCTCTTGAGCCCATTTTTCCTAAACAAAATTAAAGTTTTAAAAGTCGAGCAAAGAACTATCTCCTTCCTTCCCCAATGGAATAGATTTGAAATAATGAAAATAAAGGGGTTTGTATTTCATTTTTGTATATTGCTTTACTTAAAACTTTAGTTAGGTTACTGGGTAGACCCACAGAATAGCACCGCAGGTATTGGTTCGGCATGGATAGGGCCCTCCGCAAAGGGTCCAGCAAAGGGAAAAAACCTCCCCCAAACAGCAAATTTCAATTTATCTTTAAAAAAGAAGGGGGGGGGGGGGCAGTGCTTGATAGGCACTTCGGGGGATTGCACTAAATGACTTTTTACTTTATTTAAATGTGCAAAATGTTTTATTGTGAGTAGTTTAATATCTACAGACAATCAAATAAATATTTACAGACATAAGATAAAAACACAACACATATACAAATTAAAATTCTAGACGTCCTCTCAAATTATTTCTTGTGTTTTTAAAAGCCCAAAGCTATTAGACAATTTAGTTTTTATTTGTTACTAGTGAATCCACCCCTAGCACCATCGGCAGAGCCTCTAAAGCGCAATGAGAAGGAAGTCGACCCTCAACTTTAAATTTTGAAAAATGTTATGAAGGGGATGCAATTTCTCTAGGGAGAGTGGAGGTACCCTCCCTAGATAGTTATAAACCTACCCTGAACCTATAAGAAGGAGATATCAGTAAAGGAGAACACTATCGGTCCAGCGGCTAGCAAGATGCTACGCTACAGCAATCCTGTTATTCTCGTATGTATAATGATTTAAAATGCAAAAAAGCGAGATCTTTTTGGACACGAATACATACCCATACATATACTTTAATACATTAAAATTTCTATAAAAGCAATATTTGAAAGAAAAGTCTTAAAAAGTTGTGTTAACATACAATTTCAATAAAGGTGATCGTAACGTCAGTGCCACAACCAACATTTTTTTTTTTTACACATAAAATTACATATATATTTAAAACCTCAATACAAACACTAGAACGAATTAATTAAGTATTAAATAAGAAGACAATTACAGCAGCTTAAACTCTCTTGAACTTCTGGACACAGACGAGGTCGTCGTTGCCTTCGATTGTCATGGTGTTCGTTCATACTCCTTCCAACGTGGTACAGCAGCTTCTGTTAAAAAACAAAAATGGACTCTTTCAAGGGAAAATACGAGAGAAGCTCTGCCGAGAATTACGAAGAATTTCTTAAGGCCCTCGATGTGAACTTCCTGCTGCGCAAGGCTGCCACCGTGTCCATCCCGTCATGGAGGTGACAGAGAAGGGGGGTGTATGGACAATCAAGACCTCAACCACTCTCAAGACCATGGAACTCAAATTTGAGGTTGGAAAGGAGTTTGATGAGAACCAACATTATTTCCAGAATTTAATGCTTTGCTTATAACTACAGACTGGTGTTTATATACGAGAATGGATGTAGAATATACGTGGATATTATTACAGGAGAAAAATTGTCGTAAATTATCATTGCTATTTCCCATGTAATTCATTGGTCAATTTTTTATCCGGTTAGAGGAGAGGGGATGGGGCAAAGGGGGTGGAAGGGGGACATGTTATTTTTGCCTGCTACGTGTTTCACTTTATTAGAAACCATGAAAATCTGTTGTAAGATCCAAGTAATAAAATATCCATTTAAAAGAGAAAAAAAAGAAAGATAAAATAAATATCTTTATTGGGCTGCGTTATTTTGGATAAATTTGTACTTGTTACTTGTTTCTGTTAATGATTTCCTTGTTAAGCACACGAGTGGAAAAAAATATTAAATGTCCACTTCAAGGTTATGGGTGGAAGTAGTCAAATTATTTCAACATATATTTCCGTTAACAAGTTTGCTAGTTGTCCGTTTTAGCATCATATCTTAAATTTATGCCCATGTAAAAAATTTGGCAATCTTAGTATAAAATTTGGGAATGTCCAAGCCCCTCAACGGGTGAAACCTAATTCAACCATAACTTAAAAATAGGGGCGATTCATCGTATTTTTAAAATGGCTTTTGATAGGTTATTTTAGGTTAGGTTAGGTTATATTAGTTTAGGTGATTGTCCCACAGGGTTAGGCAATTGGCCCCGCAGGGTTAGAGCCCCCCACAGGGGCTAGAAATAGGAGAAAAGCTACTGTGAAAAAAAACGAAGAATCGCCCATTAAAGAGCGTTGCCACGAAAGGGACTATACCCAAAAATTTGATAAAGTTAATCTAGTCATTATATTTCATTCTATGCTTAGTTGAAAGGACAGAAAATAAATTCAAAATGTCATTAAACTGAGATATTTTAAAAGTAAGTAAAGGTTTTCCGGCTTTTACCAATTAATGTTTTAAATTACTATTTTCGAGGATTTTTGAATCTTTGCGCACATTTTAATAATGCTACCCCGTATATAAAACACTGGGCTTGTCCCATGATTTATATTTTCTTGTTAAAAGATAGACATTAAGTCATGCCAAAAGGCTTTAAACAACGAATCTTTAAAAACTTTGGATACATTTTACCTATTGATATAACTCCCCCCCCCCCAAAAAAAAAAAAAACTTTAAGATTGGTTTTATACTTTTTAAACCCATTTTTTTACCGTATCGTATTATAGACAGCTTTCCACGGATATTGAAAATAAAGATAATAGGATTTTTACCTATTAATATTATGATTTTCATTTTAATATTCGTGGTAAGATGCTATATATGATTTTCAGTATGGGTGAGAACCGGTTCTAATCCTGCGGATATTAGTCATTTTTAAAAGTTTTAATGGAAATTTTTTTCTAATGCTCAGACAAACACTTTTTAATCCATTTTTGTAGTACATTTGGACCATACAAATGAGTATAAAAATTCTATTGGTAGAAAAGATAAAACTGCAAAAATTAGTAGAAAGGAGGAAGGAGCTGGGTGGGGGGTATTGATGTTACTTGCAAATTATGAGATTTGTCAAAAATTGCATTTCCAAACCCTACATGCTCATTTGAAAGAAAGAAAACTACCCCACCTCATTAAGACACAACATTTTTATGGTACTTAAAGCTGATTTTTACATGTTTGTTTACTATTTCCCCTAAAGCATTATGGCTAAAAGCTAGTAACAATTGTTAAAACAATCCAAATCAATCTAATAGTAGTAAATCCTCTAGATATAGTAAATACCAATTCTTAACGATTTTTTTGTTAATAATTAAGTTAAAATTTTGGGTGGGGAATTTTTTTCTGGATGCTATCTTTGAGTTGGTGATGTAGCATAAAACCTGCATTAGGCCAATCAAATATTTCACTGAAAATTCTAAAAAACACATTTTGACAGGCATATATTTATTTAGTTTGTTTAAGTGTATAGAATTTCTTTCTACAAGCGGCTACGCCCATAGATGTCTCTAGGGGCACTTAATTGAGGGCAGGGGTGGGAGGTAGTTCATTTTTAAGACATTTTTTTCTGGGGACAATTTCTAAAATAGCTATAAACCTTCCCTGAGAAGCTCGCTTTAATTAAGAACACACACAGACAATTATCCTGTTACTTATATCAAAGTATTAATCTGGTATCTAGATGAAGCAAAATGCCTACCTTAGAGAAAAGTTCACCAAAGCTGTAGGAAATACTGTGCGATGCAATCTCATGGCCGGCTTTATGCAGATTTTCAACCTAAAATTTATTTAATAAAGGTTAAATGGATGTATTAAATATACCAGAAGATATCGATTAATTTTGAAAACATTTTAGCTGCATATTTCTAACTTAATAGTATCTGCTAAACAAAAAAAAACTAGACGACTAGTTTAAAATTTTAGAGTTGCTGACTTTTTTAATAGCAAACTGTCAAGATATAAGCAAGACAAGTCCGTAGATTGCCCAAAAATAACCTTGCTAATAAGGACCGACAATATAAACAGCTGAAAAGACATAGTTATGATTCACATTATAATTTTTGTGTTGATTAATTTCAAATAGCTTGTCTGCTAGGGGCATAATACAATTAGCGGCATTTTGCGCAAGTACTGAAAGTTAAAAAAAAATGCTAAATGACCAAAGTTGCGTTAGTATATATGATACCCAAAGTCAAAGACAACCAAAAGATTGTTATTTAGATAAGCATCTATTATACAGAAAATAATCGAAATATACCTGTGAATAGTCTGTCCATTCATGGCTGACATAGAAAGTTGCGGATATTGGACAGCCATTCGGGTTTACTTTCTCTTCAGTAAATAGTTCTTCAAACAGTCTGAAAATAATTGTTATAGTATTAAGTAAATGAATAGAGGGGGGACAAAGTATATGTATCTCTACCTACGGAGTGGGGATCCTGTCCCGATTTTGTATTGGGTCTTATTGTTTTAGTATACGTAAAAATAATAGGATAAATTCGATAAATTTTCTTGGGTAAGCCAAGGAATAAGGGTTTCCTAAGTTTCATATTTTACTTTATATCTATGTAAGACTTTTATTTGGTCTTTTATGTGTTTCAAGGATTTTTAAAAAGTGTTTTTATAACACCATACTTGTCTTAATTTTTTTCAAGGCGAGAATCATGTTTGGAAAGTTGGAAGGAATATTGGTAGTTTACCTCATATTACGTCTGGACCACAAACTTTTGTTAGGTTAGCTTAAGTAAAGGGTAGGAGATGCTAAGAATATTTTTTCTCCAAAATTGAAAAAGGTGAGGGGAGGGGGCGACGGTAAAATAAAATTTGACTATTTTTTTCTAAATCCATTACCTTTTATTGAGATCATTAATGGCGCCTTCAAAAGTGAGCAGAACAATCTGCGGCCATTCTGAATATCCATTCTTCTCATACTCAGGATGGTTTAGGGTTGGTCCTCCGCAGTGGCAGCTGGGCAGCTGACATGCTGTTGGGGTACACTTCTAAACAGGAAATGGTAATTATTTCTATATGATGTTAAGGTAAAACGGGTTTAAGGACGTCCAAGCTTTAATTTTTTTGGGGTGGGGTGGGGGTAAAATCTGATCTATTTTTTAAAATTTTCAGGGTGAATACGAAATTAGTTTGGGGGTGTCAATAGCCTCAACCCCCACCCCCCTCTCCCCTTAGACGTTTCTGAAAGTAGAAAGAATATTTTTGAAGTTAATATCAATAAATCACCGAATATGACGTTTTGTTTGATTCCCCCTTTGACTTTCAGCAATTTTAATTTGTTTTGAATGACCAATCATTTTAGTATCGATCTATGCAACAATATGCGGATTGGGGAGGTTGATTTGGTACCTCAAGGAAAACCTATTAGTCGCTTTCTTTTAATCATCTTTTGTGTGAGTTGATCTTTTTCCTCAATTTTTTTTTAAAATTCGCCAGGGTCCTTTATTGAATAGGAAAACTTAGTCCAGCTATTTGCAAGATACTAAGAGGCATATACACAAATACCTGTGATGGGTTTTCAGGTTTACTTCTGGTTAACGCCAAGTCCGATAAGATTTCTTGTGCCAAAGGATTCTAAAAAGTAAACATTTGAAAATAAATGAATAGTTTTTAAAGGTTAATCAATACCCTATACCCTCCCTCCCCCCCCTCCACTTAAAAACAAACTTTCTTAAACTTGTCTAGCCTAAAGAAAAAAAAAGTATAAATGTGGATCAAAAGAATATAAAATAGTACTTAGACAGGTTTTAAGCTACAACTGCAATAGTATTGTTGTTAGATACAGCATCATAAACTTTTATTAAAAGGGTTAAGTCTTTTTTAAATTCAACTACAAATTGTAGGATTTACTATGCCTCCTCTGGACATATAGACACTACCAGTGTGGAATATATTTATATCCAAGTCAATTATCTTACTACCCCTACTTTACCTCGTAAGGGTGGGATTCTCCTTCAATTTTTAAGTGATCATCTAGAGAATCCAGTGCAACAATATCTTGTAATGGGATGTGATGCTCTAACACCCAAGGATATTGGTTAAGTAACATCCAACAGACAACCATCCCCACTGATTGCACGACCCTTGTCTGAGAAGTAAAAATTGTGCATGGTTATGAGTTGCGCCTGTTTATGGGCCAAGGCATTCCCCAACTTACAACACTTACTACCTGGAAATGGTCTTGCTCCTCAAAATCATAGAAAATGCTGGATAGATGAGAATCCCATTCTGTATAGTAGTAACTATTCAACTCAGCCGCCTAAATATGATCCAAATTAACTTGCATGGTTATACATATAATTGCCTGCGGGTGCGTAAATAATAATTTTTAGCACTCAATTAATTCTTTTTTGGCCCTAATATATATTAGATGTGTTAGAGTGTTTATCTACGCCCCATAGGTCTTTATGGTAACTTTGGAAACTTAAGGGAAGGGAGGGGTGAGTTGACCCTTTTAATTACAGTTTTAAAAAGTAAAAGAAAAAAATAGGGGGGAACCAGTCTTCTAGGGGTAATTTTTTTGGGAGGGGGGATTGTTGGAGATACCTTTCCCTTACAAAGTTATAAACTTTAATATGATCTATTAAAAGCTTCAATGCATGTAAAGGAAAACTATTTTTGTCTAGCGTGATCCTTCGGTACAAACATATTTAAACTCTGGCAATAATGGTCCAATTTGGACTTTACATCCTATTATATAAAGTAGTAAGCGTTTTTTGTCTGTCCCGAAGGATCTCGTTAAATGCTGAACTGATATTGTTGGATATTGGATGAGGTTGACTTTTCACCCTCATAACTGAAGTGCCCCTAGAGGCTTCTAGGGGGCGTAGCCGCTAGTTATTCTAAAAGTAATGCCATCCTATCTTTTATCTTCTTGTATTCAATTCAATTATTCTAAAACTACCAACCTCTGTGTCATCCAAGTTTATTGACACGCCAGGATAAGTTTTTAGTAGCTCCTTCTCCACTTCTGATATTACTGGAGTAACTATAGACTCAGATATATACTCATAATCTAAATAATTATATTTTGAGTAGCTCCTTCTCCACTTCTGATATTACTGGAGTTATTATAGACTCAGATATATACTCATAATCTAAATAATTATATTTTGAGTAGCTCCTTCTCCACTTCTGATATTACTGCCTTCTCTACTACTGATATTACTGGAGTAATTATAGACTCAGATATATACTCATAATCTAAATAATTATATTTTGAGTAGCTCCTTCTCTACTACTGATATTACTGGAGTAATTATAGACTCAGATATATACTCATAATCTAAATAATTATATTTTGAGTAGCTCCTTCTCCACTTCTGATATTACTGGAGTAATTATAGACTCAGATATATACTCATAATCTAAATAATTATATTTTGAGTAGCTCCTTCTCTACTACTGATATTACTGGAGTAATTATAGACTCAGATATATACTCATAATCTAAATAATTATATTTTGAGTAGCTCCTTCTCTAATACTGATATTAGTGGAGTAATTATAGACTCAGATATATACTCATAATCTAAATAATTATATTTTGAGTAGCTCCTTCTCTACTACTGATATTACTGGAGTAATTATAGACTCAGATATATACTCATAATCTAAATAATTATATTTTGAGTAGCTCCTTCTCTACTACTGATATTACTGGAGTAATTATAGACTCAGATATATACTCATAATCTAAATAATTATATTTTGAGTAGCTCCTTCTCCACTTCTGATATTACTGGAGTAATTATAGACTCAGATATATACTCATAATCTAAATAATTATATTTTGAGTAGCTCCTTCTCTACTACTGATATTACTGGAGTAATTATAGACTCAGATATATACTCATAATCTAAATAATTATATTTTGAGTAGCTCCTTCTCCACTTCTGATATTACTGGAGTAATTATAGACTCAGATATATACTCATAATCTAAATAATTATATTTTGAGTAGCTCCTTCTCTACTACTGATATTACTGGAGTAATTATAGACTCAGATATATACTCATAATCTAAATAATTATATTTTGAGTAGCTCCTTCTCTACTACTGATATTACTGGAGTAATTATAGACTCAGATATATACTCATAATCTAAATAATTATATTTTGAGTAGCTCCTTCTCTACTACTGATATTACTGGAGTAATTATAGACTCAGATATATACTCATAATCTAAATAATTATATTTTGAGTAGCTCCTTCTCCACTTCTGATATTACTGGAGTGATTATAGACTCAGATATATACACATAATCTAAATAATTATATTTTGAGTAGCTCCTTCTCCACTTCTGATATTACTGGAGTAATTATAGACTCAGATATATACTCATAATCTAAATAATTATATTTTGAGTAGCTCCTTCTCTACTACTGATATTACTGGAGTAATTATAGACTCAGATATATACTCATAATCTAAATAATTATATTTTGAGTAGCTCCTTCTCTACTACTGATATTACTGGAGTAATTATAGACTCAGATATATACTCATAATCTAAATAATTATATTTTGAGTAGCTCCTTCTCTACTACTGATATTACTGGAGTAATTATAGACTCAGATATATACTCATAATCTAAATAATTATATTTTGAGTAGCTCCTTCTCTACTACTGATATTACTGGAGTAATTATAGACTCAGATATATACTCATAATCTAAATAATTATATTTTGAGTAGCTCCTTCTCTACTACTGATATTACTGGAGTAATTATAGACTCAGATATATACTCATAATCTAAATAATTATATTTTGCGTAGCTCCTTCTCTACTACTGATATTACTAGAGTAACTATAGACTCAGATATATACTCATAATCTAAATAATTATATTTTGAGTAGCTCCTTCTCTACTACTGATATTACTAGAGTAATTATAGACTCAGATATATACTCATAATCTAAATAATTATATTTTGAGTAGCTCCTTCTCTACTACTGATATTACTGGAGTAATTATAGACTCAGATATATACTCATAATCTAAATAATTATATTTTGAGTAGCTCCTTCTCTACTACTGATATTACTGGAGTAATTATAGACTCAGATATATACTCATAATCTAAATAATTATATTTTGAGTAGCTCCTTCTCTACTACTGATATTACTGGAGTAATTATAGACTCAGATATATACTCATAATCTAAATAATTATATTTTGAGTAGCTCCTTCTCTACTACTGATATTACTGGAGTAATTATAGACTCAGATATATACTCATAATCTAAATAATTATATTTTGAGTAGCTCCTTCTCCACTTCTGATATTACTGGAGTAATTATAGACTCAGATATATACTCATAATCTAAATAATTATATTTTGAGTAGCTCCTTCTCTACTACTGATATTACTGGAGTAATTATAGACTCAGATATATACTCATAATCTAAATAATTATATTTTGAGTAGCTCCTTCTCCACTTCTGATATTACTGGAGTAATTATAGACTCAGATATATACTCATAATCTAAATAATTATATTTTGAGTAGCTCCTTCTCTACTACTGATATTACTGGAGTAATTATAGACTCAGATATATACTCATAATCTAAATAATTATATTTTGAGTAGCTCCTTCTCTACTACTGATATTACTGGAGTAATTATAGACTCAGATATATACTCATAATCTAAATAATTATATTTTGAGTAGCTCCTTCTCTACTACTGATATTACTGGAGTAATTATAGACTCAGATATATACTCATAATCTAAATAATTATATTTTGAGTAGCTCCTTCTCCACTTCTGATATTACTGGAGTAATTATAGACTCAGATATATACTCATAATCTAAATAATTATATTTTGAGTAGCTCCTTCTCTAATACTGATATTAGTGGAGTAATTATAGACTCAGATATATACTCATAATCTAAATAATTATATTTTGAGTAGCTCCTTCTCTACTACTGATATTACTGGAGTAATTATAGACTCAGATATATACTCATAATCTAAATAATTATATTTTGAGTAGCTCCTTCTCTACTACTGATATTACTGGAGTAATTATAGACTCAGATATATACTCATAATCTAAATAATTATATTTTGAGTAGCTCCTTCTCCACTTCTGATATTACTGGAGTAATTATAGACTCAGATATATACTCATAATCTAAATAATTATATTTTGAGTAGCTCCTTCTCTACTACTGATATTACTGGAGTAATTATAGACTCAGATATATACTCATAATCTAAATAATTATATTTTGAGTAGCTCCTTCTCCACTTCTGATATTACTGGAGTAATTATAGACTCAGATATATACTCATAATCTAAATAATTATATTTTGAGTAGCTCCTTCTCTACTACTGATATTACTGGAGTAATTATAGACTCAGATATATACTCATAATCTAAATAATTATATTTTGAGTAGCTCCTTCTCTACTACTGATATTACTGGAGTAATTATAGACTCAGATATATACTCATAATCTAAATAATTATATTTTGAGTAGCTCCTTCTCTACTACTGATATTACTGGAGTAATTATAGACTCAGATATATACTCATAATCTAAATAATTATATTTTGAGTAGCTCCTTCTCTACTACTGATATTACTGGAGTAATTATAGACTCAGATATATACTCATAATCTAAATAATTATATTTTGAGTAGCTCCTTCTCTACTACTGATATTACTGGAGTAATTATAGACTCAGATATATACTCATAATCTAAATAATTATATTTTGAGTAGCTCCTTCTCTACTACTGATATTACTGGAGTAATTATAGACTCAGATATATACTCATAATCTAAATAATTATATTTTGAGTAGCTCCTTCTCTACTACTGATATTACTGGAGTAATTATAGACTCAGATATATACTCATAATCTAAATAATTATATTTTGAGTAGCTCCTTCTCTACTACTGATATTACTAGAGTAACTATAGACTCAGATATATACTCATAATCTAAATAATTATATTTTTAGTAGCTCCTTCTCCACTTCTGATATTACTGGAGTAATTATAGACTCAGATATATACTCATAATCTAAATAATTATATTTTGAGTAGCTCCTTCTCTACTACTGATATTACTAGAGTAACTATAGACTCAGATATATACTCATAATCTAAATGATTATATTTTGAGTAGCTCCTTCTCTACTACTGATATTACTGGAGTAATTATAGACTCAGATATATACTCATAATCTAAATATTTATATTTTGAGTAGCTCCTTCTCTACTACTGATATTACTGGAGTAATTATAGACTCAGATATATACTCATAATCTAAATAATTATATTTTGAGTAGCTCCTTCTCTACTACTGATATTACTGGAGTAATTATAGACTCAGATATATACTCATAATCTAAATAATTATATTTTGAGTAGCTCCTTCTCTACTACTGATATTACTAGAGTAATTATAGACTCAGATATATACTCATAATCTAAATAATTATATTTTGAGTAGCTCCTTCTCTACTTCTGATATTACTGGAGTAATTATAGACTCAGATATATACTCATAATCTAAATAATTATATTTTGAGTAGCTCCTTCTCTACTACTGATATTACTAGAGTAACTATGGACTCAGATGGACTAAAAATATAAAATAATCAAGTTTTAAAAAGAAAACCAACATTTGATTGCACGATCTTTGTTGGATGTCCTAACTGTACATGGTAATGAGTGGTACAAATTTTAATGTCTTAAGTTATGACGCGGTTCAGGCCAAGATTCGAGCCCATCACGTCCCCTACTTAGGACCTCATAAAGATTTCCTGTAAACAGTTAATACCGACAAACAAACAGATAAACACCCAGCCCCAGGGGCGTCCAAACTTTTTTTTTTTTGGGGGGGGGGGGGGTAAAATTTATTTAAGGGGGGGTAATTCGGTTTTGGGGGGGGGGGAAATAGCGCGCGACGCGAATTTTTTCCCCCCCCTAAAATTTTTACCCCGGTGGTAAAATTTGCTTGGGGGGGTAATTACCCCCCTGAAATCTGTTGGCAGGGGTAAAATTTATTTACCCCCCCCCCAAAAAATTTACCCCCGGGGTAAAATTTTTTTTGGGGGGGAATTTAAATTTTATTAAAAATTTATTATTAAAAAAGCGCGCGAAGCGCGCAAAAATTTTTTTGGTTAGAGATTTTTTATTTTGGGGGGGTATTTACCCAAATTATTTGGGGGGGGGTAAATAACCCCTCCTAAATGGTTGGGGGTGCCTACGGCACCCCCAGGGTAGGGGTAAATTTTAAATGGAGGGGGGGGGGTAATCGCCCCATTACCCCCCCCCTTGGACGTCTATGCCCAACCCCTTTCAGTATTTAAGAATAGTTATCGCATTTTACTATTGACAGTTTTCCGTGGACATTAAAGATAAATATTATAACCAGTTTTTTGGCCCTGGGGGGCCGAAGGCCCAAGCTAACAAAAATGGTATTACTTTTATGATATCTATTTTAATATTCATTGAAAATTGTCTTTAATACTGAGCTATACATGATTTTTCTGTATGGCTGAGAACTAGCGCAAATCCAGCGGATATTCCTCGGTTTCGAATCCATAGTGGAAATTTTCCTACCTTGTTTATCAACTTTATTTCCAAAGTTGGGAGATTCTGGTACGCTCGATTCTTCTAAAAGAATGAAAAGAAACATTATATTATTTAAATTAAAAAAACACATCAGTTGTTATATTTATACTGAAGGGAGGGAGGGGATAGTAGGCTGTTAATTACACTGGTACACAAAGTTTAACAATGTTATTTTCTTTGTTGGCTTAAAAACTTTAAATTTGTATTGGTTAGTTGAGAACTAGTATTCAAACAAAATCATTTAGAGTAATTTAACTTAAATTGCTCTGACGTAGTAATAGTCAGGCATATTTACCTAAGCTGGATCTTTAAATCATTTCAATGGTGCGCCAAATCGGGGTGAGCCAACTTTCCACCAATGAGAGCACAGCATTTTACGAAATGCCGCGCTGTGATTGGATGATTGGTGATTGAAATGATTTAAAGATCCAGCTCTAAATTATAAAGTAGCTGCGCTATTAATATAATTACCATTATTAATGAGATTATTTATATTTTCATTTTGTGATTGTTTTCTTGGTACTCTAAAGTCACCTTCTGCAACAAACTAAACAAAAAGAAAAAGAAGTATAGAATGATAAAACGATATATGTAAATTATGGTCCAATACATAAATATTGGTTTATAATTTTTATATATGTATAAGTATGAAGTCTATCCGTTTGTCTGCACCGAAAAAAATCCCATCAACTGCTGGATTGACATAGCCCTTCTTAACATTAAACATTTTTTGTCCTGGAAAGGCATTTTTTACTCCTGCACCATCACAAAAAAATATTACTATCCACCAAAAAATATCGATTATAAAATAATTGTTGACCATGTAATTATATTTCAAACTAATTCATGCCTTCTTTTTAAACAAACAAATTGCGAGAAAACGTCTTTAAATCTACATAAAATAACTAGCGGCTTCGCCCCTAGCCTCTAGGGGCTCTGCACAAGAGGTAATTTAAAATAAATAAATAAAAATAAGTAATACTAGTGCTGCCCGTAGTTTAATTTTTTTGGGGTATGGAATTTTCATTTTTATGGGGGTTGGGGGTGTCCCACCCCCAAACCCAAAATAGCTTAAAAACCCCCACAGGACCAGTATATATATTCCCTAAAGAGTAGAATCCAATCGGTTCAGTGGTTACCGAGATCTTAAGGTACAGACGGACGGAAGGACAGACAGACAGACATCGTTCTACTTTGTATTATAGATTGTTAACTGTCTGTTTGTAACTTTTAACTCGTGAGGAAACAGTATCTGTACACTTACAGATACTCTACATTTTCCACGTAGCTTTTCTATAGACTGTTATGTAATTCCTTCCACTCTAGCCTACTACTCTCAGACGTCCTTACTGAAATTGCAACCTATTCTGATTACCATTTTCTGAGATCTTAAGATTCAGACGTAAAAACTTTACTAGTGAGATTTTGATGCACCGCCTTTGAACTTAATTGTCTTCTTAAATTTTTGGAAAGCCTTATAAGACAAAAACATTCCGAATTAACAAAGAAAAAGAAGTAAAAATTCCAACCTTTTGTTCAGTTTTTTCACTTGTATCTTCTGTACTTAAACGTCTTTCTTTGTTTACATTTACATCTTCATCACTGACAATATTTTCATAGTTATCTTCAGACTTGCGGATTTCTTCAGGATACCTTTGTGGATTTTCTTCACGGGTTTGAACAATGTTGGACGATTCTGTCACTAATTTCACTTCGGGTATTTCACATTTTACATTCCTAAAAAGTAAAAAATACTATAATATTTAATATAAAACAAGGATGACAACATCAATAAATGCAACGGTAGGACAAACGTACATTAAACGATTATTGAGTTGCTACGCTTTTAAAACCGTACCTTATTGTTATAAGGCTCATCTTGCAAAGTTTGAAATCGAAAGGACATTACTAAACTGTTTAAATTTATGAAAAGAGCTAATTGTTCCTAATGAACGGTCCGGATCTTAATTATAAAAGAGCTTCGCTTTTTAAAAGAACAACAGAGTAGTATACAATAAATTAAGTGAAAAACAAATTTGGAAGAAATTGCAATTTAATCATTGTTTCTAATTTTAATGTTTAATTTTATTCAAACAACTTAAGTTTTAAATGTTCAAATATGTCAAAAGTCAAGAAATATTCAGTCTTATATATCCTACAGTAACTAACCGTCATCCAGACGTGTCTACAATCCTTAAATAAAGTGTTGCTTCGCTACTAATATTCAGATATTACGTTTTAAAACTAGGATGACAGTATCAATAAGCAGGACAAGATTATTTATACAGCAGAAATTCAGTGGTTCAAGGATAAAAAAAAACTTTCACAAATGTTGTGTATTTTTTTTTAATTTTTAGCATGAATGACAGACATACAGACCAAGTAAATTGTGAAATTTAGATGTCTCTCTGCAATAGCAGCCGTGAAAATAAAATTTGTCAAATAGCATTGCGGACGGACAGACAAACGGAAGGACGTGTAGACATACGATGTTAATTATAGAGTAGCTACGCTACTATAAAGAAAAGATTCACTGCAAATCTCTTACAGTTCTAACTATAACTCAAAGAAATGACCATTCAATTTTTTTGTCAATTTCCTTTACCATCTTCAACTTTTGTCAACAAGGATGAAAACATATCTAAAAGCGTATCAAATCAATAGTTCTGAAAAAAGGTACACTTAACATTATGAAATTTTAGACAAAAAAATAATTTTTCATATTCAGGTTGATTTTTTCCTGTTGACTTTATGGTTTTTAAACTTCAATTAAAGTGGTCAAGACTTTAATAAAAATGCAGGGATCGGAAGCCTCACGTAAGCCGCGTGTAAGCCTCAGTGAAATCGTGATTTTATCACTATAAAATTCAGCTGGATGTATAAAACGGCTCTTTAGCAGACAATCCTTCTTTCTTAAATTTTTTTTTCTGCTCACAAGCAGGTTTAAAACTGAGGCTTATGCGCGGCTTACGTGAGGCTTCCGATCCCTGTAAAAATGTGTCGTAGTTGAGATAATATTATTTAAAATCCGCAACTCCTAGAAATTTAAATAGCCCCTTATGTTGATATCATAACATCATTATGAGTTTAGATATTTGAATTTACTTTGATTTTCATATTGATTATATTTTTACCTTTAAACTGTTTTTAACCTATTTTTGAATGGGGGGTCAAAAATATACTCTGCATTTTTTAATCAGACTGCAGGGCCCAAATTTTAATTAGGCCCTCAAGATAGTTTTTTTGGGGATTTTAAAATTTATTTTTTAGTATTCTAAAAATGGCAGACCCCCCATTCAAAAATAGGTTAAAAACAGTTTAATATCTCACTAATCAATGAACCTATTTTGGTATATTTATTAAGGTAGCTTTACATAGATCCCTAGCTGGTTTTTGGCTAATCTATTTTTAAATTAAAGTCTTGGTTATTTTTCTACCCCTTCACAATCTCTCTTTAAAATAAAAAGCCACTTGTGCAAAAACAACAATAATAAGAATTAAGTAATCTATGGAGTATCTCCGCGCATTCAAATGGTCAATTTTTTTCCTTGGCCTTTTTCCAAAGATAGATTTTATGGAATGTTGATTGTTAAAAGATTTTGAGACAACAATTGTTGGTTTTGTTGGCCACTTTAGTTACAACTATTTTACTATAATAATATTCTTGACAATTATATTTCAAAATTGTTTATTGTTTGGGTAAAATGTATTGATGCTACAAGGATGATTTCGACCATAAGTAGCGCAGCGGAGCAGCTTATAGGGCCTAATAAAAAATGACGTCATACAAAACAAATGACCAATGATAATCTAGTATACATTTTAACATTGGTCAATTAAAATGTATACTGGCCTATCTTAGGTCATTTGTGTTGTATGACGTTATTGTTTTTATTAGACACTATAAGCAATTCCTTGAATGAATTAAGAATAGTAACTTGATAATTGAACATTTAATTTATTAAAATGAAATGATAAATATAAAAATTCATAAAATCTAATGAACTTTTATGTAAAAAAAGACCTAAATAAGTATGCCAATGGGAGGGGTCTTTTGACTGTAAATTACACTGGCATCCAAAGTTTTCAACCAATTTCATCTTATTTTAAAAAATTGGATCTTTTGTTGAATTTCTAATTTGGTTGCTTCAAATCTACTAGTGTTTACTTTGGACTTATTACCAATAATTTTGATGTACAGAACTTGGGGTAATGTTGTTTATCATCGTTGGGGATGTTTATCAATTTTAATGTCAATTGTCTTATTCCCTATC
Organism: Acartia tonsa; assembly: GCF_053477335.1. Lineage (NCBI taxonomy): Eukaryota > Metazoa > Arthropoda > Copepoda > Calanoida > Acartiidae > Acartia > Acartia tonsa. Next base: position 17,073,913 of record NC_137266.1, read on the forward strand.
TTTACTGAGTACATCCAATTAAAATTTGTTGACATTATTTTTACATATTTATTAAAGTTAGAATTATTACGGTAAGCGAAGGGTAAGGAATATAGGGATATGAGAATGAAAGAAAAAAAGTTTTCCATTTATTCATTGTATGAAAAATAAAAAGGTTAAGTAAATTATATACTACTAGCGGCTACGCCCCAGAGGCCTCTAGTGGCACTTTAAATGTTTTTTTTTGTTCAAGTCTCTACGATACCTCTTTATGATGCGTTCAAGTCTCTCAAATATTTTTAAAATTTTCATTTTTTGGTGATTTCTCTTGGAAGGGTGGTGGTACCTTCCCCAAAAATTGTTATAAACCTTCAAGTTCCTATGATAAGCTACCCTGATAAGGAGAACCCGCTCGGTTCAGCGGTTAGCGAGATGCTTCGGTACCCTCAACTATTAATTTTAGTTTAAAAAAGAAAAATATAAATAAAATTTTTGGAGGATTTTTTCCCCAATATAGTTTTAAACCTTCCCTAAACATAAAGAAAGCTTCACTGTAAAGGAGAACAATATCAGTTCAGCATTTAACATATCCCTGTGTCCCTGACAAGTCCATATAAATATTTAGATGTCACACAGTTAACTTGAATTCAAACCAAAAATAGCATAAACACAAATCATTGTAAATAATTTCAATAAAAGATTTTGATGTCTTTGACAGAGAAGGCTTAGCTTAGGTAGTTAGATACACAAACATATTTCTGTTTGATAATAGAGAACTAGTTTGGCCCTCTCTACCCCTATCCTCCTTATTTGAAAAAAAAATTGGGGGGGAGTATTTTCATTTGAGATATTAAAAGAAACTATACACTAACTTTTTAACGGGGGGGGGGGGGCGCTTACGAAAAATCCTCCGTATCTTTGTTTCCTTAATGACAAATTTACTCAAAATGTTAATTTTCTTTAATTTATTTGATGAAAAACGTCTAAGATACGCAAAAGATCTTTTAGATTTACACAATCAAGGGAACAGAAGACAATAAAGATTACAATTAATCTTCTTAACCCAAAAATGTATCATAAACTAAATGCAGAATTCCACGCATGATATTGGTGAAAAGTTAATTTTTCATCCATTATCCTATCTCTAATCATCAGTAGACAATAATTTGTTGGTGTAACCAACTTGTAAGCTTGTATGTGACATCCTTGAATATTCAATTCTTATTTTGGTCAAGGGTCGACCGTTAGTTAATTCTATGTAAAGATTGTTATTTTCTTCTTTGAAAAAATGTAAAGACTTCTGATTGTATAAGATACATTTTGAACCCACTGCAATATAGTTGAATTTAGCATTCAAAAACCACAAAACCGTTCTATAGTTAGAAACGTGAAAAGTTATAGATATTAGGAGTAGTACCTTGGCCCAATAACAAGTACAAATTTTCCCATATAGGAGTTTAAGTTAGAAAGGTTGGTTGTCCGTTAAAATTTGGATGTCAATGCCTTAGAACTTATTCATTATTTTGCCTCAAATACTATTACTAATACATTGTGGTAAAAATACCAGAACTTTAAATAAAAAAATTGGCTGAATTTTGGCTGGTGATTTTTTTCCTACCTTGGCCAATCACAGGTCAGATACTGTTGGCTGAATAGAAGTCCTCCTGCGCAGCTTTCTTGTACTGCACTGCCGTACACACACACATAGTATCTAAAAAATAAGTCTTGTTTAAGGGAATGGACATTAAAATTAGAATTCATATGTGTGCAGTTTCTTTTAGTAAACCACAAGACACAAAATCAATTTCTTGTTAAAGGGAATGAACAATAATAAAAAAGTTTTTAAATGTGTACAGTTTTCTGTACTGCACTTCAGTACATGAACACAAAATATCAAAAAAATTAGTCTTGTTTAAGGGAATGGGTGGGCACTTTAATTAAAAGATTTTTGGTCAGCTTTCTTATACTGCATGCAATGCCGTACATGCACACATAATATCTAAAAATAAGTCTTGTTAAAGGGAATGGGCATTAAAATAAAGCAATAATAATGGATATTTCTAGAATATTCAGATAAAACGAAGATGGTAAAAGTCTCTCCACAGATTATGACGTCCTACGATAGAATAGCCAATGAGAGGCTAGTATAAAATTTATGCTGGATTCTCATTGGCCATTCTATTATATGACGTTATAATAATCGGTGCAGGTACTTTTATCATCTTCGATAAAATATTTAAGTTTAGTTCTCTTTGACCAAGGTCAAAATACAACTCGCAAAGACAAGCAAAAGTTATACAGCCTGCCTATTATTTCAATAACAGGAAATTTAACAATAAAATAGTTGCAAATATGAGACTAACATAATTAATATTCCAACCAAGTATTGACAAGTCTGTGCAAATTTATAACAAAAAATATCAAGGACAAAAAGAGACATATGATAACACTATTTTTGAGACTAGATTGAAGTCTAAATGTTACTTAAGGGTACCCTTTAAACCTCCCTTATTTTTTAAATAAATTAGATATTAATGGTGGATAACCTCTATAAGAGGATCTAACCCTGTGGTTCCTTAACCCAGCGGGACCTAATATAAACAAATATAATCTTACCTAACACTAGAAAAACTACCAATTCCCTACTCTCAAATTTTAATCTATTTCAAAATAAAAAAAAAGGGGGGGGGGTTGATGTGCTCCACTGTGCACTCTGAAAGAAAACGCCTGGAAACCAACCTGGAACAATCCTTGGGATCCTTGAAGTAGCCAAATTGTTGAGGACAACGGAACTCGGACCCTGAAATATTTGGTGTACATTTACTTCCGCGTAATTCTCGCATACACTGATAAATTTTTCTTTAAGCTGGCTAAAACAGAGATACCCTTTACTCTATCCACCCCCCTGACCATGGAGGAACGTATTTGCCGATATCTTAGGACTATATTTGCAACCTAAATTGACGACAAAAAGTCCCTGTTACAATACTCACGCATTCTATACCTATTATTTCATCATTATTTTAGTATTTAAAACCCTATGATCTTTAAGTCGTTGTGGCTTTTGGCTAGTTTGAAATTTGTCGGAATCCAAGGAACACCACCCTGAAATATTACATTCCAATGCGAACTTACATTTATAGTTGTCACACAATATTGTCAACATTTTTACAGTAGCGAAGTTACTCTTCAGGTTTAAAGTCGGTTGATTCTTAGTTGGTCTATAATGCAACGGTTTTTTTAAGTTTTAGAAATAGCTCAATTACATACATAATTTATACAAAAATTAAAAAGTGAATTGGTCCTATAAATTTATTTTTTTTTGTACAAAAATAGAAGTTTTTTTATAAATAGCAATCTAAGAGTTTTATAAGGAAAAGGTGTAGAAAACATTTGTACCTAAATATATTTTCTTTGTGGATTTTTTGGTTAAATTGTTTGAACTCTGTGCAACAATAGCCATAGCATTGAAGCAACATTGCACTCTTCATCAAGTCAAACAAATTATAGTAAAGTCTTTTTTTCATCAAATATAAAGAGTATTTTTTATTTAGATTAGATTTGAAGGATACATCTTAAATTTTCCATTTGATTACCCCTTATTGTTCTGATACAGAACAAAATAAACCTTATAACAAATAATACCTAAAGAAAAACCATTTAAAGGGAGTGTGAACGTAAAAATTTCTTATCTGATTATCAAATCTTAACATTTACTAAGCACATTTCACTACACTGATCAACCAAAAATGTCCTATTCACAAAAATATCCAGAAATAATGCCTTGATTTTATGGTATTTTGAGAGGGAATAAGGAAAAAACAGGGAAAATCTGAACGTTTTTGTTTCTTATAATGTTTGTAGGGATATTTAACTTGTCATATATAGTTGAAACAATTTACTTACTGTTAAGGATTTATTTTATGCTATAAAATTGCCAATTCGTTTTTTTATAACGTAGTAATTAGGTAATAAAGACATATTTTAAATTCGCATTATTGACAAAAAAAATACCTCACTGTCTACAAAGGGTTGAATCTCATAGGTTATATAAAATAATAATATCCTTTTTTATTGTGTTGAACAATAAATAACCCACTTTGGAGAATTACTTTACACTTTTATCAGACTGTTTATAAAGAAATATTGCGTCTTTATTATTTACAAAATTTGTAATTAAAGGTGGGCGAGAGATGGACCATTTAAAGTTAATTGGATACTAATAAAAAACCTGTTTCTGGCTTTGTTATTGTATTTGGTTTTCAAAAAAAAAAATATTGCTTATTTTATCAATTTCTAAGTAACTATACATTGGATTAAAGCAAGGATTATGTTAAAAGTCAGCTTAGCCTTAACTGTTAGGAAAAATCTAGAACTATGTGAAAAAGTTTAATTTTAGCTATAATGGGAGAAAAAAGCAATTTAATGCACATTTTATATAATACAAAAAATTTCTTCCTTCAAATTTTCAAATCGTCGGAAAAAGCCGTTTTTTAAGCAAACAAAAGCGCGTTTTGCTCTATCTGTGAGATATTATGAATGAGATAATGTTAAGATTTGATATTAAGATGAGAAAAATTTACGTTCACAGTCTCTTTAAAAAGGGTATTGCTTTTTTAAGATAAAGCTATTTCTCTGTTTTTTATTGACTTTAATTAATTTTTTTCTGTATTATTCTTAGTTTATTTTTAATGAATATACTTTGATAGTATGAAGTTACTTAAATCTGGTCGGCTGAATTTGAGTTTCCGATTGTGTACATAGTTTCCTCATCCTATCTCAATATTTACTACTAGCTAAAAAGTTTAAAACTTCCAAAAAAACTCAAAATTTGAAAAATTAAAATTTTGAATGTAAAATGTATAAATCGTTTATGAATTATATCACTTTTCCCTTTGACCGGAGTAGCTGAAAATAGGCTATCTGCTGTACAACTTCGGAAATTAGGAAAGAAATAGGCAACTTATTTTCAGTTGATCTTAAATCTGTATGTCTCAAGGGAGGTAGGGGACTTTGGACCGTAAATGATACTAGTACCCCAAAGTTTTATGACTCTATAATCTTATTATTTGGGTACTTTAGTAAAATATCTATTTAACTAGTTTTATTCTTCAGTGGGGGTTAATTTTGTTTATCATTAATTCGGATGTATTTCAATTAATCGTCATTGTCTTATCCCTTTAGATCCCTGGTTTATGACCGAAGAAAATGTTTAAATTCATAGAATAATTGAAATATCTGTGGTATATTCTTCATAAAATACAGAGATCCTAAGGGATAAGACAATGGACGATAAATAAATGTATAACCCGCATTACAATAAAAAATTACCTCTCCTTTAGGTTAAAATTATTGTTATAAAGTTTGGACAAGGAGGTTTGTACAAACCAATCCAAATTCGAATCAAGTGTTCAAAAGCCAACCATTGAGATATCCTGCTTTTAAAAACTTTGGGTACCACTGTAATTTACATTCTTATGACCGCTACCTCACTGATACCATAACATTATTTTAAAAATATTTTAGTTAAAAATTTAGAAGAATAATAAAGGATGTTGATTGTTCAACCAAACAAAGCTGGATCTACAAGTCTAAGTTTTTTTTAAATTCTTTGATTAAATATATCTGTATTGATATTGTAGCAAAGCTGAAAACAGAAGAATTAACAAACCAATGATGTACTGTACTCTCACCTTTAAACGAAAAATGTAGAATTGCAGCTAATTTTAAAAGCTTTTTATATTAATAAGATTTTGATAAAAAAAATTATAATATATATTGTTTGTGGAATTCGTTATTGTCTTCTAAAACATGGGTCAATGCTAAATGAGGCATGTTTTGTTAAATATTTGATTTATTTATTATACCAACCTTAATCTAAAACCTTCTCAAAACAAAATTTATAATTTTAAATTAATATAAAAATCATACATTTTGTATGTAAGGAAAAATGGATAAAAGTTGTTAAATCAACGTGAAATTAGGTCAAAGTTTTGCAGTGCTAGGGTCAAAGGGAAACATGGAATACAGGGATAATGCATAGGAAGATAATAAATAAGATTATAAACAAAATAATTTTTTCTAGGGACGATTTCTATTGGGAGGGTTGTGGTACCCTCCCCCAAAACAATTATGGATCTTCCCAAGAACTATGAGAAGATACATTGTAAAGTAAGACATTCTTTGTTCAGCGGTAAGCGAAATCCTACGGTTCAATCAGATAGACAGAAAGACATTATACATTGATTAAAGTTATAATTTATATTTAATTTGGATTTCTTAAATCATACAATTATTTTATATTATAAAAAAACATCTATGTTTTTTGTTGTTGATATTTCTATGGGATGATGTGAGCTATTGCACAAAATTGGTTATATTTGAAAACAGACATACAAACTATGAAAAGAAAATTAAGAATAAAGATTTAGGTACATTTTGAATAAATCATTACTTGAAGGGTTTTTAATTGGAAAGGAAGGATAAATAAAGGGTCAGGGAAGAGATGGAGAGGGGAAGGGAAGATTAGGAGCATGGCTATGAAGGGGAAGGAAAGTCTAAGAGAAGTAAATAAAAATGAATCATATGTCCTTTAGAAAACTAATATCTCAGGTCCTATAAGAGATAGAGGGCTAAAGAAAATTGTGTATGTTTTTGTTTAATAAGAATTTTTTGATAAATAATTTGCTCTTTATCTAATTGACCCTGCCAAATTTTCTGGCATACTGTGCACGCCAGGAATATTCAATAAATTTCAACTATCAGTTAACTGTCATACACATATTTAAAAAGTCACTTAGTTATAGCCCTCTATCTTTGACGTACATTACATGAGATAAAGGTAAAGTAGAGGTATAAAATTTGTTTCTACACTAATCCTTCTTTGCTTTTCCTTCATTTATTTTTCTGAATGCATGTGGCTTTTGGAGATAGGGAAGAGAATATTTCGTGCGCTTGTAATTTGTATCGGCCTAGAAAATTTGTTAATTCAAGTATAATCTTAATATTATACAATTAGGTAAAAAATAGATTTCTGTGTCTTAGGAAAGCTAAAGGCAATATTGTACTAGGAAGAACACTTTTGTAAATACAGGATACTACTTCATGACATCCTTATATTTTTAGAACTTGATTATTAAGATACTTATTTTTAAATGGTGTACCTTTTTGTCCTAGGAATAATCGTTCCAAAAATCAAAATAATAGAATAATTGACATTATTTAAAAATAATCATGCTTTAAAATTACGTAGAGAATTTCTTGCAACGAATATAAAGAAGCTACGCTTTCTTAATTTTACCTTATTGTTAAAATAATCATCATTTAAAGTTTGAATTATATAAGTCAATTCTAACATACCTAAAAGAGCTCATCACTGCGTACAGCAGACGGACGTACAGACCCTAACTATATAACAATTTCGTGTTTAAAAATATAAATAATGGCTTATTTTTTTCATTAAAATAGAAAAGTTCACATAAATCTAAGAATTACAAACGAGAATATTAAACTATTTCTTCCAAAACATAGTTATCGATTCATGTATCTATCTCTTATATGCATTAATTCTATTTTCTTACAATATTGTTTACATAAAAGGAAAATGTAGCATGGAAAATTCTAAAATTTACTTTGAATCATTTAAAATTTGTTTTAGAGGTCGAAATTAAGCTAATATGCTTGATTAATATAAGTATTGAAGGCTTATATTTCTTAGGAAATACTCTGAACAATGAGTACCTTCTCTGTATTTCATATTGGCCGTCCGTTTGTATATAAGATTAAGGAAATAAAATGTTCTTGGTTACTTTAAAAGTTTAGCTTTTTACGTTTTCTTATGATTACCTTACCATATGGCAACTACCCTTTTACATGAATGTCTAAAAAGGTCTTTTTAAAAATATTTGTAGTGCTGATTTCTTCGTGTAAGGTCAAAAATGGATAAATTGTTATACAATATTTGTAGAAAAATTTGGATACAAAATTTAATAAAAGTAGAGAATTTTTTTTAGGCAAGAATAAAATAATTTGTTTTTTAAACTTTGGGTACTTGTGTAATTTTCAATCAAATGTCCTCCATCGACTTACAGAAAGAAATTTTTAAAAAAGGGAGATGCATGTTGCGGGTAAAATCCGTAAGGGTGTGTGTTTTAAGGCTTAAAAAAAGTAGTAGAACGATAATATTCACTAAATATGTGTATTTCTTATTGAAAAGAACTATAGACAAAATTTTTCTTTTTATATTTGACATTCTGCTGCTGTTTTTAACTTAAAACACACAACCTTTACGTATTTTACCCTCAACCTACTTTTCCCTTTATTTTTCTATTTGATTCTTTCATTGTCTTAACTATTTACATAAAAAGTTTACATCTGAATTATAAGAGTTATTATAAAAAATATTAATATAGAACTACCCCCAAATATTCTCTTATTAAAATATGTCAGTTGTATGTAAGCAGCAGTAAAAAGAAGAAAATAATAGCCGTTTAACATAAGTAGTGTACTTTTAAATTAAGTCAAGACTGATTCAACATAATTTCTTTTAAAATGTGTCAAATGAATACAAAAAAGCAGAACTTTAGAATTTTCAAAAGGGAAAAAAAAGCGTTAATAAAAAAAAAGAATATTTATGATGCAAATATTAGATCAATAATAATCCTAAGTAAGCTCTGATAAAACTGTGTCTAAAATTTTAAAGTAAAATTTATGGTTTAGCTATACTATTTTGGATAATGTCAAGCTTGTTATTTTAATTTTTTCGCCTTCAAAAGATTAGCGTTTTTGCGACATGATTAGATTTTAATTAAAAACTAATTAAAAGCTTACCTAGAGCATTACTAAGTAGCAACAAGACGATGATAATTTTTAGATCCCCCATATTTTAACTTTTAATATCACATTAGTATGCAACATTATTTTAGCTAACAATTAGCCTCTAAAAAAACAAACAATTAAATTGTATATTTAAATTTGAGTAGCGTTGCTACTCTATGTATTGGCATAGAATAAGGAGGAATAATTACTGAAATCATGTTATTTACTAACAGCCTTATAGCCGTTTTGGTCTTTCAAATGTTCCATTTTTACTTAAGGCTAGCCAGGCAGAATCTTCTAACTGGATTCTATTCTATACTTTATCTTCTTTGTGTATTGGCTGCTGATATGCTATATGAAACTATCGGCTGAGCCCCGAGCAACTAGGGGTTCTGTATTTGAAGATGTGGGTATGTGCAGAAAAATAGCTTAAAACCATCCCAAGACTCTTCCAGGTTCAGTATTAATTGATGTCTAAAGCTACAGCCAAAAAAAAACTTACTTCTTTATTAAAGGATTTCATCACTCAATTAATTACCCCTATTTTACCACTACAATAACATCAAATTGTCAGTATTGATTAAATTGCTTAGTCACAGCCATTGACATTTAGCTAAAACAATTTAAATTATTTGTGAATAACAAATTAGAAGCAAGAAAATTAATCTGAGCTTGTATATATCTAATCGTCTTTGTTAAATAAAATAATTAAACAAAGTATATTCAACAATGTTTGTGCTTCTATGAAAATCTCTGTCCTTGATTTTAATTCATTTTTTAAGCAATTTTCCTCAAAGTGAAAAGGAGAAACTGACCCCCGCCCCCTACTCCCATATTTTTTGTCCTTTTCTATGGGTCCCTATAAGCATACGGGGCCTAGCAATGTGGGACATGAACCTGCCATGTCCTAACCCTGCTTGGCTACCCAAAACACCATATAACCTGACCAAATCTAACCTAAAGTAATAAACAAACAACAATAAAAACCTTTCCTTATTTTATATAAAACTAATATAAGGATGGGGGGGGGGGGTTCTGCATTCAACTGGACACTTTAAGAGAAATCACCATTTTTTGTTTCTTTCAAGTTCAGAAACTGAAACTAATTTGATATCTAAAAGAAGAAAATATATTCATACATTTTTTCAAGGAAACTAATTAAAAACAAAGATTTACTCGTTTTTTATGAATAATAGAATCGCCCTTTCATTTTCAAACTTAAGCTAAACTACATATTTATCAAATTGGGATAGCCAAAGATAATTCAGAATGTAAGTTATATTTCAACTTATACTGTTATTGAGATGTACGTTATATCATTAAGTCTTTAAGTGTAATGTGGTATCCGCCGAGGATAAATGGCAGACACCGGAGTTCAATTAGATTACGGCAGTGTGACAGACGTGGACACCTTACTATAGAGAAGCTACGCTTCTCTAGCTTTCACTAGATAATGATCAACATCTATTTTCAGTTGTCACTTTATTGAAGGGTTAAGAGATACTGAAGCTATATACAACAAACAATAATTACATGGATAGGAATAAATAATCATAACATGAAAGCATAAATAATACATATACAATGGTCAGTTTGGGCAATAATGATTCCCCCATCCCTGGAAAGGGTGGGGGAGAATTAAGAATACAGTTAACCATAATAAACATGACAGATTCAAATCATTAATTCTAAGCGTAGGGAGGGGGTCACTAGACCCCTTCCCCAGGACTCGGGGGAGGGCCATTGACCCTCCACCGAACCCCAGATCAGGGGTGCCATAGACATGGCTCACGGTTGCCGAATACCACAACTCTCCCCTCGGAAGGCTGGGAGGTGGTTTCCCTATCAGACTTCCGACAGTGGTTGAGGCCTTCGGCCCGCTCCTTAGGGCTAAAATATATACAAACGATAATGATTCAATGGAATCCTAGTGGTGAGTATCTTCTTAGGGTTGATGGGCTCCCAATGTGGGATAGAAGGCAGAGGCTGACTTGGGTTGGATACGTTGGTCAGCGCCGGCAGGTATCAGGTTTGCTGGTGGCACAGTTGTTGCTGGAACGGTCAGCAGTGGGGCCTGCGGGTTGTTGTTGGCAGCGGCTGGGGCACTGGCTGCCAGGTTGATTGTCTGAGCAGCGGCCTGTCCTCCTGAGGGGCCGCGGGGTCTGCCAGAGGGCGGTCCTGGCCTACCTGGGCGGTCATGCCCGCTGTCAGTTGATTTCATAGACACCATTTCCTCGGCTGCTTCCCTGCCGATGGGAATGGCATCCCAGTCCACTGAAAAGTCCCGGGACTTGGCATGGTTGAGCCTGGCTCTAGCCAGCGCTTTCCTAAACTGCGAACCAAAAAAATGGGCAAATCTGAATTTTCAAAATGGCAGCTTCATTATTCATTTGGGACGAATTTAATGTAAATATAATATGTAGATGCATCTTTTTGTTACAAGTTTCCACCGTTGATTTTTTATTAATCAGCACCAATGAAGCACAAGATCTCAAAAACAGCATTTTGGGTAAAAACTGGTGAACCAAAAAGATATGCAAATCCAAAACAAATCAATGGAAAAACGATTTTTTTTGCACTTTTCTTCTGTTTTAAAGATTGATTCTAATAAATTCACAATTTTTTAAGGGATTTATGCATTAATTATTATAAAATGTAGTATAAGGTAGAAAATAATGATTTTTTTAAATAAGAAATATTAGAAAAAAAGAAATTCATCCCCTATCACTTTAAAGGTCAGCTGCTGACCTCCAGTTTAATGGATGTAGCCTAATACATGTTAAAGATATAAATTACCCTGAAAAGTATACAAAAATGCTTTTTAATGTGTTAAAAAAAAAACATTTTAAAATCCTGATTTTGAGGATGATGTCCTTTCAGATGCTCCTATTGGTGATGATGGTGAGCCAAATGTTATCGAAGTACATGCCCATTACAACAACTTGTCTATCAACCTATGTACCATTTTTTGTAGTCATAGCATTCTCCACTGGAGCCTGCCGACAAGAAATATAAACATCTTCTTAAAACGACAGTATTTACCTCATGCATTGGAGTAATTAAAATTGAAATTTTTTTCTTTTTTAATACTGCTTGGCTGGAGGCTGCTATGAATACAGAAATTGGACCATAGTTCAATATATAAGTTGTCATCATGGTCATGCACTTTGATAACATTTGGCTCACCATCACTACCCATAGGAGCATCTTAAAGGCCATCATCCTCAAAATCAAGATTTTAAAATGGATTTTTTTAACACATTAAAAATCATTTTTGTATACTTTTGGGAGTAATTATTATTTTTAATATGTATTTAGCTTCATCCATAAGACTGGAGGTCAGCAACTGTCCTCTAAAGTGATAGGGGTCAAATTTCTTTTTTTCTAATATTTCTTATTTTAAAAAATCATTAATTTCTACCTTATACTACATTTCATAACAATTAATGCATAAATCTCTTTAAAAATTGTTAATTTATCAGAATCAATCTTTAAAACAGAAGAAAAGCGCAAAAAAAAATCGTTTTTCCATTGATTTGTTTTGGATTTGCATATCTTTTTGGTTCACCAGTTTTTACCAAAAAAGCTGTTTTTGAGATCTTGTGCTTCATTGGTGCTTATTAATAAAAAATTAACGGTGGAAACTTGTAACCAAAAGATGCATCTACATTTTATATTTACAGTAAAATAGTCCTAAATGAATATTAAAGCTGCTATTCTGCAAATTCAGATTTGCCTATTTTTCTGGTTCGCAGTTTATATAAAGCTGGATGGTACAGGAACACTTGTGATATCGCATTCAGGGCTGCCCGGACTCCTCCTTGTGCTGCTGCCAGAGAAATGATGGTTAGGTCCCCCAGCAGTTTGAGGATCAGCAACAGCAAGCACAGTATGGCGGCGCCATCTCCCCACTCGTGGATGGCTTGTCTAAATCCTGCCCAGACATCCAGGGCTGCCTCTCCTTCCTCCGCCAGTCGGTCAATGTTGTAGGACACTATCCCATGGTCTCCTGTGGCCGAACAGCTGCCTTGCTGAACGCAGGAGCCATAGGATAGGCCGGTCAGCATGGCACTCTTGTATGCTGGGAACGCCAGCAGTTGTTGCCAGTCGTTCAACTCAGCCTGCGAATACAAACCACCTGAACTGAAGTCATCTAAGGGTTCTGTCAACAACTGCTTAGGCGTATCCAGCGGGGGTGGCCTCTTCTTGGGAGCAGGGGTTAACTCTATCCAGCCTTCCTCCGCGTGCACAGTCAGGGGGTAGGTGGAGGAGCAGGGAATCTTGGTGGCGTGCTCACTGTATACCCGTGTCACAGCGTCTACAAAACCTGTGGGCTCCACTGGCACTTTGTCCCAACACTCCTTGTGTTCGCGGACAACATACTTGTGCCTTTGGCAGGTCAGCTGCAGCAGGATGTCTCCCCTCAGTACCGAGAACGTGCTCCCCTGGATACGCACCGGGTGGGCCGGATCTAGTTGCTGGAGCTTCCAGCAGTTGGCCGCTACTTCTTCCGCTGCAGTGCTTTTCATGCGCGTTTCCAGGGTAAACCCAATATAACCTGCATGGATCTGTGCTTGAAGGGGAACGTCAACATCCCTGGCCGACACTCTGGGCAGCGCAGCCGCGGCTGGGTCAGCTGCCACGAACAACGCTGGATGGTTGGTGGCATGGGCCTCGAAGTCGCAGTTCACAATTGAGGTGGGGTTGGTCATGTTGATGAAAAACTGGGCCTGATGGTCAACCAGATACGCATCCCTCACCAGGCTGGGCTGGAGGCTGCGGATCAGCCTCAAGGGGCAATCTCTTCCCAGGTGGTCCCACACGTAGGTTGCTTCCCCAGTGATACAGGACAGCTCAGAATGGGGACACTCGAGGGTCAGGTGGTCAAACTGGGACTCCACCCGTCCATCCTCCACCACATAGGTCTCCTCCTTGACCAGCAGCCGCCGCTCCTGGAGCACTAATTCATTGCGGTATAGCTGGCCCTCAAAGTGGACGTCCTCCCCCTCGCAACCCACCCCCTCGGGGCTGTTGACGAGGGCGCCCACCATGTCGATGGTGAAGAACAGGGGGTGGTTCAGCTGGAACGTCAGTGGCTGGGTCTTGCCTGGCAACGTGTATACTCGGTTCCTGGCCAGGTCTCGGCACGCTTCTGGGTCTATCTTGGTTGGCCTCATGAGGGTGGGGACCGAGGTCACCTTGAGGTGACCCCATACCCCACACCTGAATGTCCACTGGGACACGGTGAGCTGACAGCTGAACCCAGTGGTTTCCCTCACCTTGACTTGCTGCAGGACGTGTATTTCATGGCCCAGGGGCACCTCCTGGTGTAGGGGCTCCGTGTCACACATCTTTTCTTTATTGTAAGACGTGACATGGGTGGGGTTGGCACAGTCCCACCCCACCAGGACGTAGCTGGTTGTAGGCCACACGGCTGCCAGCAGGAGGCCCCACAGGACCATCCACCAATGGGAGAGGCTTCCAGGTAACCATCTTCCTTGTACACGCGGCTGGGGATCTCCGGCTCTGGTCACGGCTGCTTCTTGGGGCTGGACACGGCTGGGCTGCTCCTGGCTAGACACAAATTTCCATTGAGCGTTATCTGTATGCGGCCGAGGCACCCCGATACCCTCCCCAATGACAGACTGGCAAGCGACTGGCACTTGCCTGGGTGTCGGCTCCCCTAGCCCTAAGTGCTCCCTTCCCTGGTCCAAGGCATGCCAAGTGGCATGGGGCTGAAGTGCATGTGGCACAGGCTCGCCCTTACTCAATGCCCTCCCCTGCCCTAGGAACTCAGGTGCATGTGGCACAGGCAAGTCCTTATTTTCCCAAATTTCAATCTCCCCAGCCTCAGGTGCAGGGGGCACAGGCAAGGCTGGGTGTTTACAATATTTTGGATACAACACATTTAACAAATTCAACTTATCCTGATGGTGAGCAGCTGGGTTCCCTTGGCTGGTAGAGGGCTCTGGATGGCATGTAGCTGGACTCTCCCTGCAGGCTGGTGGCGCTGGCTGGCATGTAGCTGGGCTCTCCCTGCAGACTGGTGGCACTGGCTGGCTGGGGGTGACGGGTGTCACCCCTTCCTCCGGGACCGCTGGCTCGTTCCAGGACTCAGGTCTCTCGGTGGCAGCGACGGTTGTCGCCCCAGACATCAGGTTGGAGGCTGGCTCGTTCCAGGATCCAGGTATCTCGGTGGCGGCGACGGTTGTCGCCCCAGGCACCAGGTGGGAGGCGCTGGATAGCACCCCCCCATCATCCCAGGTGGCGACGCCGGGTGGCGTCCCATACATCGATGCAGAGGTGCTGGCTAGCACCTCCTGCCTCTCTCGTTCAGCGGCTGCCAGGGCCTCCCCATACACCGTCTCAGGGACGCTGGGCAGCGCCCCTCCACTCTTGCTGGGTAGGCTCAGTCGGGCAGGTTCCATCATGTTGAGGCTGAAAGGCTGGGGCCTCAGCACCTCTGGCTCGGCTATGTTGTTGGGCTGTATCAGCTCTGGCCCCAGATGGTTAAGACTGAAGCCTAGGCCAACCCGGTTGGGTTCAGCCGCGCCGCCCAGTACGTTGATCCTAGCTGGGACAGTCCCGAACTGCGGCATCCCATCGGCTCGGTCCGCAGCTCTGGGGGCGGCTGCTTGCGGTGGTGGTGCTGGGGGCGCGCTCCCTTCCATATGGGCCACTCTGCTGGGCTTCCCTGGAGGGGCACCCTTGTCGGCGGTGCGCCTGCGGCTGGCTACCTGGGCCCAGTCAGCTCTACAATCGGCCGCCGTGTGACCGTCATAGTGGCAACGCTCACACTTGGCAGAACGGTCACGGCGTGGCTGGGTGCGCCTCTCCTCTAGGCTAACTTCCACAGGCGTTGGACAGTCTCGAGCTCGGTGGCCTCTCCCCTGGCAGCGGTAGCAGCGGCCTGGAACCTTGTCATCTGGAGCGACCTTCCCCATCTGGTGGAGACCCGGAGCCAAGGAGCCAATCTCCATTGGCTCCGACTCGTCATATTGGGGCAACTGGATGCAGGCAGATCCAGTCAGCCCGTCGGTCGAGTCCACTAAGCACACACCTTCCTTCAGCTGCTTAGTAACCATGGTCACGGTGAACATGGCCTTGCGAGTGTACTCAGGTACACTCGCAATTTCATGGTTCATCATGAGGCGTTTTACATTGGCGTTACGAATTCCACGATTTAATTCGTCCACCAACAACTCAAGATCCTCATGGTTGTAGGCGTCCCTATACAAGGCGCACTTAGTTGATATGTACGCTTGTATAGGTTCTGTCGAGTGTTGCTTGTAATCCCTAAACGCTTGTTTAAGCGTTTGGGATTCAAAAGCAGGGCGAAATACCAATTCACACTCGGTCTTGACCTGTTCGTAGGTCAAGGCTTGGCCTGCCTCGCCAAACAGATGGGACGCCATTTCCGCCGCTTGCCCTACCAATGACAGTAGTAGGGCGTTGCGGCGGTTGAGGGAATCATGAGGTGGCACGCGGTAAGCCGCCCATGACATCTCAAGTCGGCGGATATGTGCCGACCAGGATTGCTTGGGCGGCCCTCTAAACTCCGGCAGATTGCTCAGCATCAGCTTGCGGTACTCGGCTGGGGCCGGCTGAGGGTCATCCTGGAGCCATCCTGGGGCTTGGTCACCTCCTGGGACTTGATGCTGGTCCATTGGGTCAACGGTGAAACGGCGGGCACAAAGTTATACAGTACCACAATGAATGGTTTGTCACTTGAGGCTTCCTAGCCTAGCAGCCAACACTGTTTGTATCACTAGGTTGGGAGTTTAGTTGCAAAGATATAACTTAGCTGTACTTATCAATAGTTAGGTGTTGAGGTAGATAGATGTTGAGGGTCTGAACGGCTGTCAGGAACTGATTGGGTTTTCCCTTATCACACTAGAGCTAGGAGGAAAGAAACTTGCAATTCTTTATTTGCTAAAAATACCCCTGTTAAATGCTATGGAGTAGCTCCGCTCTGGTGTGAGAGTGTGTGTGTGTGTGTGTGCGTGGAATCTTCTGTCCTTGTAACGCGCGTTCGCGCCGTCAAATCCGCGCACACGGGGAAAACGCGCTCTCACCCCTCAGCTCGCTCTCTCATTGGTCCGCTTCGTCCGTTGGATTTATGATATTTTCCGCACTCTGTTGCGCTACCCGTGAATGGCGCTCTGTGTATCCGATCGCTAGCTCCACACTACAGACGGACTTAGTCTAGTGTGGGTAGGAAGGGGGAAGCGCGTGAGGGGACGGGGGTAACTCCGTCCGTTCCCCCTGTGAGGGAGGGGGGTAACTGTGTGCTGGTGTAATAGGGCCTTTTCTTCTTAATCTTAGGCTTATCTGTTATATCACCCTGATTGTATTTGCCTTCAATGGAGAGGGGCCCCTCCCCTTCCCTTGGAATAAGGGGTGTATTGTTGTTGTGCTGTGGGCTTGAGATTGTTTTGATTATATTACATCTAGCTTCTATTTTTGTTCTTATCACAATTGCATAACAGATTTGTTGACCAACTCTGTTCTATTTTTAGCTGTTATCACAATACACAGTAATCCAAGCCTGTTCTATTCTTAGATTTATCACAACACAACAATTTGTTTGCCAAGCTTTGCTCATAAATCTATTGTTTGGCCATCACACTAGGGTGGTAATCCCTGCAAATGTGATATAATATCTGTTTTCTAGATGGGTGGCTGCGTTGTAGCTTCTCAGGAGACTCGGGGTTGACGTAGTTTTTCTCTGTTCTGGTGCACTACACCCGTATGTTAGCTCGCAGCTTGCAGCTATGTGGCATGTTTCAGCCTATCGGCGGCAGGGAATGTCCCGTCCTGCTAGCGCCGCTGATCCAAATCCGGCTGATGGCGGCAGGGAATGTCCCGTCCTGCTAGCGCCACTGGTTCGGATCCTGCTATTTCTTGCAGTAAAGCTGGCCTATTTTCAGCCGTCTACACGTATTTGGCTTGTTTCAGCCTGTCCGCAGGCCTGTTTCAGCCCTTTTGGCGCTCAATTCTCCATTAGATATCAGCGCTGCTCGCGGTTATTCGTCAGATTTCGCTGTTTCGCTTCCACAACTGCCGGATGCAGAGTTAAACTTTGCTGTCCAGGGTGGGTAATTCAGGTTGCTTGCGTCAGTTTTGCCAGATTCACTGCTGGGAGTACCTTAGCCTCAGATGCGCGTCTGCTCTACACTTGTGGTTCGCCGTAATCTCACACAGCTGTCACCAAAGTTGTGGTATCCGCCGAGGATAAATGGCAGACACCGGAGTTCAATTAGATTACGGCAGTGTGACAGACGTGGACACCTTACTATAGAGAAGCTACGCTTCTCTAGCTTTCACTAGATAATGATCAACATCTATTTTCAGTTGTCACTTTATTGAAGGGTTAAGAGATACTGAAGCTATATACAACAAACAATAATTACATGGATAGGAATAAATAATCATAACATGAAAGCATAAATAATACATATACAATGGTCAGTTTGGGCAATAATGATTCCCCCATCCCTGGAAAGGGTGGGGGAGAATTAAGAATACAGTTAACCATAATAAACATGACAGATTCAAATCATTAATTCTAAGCGTAGGGAGGGGGTCACTAGACCCCTTCCCCAGGACTCGGGGGAGGGCCATTGACCCTCCACCGAACCCCAGATCAGGGGTGCCATAGACATGGCTCACGGTTGCCGAATACCACAGTAATTTCTTTATTTTTTGATTCTTTAATTTGCCGTGCATCTTAAAGAACATATTGTACAATAACATAATTATTAAAGAGCTCCCTTTAAAAACTGTTGAAAATACTATTTCAATAGTTTATATGCTCTAATAATAAGTAACACCGATATACTTATTCAAAAATGATTTTACATCAACACATCTAATGACATTACTACATACTTATATTGCCAAAATGTCTACACATTTTTGACAGGGTTTTCTTCTCTAAATCTTAGTTTTATTAAAAACACTAAGATATATTACGTTTAATTTAAATACTTTGAGAAAAACATTATAATTATACATATGTAGATAATTGTAGCCTATGCATTATTTTTTAACGAGTTAATAACAATCTCCAACTCCGGAATTAAACATCCATCTAATTATAAACAGCCGAGGGGGTAAAAATCCTCCAAACTTCAAATGGAGCCCCCCCCTAGATATACCACACTTTTCTGGGATCTTGCTGAGTCAAGTATCAACTGTTGGGAATATCAAAGGATGAATCCATGCAAAATTTGAGCTGGATCCGGCCAAAACCGGCCGTGAATTTTATGAAAAACCGGTTTTTTCTGGTTTTTAGGGGGTATCTGTAAATCGATTCAGCTGGAGCAAAACCGGTTAGAGGTACAAAAAATTTTACTTCACATGAAATTTAGCCAATGCAATTGCCTACAAAAATGTACTTCATCATCAACTTGATTGGACAACTCTTTCCCCTCCTAAATGTCCATTAAAACCTCGGAAACAGCAAAAATCGCCAAAAATCACGCCTTCGGCGGCAAATAACGGCTAAACGGTCAGCCGGAGGCGAATGAAACATAAATAAAGAAATGTCTGCCTCAAAAAGTTGTTCAACATCAAAGAGATGCTTGAAGTCTCTAAAACGACTCCTTCCCCTCCTTTAAGGGGAAAAACTGAAAAAACATGATTTTCAAAAGTATGCCCACTTCGTGGGTGTGGGGGGCACTGAACCCGTCACCCCAGGGTCACCAAATATAAAGTCTAGGCGGCCCACAATGCTGAATTTTCACCAAGTGAAAGTCTTGTGTCATTATCTCTTATGAGAAAAAAGTTTTTAATTAATTAAAATTTCAAATTGTGATTTTTTGATGGATTTCTTTGATGAAATGACAGGCCGGTCAATTTTTAGGCCATTTTTTGCGGTTTTTGGGCCGTCACGCCCAAACGGTTTGAGATAATCTCACGGGACCTTTTGCCCAAGTCTGGTTATTTGTGAGGTCTAAGAAGGAAAAACCGACTTACGCAAAAGATTATAATTATAATCTTTACACAGAAAAATGGCACGAGGTGAGGGTTTGAGGGGGCAAAATGAGCCGACCAGCGATTTTTGACGGCACACAGCAACGTAGTGCTTCATCCAATCCGGGATTTTTTTCTTCTTAGACCTTACAAATAACCAGGCTTAGGTCGGGCAAAAGGTCCCGTGAGATTATCTCAAACCGTTTGGGCGTGGCGGGCCAAAAACAGCAAAAAATGGCCTAAAAATTGACCAGCCTGTCATTTCATCAAAGAAATCCATCAAAAAATCACAATTTGAAATTTTAATCAATTAATATTTTTTTCTCATAAAAGATAATGACACAAGACTTTCACTTGGTGAAAATTCAGCATTGTGGGTCGCCTAGACTTTATATTTGGTGACCCTGGGGTGACGGGTTCAGTGCCCCCCACACCCACGAAGTGGGCATACTTTTGAAAATCACGTTTTTTCAGTTTTTCCCCTTAAAGGAGGGGAAGGAGTCGTTTTAGAGACTTCAAGCATCTCTTTGATGTTGAACAACTTTTTGAGGCAGACATTTCTTTATTTATGTTTCATTCGCCTCCGGCTGACCGTTTAGCCGTTATTTGCCGCCGAAGGCGTGATTTTTGGCGATTTTTGCTGATTCCGAGGTTTTAATGGACATTTAGGAGGGGAAAGAGTTGTCCAATCAAGTTGATGATGAAGTACATTTTTGTAGGCAATTGCATTGGCTAAATTTCATGTGAATTAAAATTTTTTGTACCTCTAACTGGTTTTGCTCCAGCTGAATCGATTTACAGATACCCCCTAAAAACCGGAAAAAACCGGTTTTTCATAAAATTCACGGCCGGTTTTGGCCGGATCCGGCTCAAATTTTGCATGGATTCATCCTTTGATATTCCCAACAGTTGATACTTGACTCAGCAAGATCCTAGAAAAGTGTGGTATATCTACCCCCCCCCCCCCCCACTATGTATCTCCCCTTTAATTCTTTTTTAAAAATCACAAAAATTTGAATTTAAAATACTGTTTTGACATACAATTTATAATGTCACCGGTTTGGCATTGTATAAACATGGTGATTGTTGTCATTGACTCATATTCACGTCGACATTATGACCTACATATTAAGAGATATAAGTTTTCCGGAATTTTAATGTAGGGAGTAGATTTGAAATCTGCATCAAATTTTAAGGATTTTTTATAAAATTCGTTTTTTCTATAATTCTTTATCTAAAAGCGGAAATACAAATTAAGTTAATTAATTTTGGCATCCGTGATTGGTGGATTTAAAAAATCTGCGCTCTGATTGGATGTCGTACATCATTCAACCAATTAGAGCGCAGGTAGTTTAAAATCCACCTATCCTATTGGTCAAAATTAATTAACTTAAAATGTATTTCCGCTTTTAGATAAAGAATTTTACAAAAAACGAATTTTATAAAAAAATCCTTAAAATTTGATGCAGATTTCAAATCTACTCCCTACATTAAAATTCCGGAAAACTTATATCTCTTACTACATATATGATACTAAAATAATAGAATATCTAGCCTATACTATAATGATCTCATATTTACGTCACCTTTATGACCTACTCAAAAAAAAACACCGCAAAAAACATATTCCTAAGTGTGAGGAGGTATATGTGCTTTATTGACGAATAATTGGAAACTGCAGCCTAGGGTCATTATGTTATGCCTCGCCCAGTTAAATTTCAAAAATGCATAATCTTAATATATAGGGAAGTAAACATAGATAGATAGTTAGAATGGAAGGTAGATAGAAAGATACTGAGAGATAGATGAGAATTTGTACATACTTGCAGGAATATTAGAAATAGTCAGGAGATTTAACAAGTCATATAAAGTAGTAAGATTTTTTGTCTGTAGCTTACGTTATCAATAACTACTAAACCGGATGAATTCTCCATTTTAGGGAAGCTTCACATATGGCCCATGATAGTTTTAAGCTATTGTTATTTAGATAAAGTCTTGGAATGGTTTTAGGCTATTTTTTTACTCTTCCCTATCCTTTGGATATAGAGTCTTTGGATACTAAGTCCGCAGACTCAAGAAAAAACAAATATACTCGATTTAAAACAAATCTATATATCAAACATTATTTGATTATTAATGTCTAAAAGGTAAGGATGGTTTTTACTTCCTTTGGAATACTAATTGTTGCGCCCCTAGCATCTAGGGGCACAGTTTAGGATGGATAAGGGATAAATAGAAAAAAAGCTTAAAACCATATAAAATTTTTTTCGAAAATAGCCTTAAACCATCAAAAGGTATATGTTAAGGAACCCAATTGGTTCAGTAGTTTTTGACATCTTGCAATTCAAACAAAAAAACCTACTTTTTTTAATAGGATTAACAAAATATTTATAAAACCTTATTCTAAATTAACATAATTTTGACTGATTTTTTGTTAAGTTGTTTAATACTTTATTCCTGGAAGATGGGGTTATCCTTTAAAAGGATATAGAAAATTGGTTGTATAATTAGTATCATGTTTTGGTCCAGAGGTACAGGGATAAGACAAAGGAAGATATTTTAATCTTCATCCAAATTCCTGTGTGTCTTCCGCGTAGCGTACAATAATTTTGAAAGGAAATGATGTAAATTGATTTAAGCTTTATTGTCCTCTCCCTTCTTGATTTCTTTCCAAATATTTTACAAGTGGTTTTTTTTAATATTTTCCCTTATAATGTGGTAGACGATGTCGGTTTGTCTCTTAAGATCTCGGCAAAGACTTGGTCCTTAATATTTTGTTTTTCATTCTAACTCTTAGCGAGATCTTAAAAAACAAAAAAATATAAAAAACTTCCAAATCGTTGTCTTCCAATCAAAGAATTAAGTTTTCAACTGGCAAAGAAAGAGGGAAAGAGAGAAAGAGAGGAAGAAAACCTTTTTTTACTGAGGTCATATTATTCTAAAACTATATACTTTTCTTGTTTATCTAAAAATTGTTTATATTTTGTTATTGAACAACTTGAAATATTACTTTGTCATTTCCCATGCTTCATTCCAGTGCCAGGCCTATAAATCTAAATCTAATCATCCAAAAACTAAACAAGAATGAGTATGTTCAAAACCTCATCATAAAAAATTATGACAAATCTAAAATTTGATGAATAATTATATTCTGAAAGTTAGAAATATTAATTTGTTTGTATCTATTAAGAAAATTATTATAGAAAAGGTATTAGTTAGGGAATAATCATATTGGTTCCCTCAAGTCCCAATTTTGAATAAAAGCTGGTTAGCACAATGTAGAAATCCCATTTTTAGTAAATTTTGATAATTCAGAGATCTTAAGAGATAAGACAATGGAGGGTGAAATTAAGTACATCCCCATTAATAATAATAATTAGTTTGGAACCAACAAATCAAAACTTTATAAAAGTTTTTGAGCTATCAAATAATAAAAGTTGTTATTAAACACTGGATAACATTGGAATTTACAGTCCCCTCCCTCTCTGAGTTTAGTAAAAAAAAAATATTTTACCTCCATTAAAAGCAAAACGACTTCGTTAGATATTGACTTCTATGTTAAGATTGTAAACAAACTGTACTTTGTCATAATAAGAATTATGAAGAAGCTTTGCTTTTAATAACATATTAGTATTACTCAGGGATTAAAAAGCAGACATGGTCAACTCAATTTACATTTGGCTGCTTTAGAAGTAAGGTTTTTACACATAATAATTGGGAGGAGGTTGATATACCGTCCAGTGTTCATTCCCTATCTCCCTGGAATCCTGACACTTAATCTTCACTTTTTCCTCTTTCAATCTTTCTCTATCTTTCCCTCACACTTAATTTGTAAAATTTGGGGGATGCTTTAAGGAGGGGGGGGGGGGGTGGAATTTAAACTAAAGAGGATACATTAGTTCCCTCAAAGTGTCAATCCAGCACATGACCCCACCCCCTTTATCATTTTTAAAAATATTTAATATAGAAGGGAGGGGTATCTTTTGATTATGCCTATCCCAACGGAAGGTCCTAACCCTGCAAGGCCTATAATTTTTTTGCCCAAACCCTACAGGGCTACCCAGTACCCAATATTACCTAACCTAAAGTAAGAAAAAGACAAGTTAAAAACTAACCCCCCTCTGTTATTTTCAATTTATTAAAAAGATAAGAGGAGTTGGTTTCAATGGTCAACAAGGCATTTTAGAGGGAAATTGCCGAGGATACAAATTTGAACACTCCTTAATTTTTGTGGTGGAAGAAAAAGTGCATGTAATCTGAGGGAAGGATAATCAGGGACTTCATTTTAGGGGCACGGTTACACCATCCATCCCTCCCTCATCATCTTATGTGATGTACTGAATTTTAGTTTCCAAATGTGTACGCAGTTTCCGCGTCCTATCTCAATATTTACTACTAGCTTCAAACTTCCCGAAAAAATCAAACTTTGAAAAATTAAAATTTTGAATGTATAATGTAAAAATCGTTTATACATTATTGCTTTTCCCTTTGACCGGAGTAGCTGAATATAGCGTTTGCAATAATTGGGTTATCTGCATTACAACTTTGGAAATTAGGGAAGAAATAGGCAATCCATTTTCAGCACATCTCATATGTAGAATTTGTTGTCCAAACACACCCGCAAATATCCTGATAATTCTAAACCATACCAAACTATTTGGTCAGTAATAGGATGTGTATATGTCCGTAGGTAAACAATGTCTCAAAAATCATAGGTTCCTTAGATTTGAATCTCTATAAGCTGGTTTTTTTGTCTTTTTTGTATTGGAATGAATCAATTTAAATAATATTATTAGGATAAGACACCCAAAGACTATGTGCGATGCGTTTTGATAAATATAAAGGGCTCGTCTTTTAAAGGGAGCTTTATTTTTTCTATAGATTAAACAACTTAAACTCTTCTTCTATTTAAAAATTCATTCCACCTTTTTTTTCAATTTATTTCATTTGAGGTCGGGGGAGGGGGGATTCAGCCGACCCCCAAACCCCGTCTTATAGTTTTAATTTAAAAAAGAAAATTTTAACTATTTTTTGGGGGCTGGTACTATCCTCCTCCAAAATTGTTATGAACATTTCAAGGACGTATGAGAGGCTACACTGTAAAGGAGAACCATATCGGTTCAGAAAGATAGGCACATATCATGCTACTTCTAAACAAGGCTTATAAAATAAGATGTAAAACTAAATAATAACATTTTTTAATTTTACGGGCATAATGTATGCGTAAATGGTGGCACATACTATCATGTACCCTTAAATTAAATGTACAATAGCATGTTTCCTTATACTTATGTAAACAAATTAGTGTAGATCTATCAATTACACAGATTTTAATCAAAATTCTATATCAATACAAATATGACTATGTAAATATTCATTCAATTCTTAAGATTTCTATACATGCTAATTTTTAAAAGTGAATCTTTTCTAAGTATAGGGTTAGTCCCTATGTCCTTCAGTCAGTGACGGATAGCTCTTATTGTTATTTTAGGCAATGCATATTAATGATTCCTATATCACTTAGGTACAATTTACATGAAGTATCAACACTATACTAAATACCAGAGAATCCAGTACCCTTCCCTGCCTAGCTGCAGCGTTCGGCTCCCTAGCCTGCCTAGCCGCAGCGCTTGGTTCCCTAGCCTGCCTAGCCACAGCGCTCGGCTCCCTAGCCTATAACCTAACCTAAAATAGTTGTTCTCTACTAGAGTCATAGTTCTGTCGGGGGGATAACGCCGAGAATCCATTTTAAACATGATTATTTTGGGTAACTTTACAAAGTGTCTAATAAAATCAACCATGTGACGTCATAAAAATGAGGGAGATGAGAGGAGAAGTGGTAAAGAAAACCCCTAAAAAAGAGATGGATAATAAGTAATTTTGGCTTTTATCAAATCATCCTGTATTTAAGCAACATTTTTTTCAATTTTCGGGAATAGTCCCTTTCGTAACATCGCCCCATAAGGGGCGATTCATAGTATTTTAAAATGGCTTTTTTATAGGTTAGGTTAGGTGATATTGGGTTAGGTGATTGCCCTCACAGGGTAAGGTAATTAGCCCCGCAGGGGCTAGAAATAGGAGAAAAGCTACTGTGAAAAATACGAAGAATCGCCCCATAAAGTGCGATGTTACGAAAGGACTATACCCCAATTTAAACTTCTGAATGAGTTTGAATATTTTGTTGTTACCCTACATATATTTTTTAATGTTGGTTTCTGATTTGTTAAACTTCGCTGTTATGAATATTGTCATCTTTGTTCTAAAATGTTATCATTGGAAGCGAACCTACTCTAAAAGGTTACTTGGTATCATAAGGAAAAAGGATAAGAGGATGAATACTCACCCCTTTTCCTTTGTAAAATATTACTTCCCCCCTAGTAAAATAATTCGTCTGCTATTTATCTATACCGCCCACGGCTTTTTGCATCGTAATCATAACCTATTCTATATATGTAAAAAAAAATTTGAAAAAAAAAATTTCATATTATTATCATTATTCTATAATTTATTAGGTTTTTAAAAAAAATTTTAAGATAATATTTAAAATACAATTTGATTTAGGATCTTAAATAACAAACAGCCAGAGACGGCTTTGGTGTGGCATAAAAGTTTGTTACACCTAGTTAAAAAATGGGAGGATTTACCTTTTATGATCAAAATTTTTTTTTTTTTTCAAATTAGCTTAAATGTAATATTTAAATCTAATTAGCATAATAAAACTTTTAAATGTTTACTAATAAAAAATTAATAGTTCAGCTCTAAGCCACCAGGATCGCTAGTTGTCTACTAAGGCTAAATATTAAATAAAAAATTTCAAAACTGAATAATCTAAATTAATATATAATCTGTAATGCTATCTTCGTTTTTTTCTAAGACAATACTCGTTATATAATATTTTTAACATTTTCAAGTAATGTTATTTAGCCCTCAGGGTTTGGCCCTTTGGTGACGAAAATCCAAAACAAGAAAAATACAGACAAAAAAAAATAGATGAACGCTTCAATATTCTAGTTCTATATCCAAAGCTAGATGGCACTGAAAAACTGATTATTATGATTTACAATCAAATGTTTATATTAATTTGTAAAAACGTTTAGTTATTAAGAAATAAAAGTTAGATAGACTGCAATATAAATCTTATAAACTAATAATGTGTGTCATGAAAAAGTCAGTAGCAAAGTTAAGAGAAATTTATAATCATAATTTTATATTCTTTCATCAGGTTTCATCAGAATGGATAATAATTCAAAATATTTCTATATCATCCTATAAAAAAAACAGATGTATGCTTCAAACAACAACTATAATTGTCTTAAAATTACATCTAATTTTAAAATATTCCCATTTTGAAAAGTGGTGGAATAACAATAAAAATTCAGCGCGGCAATTGCTCAATATAGGCCTCTAGGCCCACTGCCTATTTTAGTCCTCCAAATACCTCGATTTCTCTCTTTTATTATTTTTCTATGCTTGGTATGTATAAGGTAAGTTAAGTTCTTTGCACTTATCAATTAATTTGTTATTACTATTTTTTTTTATAAAGAAGAAAGGGGTATTGGACTTTAATTATACTGGTCACAAATATTATAAAATAGTTAAGGGACAATTATGTCTTTCATAATTGGAGATTTACATCAAAAATATCTTTTGGTTCAGCGGTTCCGTGGTTAGCGAGTTCTTTCACTACAGAAAGTAAGACATACTGTTACTTTTATGTTATGGATAATTATTATTAAAATTTGGCGGATTTTCAAGTGACTTTAACGAAAGAAAGAGAGACAGCCCCTAATTATTAAGCATTAAACACAACTTATTAACAAATTAAAAACATTTATAGGTAGAGAAACAAAAAAATAGACACCTTCTACTAACAGACCGACGGACCAAGTAAATTATATTCTAGAAGGTATAAAGAATCTTCACAAGGAAAATCAATTGTTTATCTTTAAAAGCAGCTGAATAAATCCAGTTTCCTCTATACGGTTTCTAACGAACAGATCGACGGACGGACATTTCAAATCAAAGGGTAGCTTCATCAAGAAATAGTTAAATTTTCATTGCAAATAAGTAAATCACTAAAAATCACTTGAATAAAAGTATGAAGCACTTTTTTTAATGTTGACTATGTCACCAAGTTTTGACCACTTCTACCACTACAACTATTCACACCAAAATTCTCTCAACTATTGAACAGAGAATAGATAGCCGTGTGTGTGTGTGTGTGTGTGTGTGTGTGTGTGTGTGTGTGTGTGTGTGTTTGTGTGTGGATACGAAAATGCACCAAATAATAGGAAGATACGCAATTTTGGGTATATACGCCGAGTATATGTAAGCAGTTTTTAGAGCCATCAAATAATGTTGATTCACAATAGGATTTTAGTTCCTATTAGCTTGTTAATATGCTGTAATTCTAATTAACATGAATGATCCTGGAAACCACGAATGTGTGTGGTAGATGATGGGGGTTAGCAAGAGCAGATGAGTGAGTCAACTAAAAAGTAGGAAAGGGGGAGCGAGGGGAGTATGGGGTCAAAAGCATGTATGGACAATTCAAAGATTGGGAAAAGTGTTTTCAAAATTAAAAGCTTCAATAAATATTTTTAAAACTAGCATAGACAATCAAGCCTGTCCAACCTTTTCATTTTTTGGGTTTTTAGGATAAGATATTTGCTCAGTCACAGCTGCTAGTAGCCTGAGCGGCTTTGAGTAGCTGCTAAGTTAGGACTTTTGCAGCTGTACTCAGCTAAAGAAGCATCCACAAGCAACGCTAATTTAATAAGAAAAAACATTAGGGAAGTAGAATACATGCAAACCTTTGAATGAATAAAGAATAACATATATTTAAATACAGGGTCCAAGGGGGGGGGGGAAGGGGTAAAGAGGTGAATAACCACCCAATCAAATTTTTTGTTTAAAAAAGTTTGGACGTCCTTGCCCATATGATAAAAAGATTACCACCCCCCTCAAGCAAAAAAGCTTGGATGTCCTTGCTTGAATATAATAAGTAATTATTTTTTCTCCTTTTTAGAATGCAGAACCCTAATACAAGCCTCTAATACAATCCATATTCATATCTGAGTATATGTTGTTTTGTTCGATAGAAATTCATGGATGCAGGGATAAGGAGATAATAATAGAAGATAGAAAGTCATGGATGCAGGGATAAGGAGATAATAATGGAAAATAGAAAGTCATGGATGCATGGATAGGGAGATAATAATGGAAGATAGAAAGTCATGGATGCAGTGATAAGGAGATGATAATGGAAGATAGAAAGTCATAGGATGCAGGGATAATGAGATATTTATGGAAGAAAAAAAGTCATATATGCAGGGATAAGGAGATAATAATGGAAGATAGAAAGTCATGGATGCAGGGATAAGGAGATAATAATGGAAGATAGAAAGGCATGGATGCAGGGATAAGGAGATAATAATGGAAGATAGAAAGGCATGGATGCAGGGATAAGGAGATAATAAAGGAAGATAGAAAGGCATTGATGCAGGGATAAGGAGATAATAATAGAAGATAGAAAGTCATGGATGCATGGATAAGGAGATAATAATGGAAGATAGAAAGACATGGATGCAGGGATAAGGAGATAATAATGGAAGATAGAAAGTCATGGATGCAGGGATAAGGAGATAATAATGGAAGATAGAAAGTCATGGATGCAGGAATAAGGAGATAATAATGAAAGATATAAAGGCATGGATGCTGGGATAAGGAGATAATAATGAAAGATAGAAAGGCATGGATGCAGGGATAAGGAGATAATAATGGAAGATATAAAGGCATGGATGCTGGGATAAGGAGATAATAATGGAAGATAGAAAGGCATGGATGCAGGGATAAGGAGATAATAATGGAAGATAGAAAGGCATGGATGCAGGGATAAGGAGATAATAATGGAAGATAGAAAGTCATGGATGCATGGATAAGGAGATAATAATGGAAGATAGAAAGACATGGATGCAGGGATAAGGAGATAATAATGTAAGATAGAAAGTCATGAATGCAGGGATAATGAGATATTAATGGAAGAAAAAAAGTCATAGATGCAGGGATAAGGAGATAATAATGGAAGATAGAAAGTCATGGATGCAGGGATAAGGAGATAATAATGGAAGATAGAAAGTCATGGATGCAGGGATAAGGAGATAATAATGGAAGATAGAAAGTCAGGGATGCAGGGATAAGGAGATAATAATGGAAGATAAAAAGTCATGAATGCAGAGATAAGGAGATAATATTGGAAGATAGAAAGTCATGAATGCAGGGATAAGGAGATAATAATGGAAGATAAAAAGTCATGGATGCAGGGATAAGGAGATAATAATGGAAGATAGAAAGACATGGATGCAGGGATAAGGAGATGATAATAGAAGATAGAAAGTCATGAATGCAGGGATAATGAGATATTAATGGAAGAAAAAAAGTCATAGATGCAGGGATAAGGAGATAATAATGGAAGATGGAAAGTCATGGATGCAGGGATAAGGAGATAATAATGGAAGATAGAAAGTCATGGATGCAGGGATAAGGAGATAATAATGGAAGATAGAAAGTCAGGGATGCAGGGATAAGGAGATAATAATGGAAGATAAAAAGTCATGAATGCAGGGATAAGGAGATAATATTGGAAGATAGAAAGTCATGAATGCAGGGATAAGGAGATAATATTGGAAGATAGAAAGTCATGGATGCAGAGATAAGGAGATAATAATGGAAGATAAAAAGTCATGGATGCAGGGATAAGGAGATAATAATGGAAGATAAAAAGTCATGGATGCAGGGATAAGGAGATAATAATGGAAGATAGAAAGTCATGGATGCAGGGATAAGGAGATAATAATGAAACAGGGAAATAAACAGGTTAATAAGAAATAAATTAATCCATTTTTTAGTCACGAAGCTACTCTATATATCACGTTGTTTGTTCCTCAGTCTGCCCCTAACACATTGGAATAAATGTAATGTTATGTTATTTATATAAAGTTTTTAGAGGATATTTCCTTTACATGGTCCGTCGGTCTGTCAGTCAAGCTTCAATAAACATAAAGATTTCGTGATTTTTTACAACAACTGTACTTCTACTCTAAAATTCACTTTGTCTATTTGCCTATCCATTTCTTTTGGCTTGGATTGAGATAAGTATTTAATCTCCTATCCTAATATCCCTGAAATAATATACTTATGTGAAGGTTGGATGTTTATAAATTGTATTCTTCTTCTTTGAGAGAGAGATAGAGAGAGAGAGAGAGTGAGAGAGAAAGAGAGAGATAGAAAAATGATGTTGAAGAGAAAAAGAAAGAGATAGCAGACAGATAAATTCTCTATATTGCAGCAGGAAGGGAGAGGACAATGACAGTTAAATTAATCTACAACCCAATAAAACCCTAAAAACATCGAATCCAAGGAAAATATATAGCATTGTCCTATCCCTGGAATCCCTGAAATACAGGAAGATGAACTACATATTGAGATTTAGAAAGAGAAACAATGAGAGAAAAAACAAGGCTACACCAGGATCATAACAAGTAAAACTTAAAATCAAAGGCAAAAAAGAATGTTATGACAACTTGAAGCCTTTCAAAAGATCTCGCTAACCACTAAAATTTAAAGAAATTTATATATGTCCTAAAATGGTTTTAGGCTATATGTTTGTTTAATTCACGCTTTTGATTAGGACTAGGGACATAGCTACTAGTAAAGAAAAATAATAGTAAACTGTACTCCAGTCTAACTAAATAAAGAGCAAACTTATCTGAATGGAAATATTAAGGGTTAGGGTTTTAAATTAAGATGTCTTAGAGTCTTCGACTTGTATAAAAAAAAAACCCAGTAAATTGTTAATAAATTAAGCATTATATTATCATTTTATAAAGTAAAACAACTTTTTTACTTAATTTTTTTTATCTTTAACTTAAAGTTTCATGCTTTCGCAATTTTCAGAAAGATACTAATACTAATTTAATTGATATATGCAAATATAGGTGAAATAAGTTTTGTAGAACACAAGCTGCTTGTTATTTAAAGGAAGAAAATGGAGTGAAAGGCCACAGTATTGAATAAGAAAGAATTAACTAAGGTATCAAAAGTATAAAGAAGGAAAAATATATATTTCAAATGAGTTTTAAAAAGGATGAAAACATCCATGAGTAGCGAAGCACAAACAAATTGTGGAATGGACAAACAGACAAAGTGGGTTATAAAGCAGATGTTCAGGTGTCAAATCAAAGAAAAGAAATAGAGAAAATTTAAGAATTAGGTTTATGACTTTTGAAGAATGACCATTAGGCATATGTTTAGATATTTTCCTCACGCATAAACCCTGCTTTATCCTAATAATAAAGTAAGAGGATATCTATCTGGCTGTTTGTCTGTCTGTCTATTTGTCTGTCTGCTTATACCGAAGGATCTCGCTAACCAATGAACCGATATAATTCTTCTTTATAGGGTAGCCTCTCATAGGTCCTGGGAAGGTTTACATCTATTTTTGATGAGGGAACCACTGCAACCCAAAGAGAATTCGCGAAAAGAAAACCATCCCTTCCATTAAAAAAATTTAATTTTTGTTTTGAAAACTAAAACTAAAATGAACGGTGGTCGACTCTCCCCCCCCCCAAAAAAAAAAAAATAGACCTCTAGAGGCCCCTAGGGACGTATCCGCTAGTATAGAAATAAATTGATACAAGGGGGGGTGGGGTATTTTGCGTTCGACTAGCCACTTTTAAAAAACCGCCCAAAAGTACATACATGGATTTTGGAGGCATAGGGTTCGCGAGTGAATCTGCTTATATACAATATACATTGTAATGGTCACTTTAGTTACACATTTAGTGCTTATGCTTAGTGCTAATACTTTTTAAAAATGTATTTCATTGGATATCACAAAAAAACATAAACAATAATGCATTTTTTTTATCTATTTATAGCATAAGGGGTGGGTAGAGGGTGTCTAAACCCCCCTAAAACAGGTTATTATGAAAAACTGTCTCCTACTTATTTCACCCCTTAAAGGTTTTACGCCCATCTAGTAGAACCCGGTGCACGCCACTGATTTATAGTATAATATCCTCCCCCTTTTTGAAAACCGAATTGAGGTATACATTTCAGGGAAGCTTCACATAGTTCCTAAGATGGTTTAAGCTATTTAATTTTTATATTTAAGTTTTGGGATTGTTTAAGGTTATTTTTTTCCCTTGTTATACAGACCCTAGATGTTAGAGGCGCATCCGCAATTAATGTTATTTTATTGAATTCAGAATTTGATATTGTTAAGATAAGAAAATGCTTCATAAATAATTTTATTATTTATTGTCTTCATATTGCTAACCTTAAGGAAATAATGTAAGACTCCTTAATTCAATGGTTTATTGTCTTTCTTCAAACAAATCCTACAGATTTCTTCCAGATAAAAGTAACAAACTTTTAGGGAGGGAGAGGTCAACTGCTGCTTAATTGATATATGAACTTTTTTCCCTTTACTGCAGTTCACGGTAAAATATTGCTGGTAGCGAATATTGCAAAAAATCTAGGAATTTTAAAGGCTGCTAGCTGCCAAGCGGCTGAACGTACAGATCATGCCGCACACTGTTTGGGGAGGCATATTAAGAAGGCCTACAAATAATCTGGAATAGCCATAAATCAATAATGAATAATTATCTCGCAGTGCAGAGAAATGCGCTAAAAAGGCCTATTTTTTCTTCAGTGAAGCTTTCCCTGTGCATCATTGGATCTTGGCTATTTCAGATTATTTGTAGGCCTTCTCATACCGCTTAAAATGGTATGCGGGTATGATTTGTACGTTCAGCCGTTTGGCAGCTAGCACCCTTTAAAATTCATAGATTTTTGGCAATATTCGTTACCAGCAATATTTTACCGTGAACTGCAGTATGTAGATCCGAAAAACTTGTCGTTTAGTATCTTATCCCTATATTCTAACTTCAAACTTCAGCGGTAAAAACGAAAAGCGGCCCTTATACAGGACAGGGATCATGATTCTCAAAATATGACAAGATAAAATTGATGGGGGGTGATTGTAAGACATTTTTGCAGGTTTTTAAAATGACATTTACATTGTCTGTCTGTCCTTAATTAGTCCGTCCGTCCGTCCGTCTGTCAGTTTGTAACGCAATAATTGAAATGTTATTTATTTTCTTTTACTGCTATTCAAGATAGACGGCTAAAATTGTTTTGTGATGAATCCCAATACCAATGAGCATCCAGTATATGGTTTAAAACATAGGTTTCGTGATTTATGACCACTGAACATATGCTCCTGTTCCTGTATAGTGCTTCGCTACTTATGGATATTGTCATCCTTGTTGAAATATTGTTACCTTTTTTAATTCTGTTAAAATTTTATATCTAGATAACATTTCCCTATCTCTACAGCTTGCCTTTCTCTTTATTCTTTTATTAGAATAATTTATCTCTGTCGTTTTTACTCATGTCAAAATAGAAAGTTTCATCGGTCACAATTTTAGAAGCGCGGTTTACCGTCACAAAGGGGGTGACGGTTCAATTCTTGAATTTTTTAAAAGATAAATCAGAACTCACTGCTTTAATTGAATCTTTGTGTAATAATGCTTAGAGTTGGGGAAATGTATTGGCACATAAACAGTCGTAACACTGTACACAACACAATTAGGACTTTTAAAGATAAAGACTTTTCCTTACCATGAAATGATTTAGTTATGTTTTTGTCATAAAAGATTCTCATTTATCCTGTCGCTGTGCAGTTATTGGCTCAACATATTTAATATTTTTAATTCATTTCCGCTTTATTAAAAACGGCTAATACTAAAATAAGACATGTTTTTATATTGTCTTACTTGTTTTTCAAATAAAAAACATTTTTGTCATAAATAAATTAAAATATTTTGAGCCCACAAAGTTAAAATAAAATAAAAATTATTGATTAAATTAAATGAAGAGAGGTAGCGAGAGATAGATAGATAGATAGATAGATAGAGAGAGAGAGAGAGAGAGAGAGAGAGAGAGAGAGAGAGAGAGAGAGAGAGAGAGAGAGAGACAGACAGACAGACAGACAGACAGACAGACAGACAGACAGACAGAGAGTCAGACAGAGAGACAGACAATGAGATAGATATATATATATATATATATAGAGAGAGAGAGAGAGAGACAGACAGATAGAGAGAGACAGAGAGAGAGGGAGAGAGAGAGAAAGAGAGAGAGAGAGAGAGAGAGAGAGAGAAAGAAAGAGAGAGAGAGAGAGAGAGAGAGAGAGAGAGAGAGAGAGAGAGAGAGAGAGAAAAGGAACAGATAAAGTAATATAATGTTTTGCTCTATATATCCAAAATATAATTTAACTCTGTTGAGGGGATGATTATTTTAATTAATTATTCTAGTTTTATCCTTTTATTACCTTGGTTAAGAGGTTCAGTGATTTTCATGGTTATTCTATATACAAAGTAAAATGATGTCTATCCGTCCGTCCCTTAAGATCTCAGTAACCACTTAACCGATCGGATTCTACTCTTCAGGGAATATACCTACTGGTCCTGTGGTGGTTTTAGGCTATTTTCTTGTGTGGTGGGACACCCACAACCCCCCCAAAAATGCCCCCACATTTTTTTGTTTATGGGGAAGTTAGTTCATCACATAAAACTACTGGCAGCACCAGTAGTACTTATTTTTTATTAAATTTTTTTTTAATTACCTCTTGGGGCAAAGCCCCTAGAGGCTAGGGACGAAGCCGCTAGTCATATAAATAATATTCAATTTTAGTTTTGGTTTTTAATTTTAAGGCGGTTTTA
Organism: Acartia tonsa; assembly: GCF_053477335.1. Taxonomy (NCBI): domain Eukaryota; kingdom Metazoa; phylum Arthropoda; class Copepoda; order Calanoida; family Acartiidae; genus Acartia; species Acartia tonsa. The sequence goes on from NC_137266.1 coordinate 17,109,474, forward strand.
TGCTATTTTAGACTATTTCCATGCTAGGAAATAAAACAATTATTCTATATTTTATCTTAATTCTTCTTACAATATATATAACGTCATAGGTAAATTATCAGAGAGAGAGAGAGGTGATAATGGGATGTTTATTACACTAGTCCCCAAAGTTTTATAATAACGTTTTCTTAAATTTTGCTTAACAACTTTGGGGACTTTAGTAAATTTTGATTGGTTGATTCATTAAGTTGAGTTTTTAAACTTTCAACCACTAATTTTAATTTATAATGGGTAATTTTGTGCATCATCATTAGGAATGTCAGTCAGATGATCAGCCATTGCCTTTTCCTTTTAGATCCCTGTAAATTAGTTTTATTTTAGATAGTCAGCTGAAATTTTTGTAAATGTTTTGCATCTATTCTGTCTTTGTGTGCCTGTCCAATTTAGTCCACAACATTAATAATCAGATTTAATTTCTATGTCATGTGTTCAGTAAGAATATTTATTTAATGGCAATTTTTTTAATTGTTGTTTTTGCAACAAAAAAAACCCAGTTTGCAAAGTTCCAACAAAAATATCAAATTAGCAAACATAACAGTCTGATGTCTGGTAAAATTTCTTTCTTTCATACGTTGCGAAAACAAATTTAGTTCAGCAGATTTTTATGTTTTGGTCAAAAGTTTATTTCTTATCTATAATACAAAGTAGCTTGATCCGTCCGTCCGTCTGATCGGTAACCACTGAACCGATTGGATTCTATTCTGCAAGGAATATATCTACTGGTCCTGTGGTGGTCTCTTGGAGAGTGGGACACCCCCAAGGGCCAACCCCCCCCCCCCCATCCCCAAAAAAACAAAACATTTTTAGGTACGTTATAATTTTTTTGGTACCTAAACTTTTTTCTTTATTTTTTTTAAATACCTATTTTTTTCAATTACCTCTTGTGGCTAGAGGCTAGGGGCTAGTAGAATAATAAAGTAAAGAATTAAAGAGAGCAATCATTAAGTGGGTATGACATGAAAGAAATAAATAATTGGTGATTTTTTTCTGTATTTGCTTTTGAGATACTGAATAATAGTTCTCTTTTGTTTTCTGTTTTAATGAAATACTGAAAAAGGTCTGATATTTTGTATTTTCTAAAAGGTATATGAAAAGATAGTTTGTGTGTAAAATTTCAAGACCAAGACAAAAAATAAGGTTGATTGTTACAGGAATCTGTATGCAAGGTTTATCCATATGATAAGTTTAACAAAGGTGAATTTACTCGAAGAACTATTGTGGTATGCGGCAGCTCTGGACCATGCAGAAACCAAGACATTATAGTGATGCTACGCACCTAGTTAAATCCTGTTATTCTACAATTATGAAGCCACCTGAAAAGATGTCAGATAATGGTACTGATTTTATCTCTCAGTTGTCCTGCAAATGGAGGGAGGGGTGTTACCCCTCCCTCTCCCATCTTAAGCACCGGAACCTTCCCCTTCAACCACCAAGTTATCAGCACCACCTCAACCCTGAGGATAAAGGATCTAAACCTGCCCTCACCTAATATAATCACCCCCACACAGACTGTTGTTGTCACAAGTAATCATCAAACCTTCCCTCTTTAGTACCCAGACCTACCACTCAACCCCTCTATGCTTATCTACCTATTGTGCTGCTCCATGGGCTATCCTGCCTGCCCCAGACAGGGATAGCCATCTACCTAACCATTGCAATTATCTATGTTTTACTGTATGATTTATCTTTAACTATCTTTATTCCTAATCCATATGTATTTATATTATGGTTAACTGTATTCTTAATTCCCCCCACCCTTTCCAGGGATGGGGGACCATGATTGCCCAAACTGACTATTGTATATGTATTACAATGCTTTTATGTTATGATTATTTATTCCTATCCATTGTAGTTAATGTTTGTTGTATATAGCTTTAGTATCCTTTAAACCTCCAATAAAGTGACAACTGAAATAGATGTTGATTCTTGTCTAGTGAATGCTAGAGAAGCGTAGCTTCTCTATAGTAAGGTGTCCACGTCTGTTCACACTGCCGTAGTCTTTATTCGAACTCTGGTGTCTGCCATTTACCCTAGGCGGATACCACAACTTTTGGTGACAGCTGTGTGAGATTACGGCGAACCACAAGTGTAGAGCAGACGCGCAGCTGAGGCTAAGGTACTCCCAGCAGTGAAACTGGCAAAACTGACACAAGCAACCTGAATTACCCACCCTGGACAGCAAGTCTAACTCTGCATCCGGCAGTTGTGGAAGTGAAACTGGACGAAGAACCGCGAGAAGCGCCGACATCTAACGGAGAATTGAGCGCTCAAAAGGCTGAAACAGGCCTGCGGACCGGCTGAAACAAGCCAAATAAGTGTAAACGGCTGAAAATAGGCCAATTTTACTGCAAGAGATAGCAGGATCCGAACCAGTGGCGCTAGCAGGACGGGACATTCCCTGCCGCCATCAGCTGGATTTGGATAAGCGGCGCTAGCAGGACGGGACATTCCCTGCCGCCGATAGGCTGAAACACGCCACATAGCTGCAAGCGGCGCTAGCAGGACGGGACATTCCCTGCCGCCGATAGGCTGAAACACGCCACATAGCTGCAAGCTGCGAGCCAACATACGAGTGTAGTGCACCAGAACAGAGAAAAACTACGTCAACTCCAAGTATCCTGAGAGGCTACAACGCAGCCACCCATCTAGAAAAACAGATATTATGTTACATTGCAGGGATTACCACCCTGATGTGATGGCTAAACAATAGATTTATGAGCAAAGCTTGGCAAACAAATTGTTGTGTTGTGATAAATCTAAGAATAGAACAGGCTTGGATTTATTGGGTATTGTGATAACAGCTAAAAATAGAACAGAGTTGGTAAACAAATCTGTTATGCAATTGTGATAAGGACAAAAATAGAAGCTAGATGTAATATAATAAAGACCCTGATATACAATCAAATCACCTCAAGCCTATAGCACAACAACAATACACCCCTTATTCCAAGGGAAAGGGAGGAGCCCCTCTCCATTGAAGGCAAATACAATCAGGGTGATATAATAGATAAGCCTAGGATTAAGAAGAAAAGGCACTATTACACCAGCACACAGTTACCTCCCTCCCTCACAGGGGAAACGGACGGAGTTACCCCCGTCCCCTCACGCGCTTCCCCCTTCCTACCCACACTAGACTAAGTCCGTCTGTAGTGTGGGGCTAGCGATCGGACACACAGAGCGCCATTCACGGGTAGCGCAACAGAGTGCGGAAAATATCATAAATCCAACGGACGAAGCGGACCAATGAGAGAGCGAGTTGAGGGGTGAGAGCGCGTTTTCCCCGTGTGCGCGGATTTGACGGTGCGGACGCGCGTTGCAAGGACAGGAGATTTCACACACACACACACACACCCACACAGGAGAGGGGCCACTCTATAGCATACAACAGAGATATTTTTTTGGAGAAAAACTTGCCAGCTCCTCCCTCCCTGTCTACAGTGTGATAAGGAAAACTAAACCAGTTCCTTAAACCCGCTCAGACCCTCAACATCTTCCTAGCCTGCCAACCCTACTTCAAAGCTGAATGGTTAGTGAAACAAATATATGTATATATAAATACCCAAGTGATAAATAAGGTTGTTTTTTTTGTATCATGGGTACAAGTAAGTGAATACTAACCTCACCAAACAACACTGGAAACTGATATGGTAACTGAACGAAAGTACGCCCACCCTGTGGACATAGCCTGACTTGCTGCCCCACACTGGGCAGTGGTGGTGTGTACCTGGACCATCGACCTTCATAGTTGTGAACTATATACAGAGGAAGCGTGATTTTTTTGGAGCAAGGAGGAAAAGCTAGCTAGCTCTGGGGATATTCCTATACACGTATATATATATATATATGGGCGTGTAGCCATGTATATATATAGATAGCCTACCTATCCATATATCTACTAGCGGATACGCTCCTAGAGACATCTGTGGATTCCTAACATATTCCCTGTTACCTTTAAGCTAAGATCCGCTGGTTACCACAGAAATCAAGAGCTATACTGGAAAGGAGAACAACTCAGGCTCAACAGTTAAACAAGACGCTGGCACCCACAGACCAACCCCCTGCTACTTATCATGGGGGCGCGCCAGCCACAGAAACTCTTGAGCCAGGAGGACCGAGCCTACGGCTACATGGACTACCACCCTAATTACACAGCTATAGTATTTATACTAGGGGTGAGCCGGCTCGAACCTCCTTGCGGTGCGGCTACTCTACTCTGCTCCTATATCTACAAGATACTGCTTCTGTTATTACTTTGGCCTACTGTGTTGAGTACAGTGAACATCAAACACATGCCAGGTCACAGACCCCTGGTCCCTGAGATGCCCTTGTCTGGAAGGGTGACTGAATGTCCGCTGCACAGCTCCTGTTCAGTTGGTGCTCAACGTACGAGAAATAGCAATACTGGACTGGGGATTGCTGAACCTGTAGGTGTCCTCCTGGGGGTGTTGAACGATGCAACTGAGCCTAATGAGAAGGTGACAAGCTTCAGAGACTTAGTGGCCAGCCCCAAGATGGACACTACTACCAGAACTGAGACTCCAAAGGGGCCCAGCCCTAGGGCCAGTACCACCTGTTTCTGGGGTGGAAAGGTCCTCCCTGGCACTGGCCTCACCAATCTGGAGGATGGGGAGCTGTCCCAGGGGAATAGGCCCTTCACCCAGATGCCCGACGCATACCTGGGGGTGGGGGAGCCGCCACCCAAGCCTCCCTGGGAGCCCCCAGGCATGGAACGACTGGGGACCGGCCTAAGGATGGGGACTGGTGACCTGCTGCAGTGGAAGACTTTACCCAGCACGGAGGGAGCAGGGTTGACCAGCAGCAGTGAGGCTGTCCCCCCACACTCCAAGACCAGATGCCGCTACTTTGTTGAACCACTGCACATGTCCCAGCCAAGTTCCCCCATGCTGCTGAAGATGGAGGCCCACCAGGATGCAGAGCTCAAACTAGGGAAGTCAATAAGAAGGCCACCCCCTGCCAAAACCAGAACCACCGCAGGGGCTCCCCACCAGCAGCTGACGGAGCCTGGCAGGGACGCAATACCAGCTGGCAACTCTGGCCCAACTCAGGTGGCTACCAACAGTCTGCTGACAGTCCGGAATACAGTTCAGGCTACCATCAGTATGGCATCTTCTGGGCCTTGCTGGTCCACCTGTGGGTACCTGTCCACACACTGGCCACAGGTACCCCCCAGAGATCATAGCCCCCTTTCCGACTGGCACCATCAACGGCCTTTGCTACCAACTACCTGGCATACCCAGAGGCAGGATCCCTCATGTGGAGAAGCACCTGCAGAAGCTAAGGCCGAGGCTGGCCTCGCCACCCAGGGGAGGAGAGCCGCTGTTGGATGGAAGGAACCTGTGTGTATGGGGAGGAGGCTGAATGTAACCAAGGAGCCACCACAAGCAGCCCAGCACCGCCTGACCCCTAGTAGGGGAGACCCTGTTTGTCAGCTGGTGCCCCAACTGGAGGAGGAGAGACCTGGCAGGTTGATACACCCTGGGGAAGCCGGCCTGATGGGACCCAGCTGGACGAAGGGGCGCTGCCGCTTCAACGGCCACACAGCCGCCAAGTGTAGAACCGGTTGGGACCAAGCAATGAAGAAACACCAGGCCGCCCAACAACCTGCATGCAACCAGTCTGCCACCCAGGTCCACCTGGAGGGAGATGCCCAGCCGTCACCCCAACTAGCTGCCGCCGCTGGGGCCGCGGCTACCCAGGAGTCTGTGTCTCAGATTGGGACCATAGTGGCCAGGATCAACGTGCTGGGAGGAGCGGCTGAACCCAACCGGGTTGGCCTGGACCTCAGCCTCAATCACAGGGGACCGGTGTCCGTAACCCCTGTCACCCCAAGCAAGAGCCGAGGGGCGCTACCCAGCGAGTCTGAGTCGATGTATGGGACGCCAACCGGCGTCGCCACCTGGAAGGAACGAGAGGTGCTTCCCTGCACCACCAAGCTGATGTCTGGGGCGACAACCGTCGCCGCCACCTGTGAAGACTGGGGGGTGCTATCCAGCGCCCCACGCTGGTGCCTGGGGCGACAACCGTCGCCGCCACCGAGAGACCTGGACCCCTGTGAAGACTGGGGGGTGCTATCCAGCGCCCCCACACTGGTGCCTGGGGCGACAACCGTCGCCGCCACCGAGATACCTGGACCCCGGAATGAGCCCGCAGCCCCAGAGGAAGGGGTGACACCCGTCACCCCCAGCCAGCCAGAGCCCCCAGCCAGCAGGGAGAGTCCAGCTGTCCCTCACCCTCAACTGCATCCAGCTGTCTACCTCCCTCAACCAAGCCAGGGTAATTGCATTGCACTGGTGTACCAGGAAGTTTGGGCTGGGCCAAACTTGCCTGCGCCCCCTGCATCTGCCCCAGGAGCCAGGATATCAGCCATTACCAGCCAAACTGAAGAAGCTTTGACCGCTGCCTGGGGAGTAACACAACTAGATGCGCCAAGTGCCGAGCCTAACCATAGAAGTAGAGGATCCCCAACAATTATGTCTACCCAAGATGGAGACAATGTGCCTGGACCCCTTCAGGCTAGGGGAGGAAATCCGGAGCCTTGTGCCTCCAGTCCACTAGCAGCAGTGTCCGTGGATGGGCCTGTCTCCCAGCCAACTAGAGCGGAGCCACCCTTGCAGATCCAAGACAGCCTCCGGCATAAAGGGTGGACTGTTACCTTTCCCTACCCCGCAGGTCGGACTGCCATGCACCACCCTGCCAGAATGAGCCTGAAGGAGGCAACGCTCCTACAGTATGGCAACCACCACCTGCCCGCGTTGACAGAGACCCTGGAAGCCGAATGAACCTGACCAGCCCCGAGGGCGAAGAAACTGCGCCTGCATCCAGTAGCCAGCCTGCCAGCAGCAAGGTGACCAACACGATGGAGACCACCAGCCCAGTGGAGAAACCTGCAGAGGTGTATACCAGGCGGCTGTTGGTCCAAGCCCCCTCATGTGCTGTGCCACCCCTGGAGGTTGCCAGGGTGGCCTCAGAGGTACACATCCAACGGCCAGAAGATCCAACAGGACCAGCTACTCCAGCAGATATAGCCGATTCCGTTAGACCTGGGGAGGGCTGGAGTCCACCACCGTCCAGCAACTGGTATCCTGGCGGACCCATTCCACAAGGACAACAAACTGAAGGCCGCAACCACTGTCGGAAGTCTGGCGGTGCAGACAACCCCTCCAGCCTTCCGAGGGGAGAGTTGTGGTATGCGGCAGCTCTGGACCATGCAGAAACCAAGACATTATAGTGATGCTACGCACCTAGTTAAATCCTGTTATTCTACAATTATGAAGCCACCTGAAAAGATGTCAGATAACGGTACTGATTTTATCTCTCAGTTGTCCTGCAAATGGAGGGAGGGGTGTTACCCCTCCCTCTCCCATCTTAAGCACCGGAACCTTCCCCTTCAACCACCAAGTTATCAGCACCACCTCAACCCTGAGGATAAAGGATCTAAACCTGCCCTCACCTAATATAATCACCCCCACACAGACTGTTGTTGTCACAAGTAATCATCAAACCTTCCCTCTTTAGTACCCAGACCTACCACTCAACCCCTCTATGCTTATCTACCTATTGTGCTGCTCCATGGGCTATCCTGCCTGCCCCAGACAGGGATAGCCATCTACCTAACCATTGCAATTATCTATGTTTTACTGTATGATTTATCTTTAACTATCTTTATTCCTAATCCATATGTATTTATATTATGGTTAACTGTATTCTTAATTCCCCCCACCCTTTCCAGGGATGGGGGACCATGATTGCCCAAACTGACTATTGTATATGTATTACAATGCTTTTATGTTATGATTATTTATTCCTATCCATTGTAGTTAATGTTTGTTGTATATAGCTTTAGTATCCTTTAAACCTCCAATAAAGTGACAACTGAAATAGATGTTGATTCTTGTCTAGTGAATGCTAGAGAAGCGTAGCTTCTCTATAGTAAGGTGTCCACGTCTGTTCACACTGCCGTAGTCTTTATTCGAACTCTGGTGTCTGCCATTTACCCTAGGCGGATACCACACTATCTGTCCTGTCATATAGACATTTTTCTCTGTTTTTGTTCAATGAGTTACTAGCGGCTACGCCCCTAGAGGCCTCTGGGAGCACTTTTGACAACCCAATTTTTTTGTATTTTGGATCTGAAAAAAAGGAAACAATTTGGGGGGAGGGGGTATTTTTCTTTTGGGGGGGGGGGAGGGGTGTCCCGCTATCGGAGAAAATATCTTAAAACTATCACAGGACCAGTAGGTATATTTCCTGAATTGTACAGCCCAATCGGTTCAGTGGTTACTGAGATACTAAGCTTCAGACAGACATCGTGCTACTTTGTATTATAGATATACCGTCCCTGTATAGTGTATATCATGCAATTTTTATCCAAAATTTTGCAGACATATTGGATGAGAGTATAATTTTAGTTAATTTTTCTTGCAGACACTGTTGCAATAGATTTTGCAAATCTAGTAGACCATCAATACCCACAAGAGAGGGGACATTGGACTGTAAAAATTGTTTTATGAACATGACCGACAAACATACGGACAAAACAATGCATAGACTAGATGCGCATATGTCACAGAAATATTCACTGAAAATTTGAGCTAACAATTACATTCCCTCCATATCTTTACAAACTGATTGACTGACGGACAGACAAAGTGAATTACAGAGTAGCTTCGCTACGAAAGGGGTGTCTTCACCCTTTATCTTTAACTATCCACCAGAGTTGCTATGTACATTTGGGTAAAATACAAAATTTGAATGTCAGAAATGTGAAGCGCTTATTTGACCAAAAAAAATTCCATAACCTTATTTTCCTAATAATATTAAAAAGTCAAGGATGGCAACATATATAAAAACTAAGCTCTCAGGGCTTTATTAAAAAATATTCATTGAATCTTGAAAATATGTGTTTGGTTCAGCAGAGTGAAAAAAGGATTGCACGTCCTTAATTTCTGTAGAGACCTTTTACTAGCTGCTGAGCCCTAATCTTTCAAGCTTTTTTGAGAAGGGTTAAATGAAAAGATTCAAGGGTTTTGAGGGGGGGGGGGGTACAATCCAATGTATTTCTTTAAAATCTTCGAGGGGGATTTCAAAGTTTAAGGAGGGTAAACATCCATCTACCCCCTCCCCAACTTGGACGTCTATGGGCCTAATCCTCTTGGGCTTTAATCTTTAATTGACTTAAACCTAAAAAAGGATAAACCACTGTTTTGTATTTTAGATTTAATTAGGTGATAAACTCTTTGGGGCAAGTCTTTTTGTTCACAATTTTGAGCTGAATAGTTGGAACTCTTTGCGCATTATGACCGTTTTCAGTCTTGTTCTTTCTATACTTATTCCTTAACCCATGGCTAGAATATTTTGCATTTTCTAAGAAAAAGATTTAAAAAGTACGCAAATTAAATCTTTGTTAAAGATTCAATTTCATAGCGCCGCGGTGGTGGTGGTGATGAAATCTATAAAAGTTATGCACATCCCCCAAATTTCTGCAGTCAGTGAAAAGGCACGCAGAAAGTTGCAAATTTGTTGCATAATTCATGATATTAAAATCATACAAAGTTTAAAATCGTTCAATGTAAACAAACAATAAAAGCTATTTGTTACGTACATTCGAACAGACGGATCAGCCCTTATTATAGATAAGCAATGATTTTAACAAACGAATTGACTAATATAATATACTACTAAATTAGATTTTTTTAGTAAGATAATTTCTAATTTGCTTTCTATTTTTAAAAGTAGCCGAAACTATTCCTCAGCAACGTAAATACAGATGAACCAAACAAGTTAAAGAGTAGCTTCACTACCAGAATATACGTGCAATTTTTACCTTTACTCCTTATACTTTATCAAAATGAGCGATAGGGTAGGAGTAGCAATGATTTCGATAAGTTTCAGGGGGGCTTCATCCCACCCCTTCCCACATTTTCTTAAAAATGGGCGTGTCAAAACGTTTACCTTTCAGTATTTTTTAGAATTTTAGTTTTAACTTTGCATTTTTTCAGAAAGGTAATCTACAAAGATAATTTATAATTTTATATTAGTGATGCTACTCTATAAAGCAAAATGTTTGCATCAACAACAAAGAGATTTTAATCACTTATCTCCTGTTTAAATAATCAGCTAAATTTGTTGGTGGATTCCCCTAAAGTGACAAGTCAAGCACAGATTTTAAAATTTTATTATTATAATTTTTGATAAACATATTTGTTGCTAACTCGTTGTACCGGCACCAGCAGCGAGTTAGCGCCCCTAGCTTAAAATTTTTGTAATTAATAATGTTATTATTAAGGCTATTAATGTAATGTATGTTGGTGCAAATGGTCATGTAGGCCTGCAAGCTGCCGTGCAAGAGGCGCGCAGTTGCACAGGATTAAATATCATATCAAAATCATTTTAAAGTGAGTTTAAAATAAGACGGTTAGGTTTTATTTGGTAGCTCCGCAGGGGTTATCATTAATAATAAAACTACCCCACACCCCTTATTTTTTCTATAGATTATGTTATCAGTCTTTACAGCCTTTTTTTATAGGAATTAAAAATTTAATTTTGATTTTAGGATATAAAAATGCAGATTTTGTTCCTGTCTATGTTAACAATCCAAGCCTACTATGGAAGAACAGTTCAGGTGAGATAGAAATAACATGGAAATGTCATTATAAAATATATTGCCCAGTGGCGCGCTGTAGAAGGATGCGCGAAGCGGATAAAAAATCTTTACACCATTTTAACTAAAGCTTGTGAAGGTGGGTGTGATCTTTAGGTGGTGTAGTACAGACAAAAAGAGGGATAATTTCAGGGTTAAGGCATACCACCCCTTTACATAATCACAAGTCGATTTTAATGTAAATACAATTTCTTTTAATAATGAATTGGTATCCTATAACAACATTAGGCCAAATCCTATCAAATATCCTATTCAATGTTTATATACGACTGATTTTTTTCAGTACCAATACCAATTAGCAAAGAATCCAATATATAATTTACTTATTCCGTTGGTTTATCAGCCATGCTCGAAAAATATAAACATTAAAACATTTGTATATTGAACATCTAAAGGTTTTGTGAATTTCTTATTAAACAAGTTTTTTTCATTTCTGATCACTGAACTTCAATTTGAGAACTTTATTCATCCTTTTTTTGTGTTTTGCTTATAATGAATGTTGTCATACTTTTAATCTATTTTTAATTTTGTAAATGTTTCAGCCTGCAGCAGACAGAACAATCTATTTGACATTTGATGACGGGCCTGGCGAGGGTACTCCACATGTTTTAGATGTTCTTAAACAATATGGTGTCAGGTACTACTTTACAATAGAACAACTAGCTTCGCCCCTAGCTCTAAAAACAAACTTAATACTATTTCAAAACTTCAATTTTGAAATATATAATGCTTTACGAACTTAGAACTTAATCAGTCTTATTGGTTAAGTGTTCTTAAAGGACAGACAAAAAAGCCTTCGTTATATATTAGAACTAGAGTTGGCTCGATATAATTATCTCCCTATTGGCTAGTTTTCTATATGCATATCTATTTCTCAATAAATCTATTTTCCTCACCCGGCATTACTATCTAAAAGAAAGTAAATATTTAATAATTAAATGATTTTTAAAAGATTTTTTAAATTATATTTTTTTCTTTACATTACCATCACCAAAGGGTTAATGATGATGATTACAATTTTAGTTTAATATTTGAACACACAAAATGTCGCCACAATCGAATTCTTTTAAAACATAGTTTTCTTAAATTTATCATATTATAAATTTAAATTTTCTTTTTTATGATTAGAAATTAAATACATCAATATAAGGTAAATAGCAACATGAAATGAAAAAAATGAATTTATTTTTAATAAAGTAAAATAATGGGTCTTATCGTTCTGGGCAATGAGAGTTTATTATGGATTATTGGAGCACTATGAGTTTTAATCATATATTCCTTGGAAAACTTGAGCTCGTTTATAGACATTTATTTCCCATATAGATCTGACATGGATCTTGAAGCAATTAAGCAGGCCGTTTTGTACATGTTAAAAATTGGAAGATTTCATTAAATAAAAGTAATCGCAAATATACTTAGTAAATAAGTTTAATAAACCAAGGTGTCTATCAAAGACTTAATTTACCACCACCTTATTTTTTAAATTAAGGGGGAAGGGGTGTTTTTTTCCCCATTTCAATCATTTAATTTTCAACACTGTGTGAGGCCTCCCAGCACGCAATATATCCTGACTTAAAGAAATAAAAATGAAATGAAAAACTACCCCACCCTTATTTTTTATTTATTTCAAGAAACATACAATTATAGAGTAGATTCGTTACTAAAAATGATTATTACATTTCAGAGGAACCTTTTTCATCAACGGCCAAAACCTGGATAATGGAGTAACCGAAAATGAAGATTACTTACTCAGGTTTACTTTGGTTATTTACAAACCTTACAGGCCTCTAAGAGAACTAGAGGGAAATAGAGAGGGGAATTTCTAGGAGTCATTTCTCTTTGGAGTTATTTCCCTGGGAAGGACTTCCCAAATCTTTTCAAGTATCAAAATAAAGCTTCTCTTCTAGGTTTTTGGAGAGAATGTAAAAAAGCAGAGTAAACAGACAGACAGTTATTCAAAAACAAGCAACTTTTTTCAAGTGAACCAAAAAAAATCCCTATTTTAGGACACTAAATGAAGGACATGTAGTAGCTGATCATTCCTATAATCATATGCTTCATAACAACAAAAAGGACACTCCAAGGTAATTTTTTGTTGTAGAAAATTTTTCTGATATTTTAGGACTGTACAAGAGGGACATTTAGTTGGAGATCATTCCTATAACCATATGGAACACAATAATAATGATGACAAAGTAGCATATAACAGTTACTTTATGAACTAGCGGCTACCCTGCAATGCAAGTAATACAACGCTTTAACTGCTGAAAGACTGCCACAAATAGACCCAATACCCCAAATTTGAAGCCTTCAGCTTTAATAACAAAAAAGTTCCAGGCATTTCAAAATTACATTTTATCTACAATGAAAATTTTGAAAGATTTCCATTGCTTATAAAAGAAATTACAATTAAACTACGTCGCCTAGACGCAAAATTATAACCTTATCTTTGTCAGAAACTTAGATTGCCGGTAATAGATTAATTTTTTTATAATACAAACACCCAATTTTCAAAAACCCAAGTAAAAGTCGGCACAGGGTCTTCGAGAAGGGGACATTAAGTTATTTAACCCCTGCCCCCTCTAGTGTTTTAGTGTAATTTTTGAACCACATAATTGTTTTTATACTGTATTCTTATTGATCCAATTAAGTAATTGGGTATCTAAGCTTACAATATTTATTTGATGGCATTCTATTTGTTTTAGGTTTTAGTGAATATGAAATTTTTGAGATTGTGGATAAAATGGAATCTTTGATCAGGTAATTTCAAAGCTTATTATAGTGTCTATAAATTATCACGTCAAACTGGCCTACCATTGGTCAATTAAATTGTGTACTGTTCTGCCTTTGGTAATTTAGTCTGTGTATTGGCCTATCATTGGTCGTTTGCATAACGCCATTCTTTATAGGCAATATAAAAAGCTTTAGCAGTTTCTCTGTTTTTAATAATTAAAAATTATATTAATCAATTTAGGGAGAGTAATTTTTTCTAGGGCGACTTCTCTTAAGGGAGGGGGCTGGTGATACCCACCAAAACAAAATAAGAAATCTTTCATGGACGGACCTATGAGAAATGAGAAGCTACGTTGTCAAAGAGAACCATTCATGGATTAGCGAGATCCTACAATACACAGACACACAGACATCCTATATATCTACATACTAGAGTTGGGCTCGATATAATTATCTCGCTATTGGCTAGGTTTATTCAATGTTTTATTTACTTTCTTTTGGTTATCTGAATTCTGACTATTAACCCTATTCTTCCATTATCTTCTCCCTGACGATTTCTTTCTTTAAAGGGCGAATATAGGTTCGATATGATATGAGCTTATATGAAAGGTGCCATTTCATACTTTTAGAATATCTATGCCAAATTTAAAAATTCAAAAAAATCCTTAAGTAGATTTTGCAATTTTCTGTTTCAATTGAACATATGATAAATGAGATTGACGACAAACGGTTTATTTTAGCCCTTTACAAGACTATTTTTTGACTATTTTGCTTAACTTTGATTGACTATTACAATGGCACGCATCTTAAATGATAATTTAAATGTTTATTATTTTAGATTATATACTCTTTAATTCAATTTTTAAAAAGCGTAGAAATAATTTGCGTAAAAGTTTTGACTAGGGTAAATAATACGTCTTAAAGTTTATTTTCTGTACAAAGATCATTGGTTAATTCTGGAAAATATAAAAACCCTGATGTACGCAATTTTAACACACACACACACGAACCTTAAAAAAACAGGGATTTGAAATCATTCTTCCTCCAAGAAAATTTTATCAATTATTTTTTTTTTACTTTTTACATTATTTGATGTTTTTTTAAACTTTTAAATATTTTACTTTATATAATTTGTATTAAGGTAAGATGGGTATATTTACCCCTGATTAATTGGTTTCCACGTTATTACGACTATCCTTTAACGAAAGCTTTTTAATTCAACCTTGCTACGAAGCCTTGTGTGATGCTAGGGTAATTGAGTTCTTAGGGAACCACACTTATTACATAATATTATCTTGAGTTAGAAAGGTTTTAAGCTATAAACAGACTTATACAATTAGATATGTCAATATCCTTAAGTTATTTATAATCTATATAATGGCACCTTTGAAATAAGCTCATATTATATCAAACCTATATTCGCCCTTTAAACTATTTTAGGATCTTAATATTTTTTATTTCAAATTATCGTCCTAAAAGGGTTAAAATGTTTAGTTAACTTTTAAATTTTAGTTCAATATCTGACCACATTACGCACATATCGCTAGTATAAAATTATTTTAAAACTAATTTACTATATTATAAATTTAAATTTTCTTTTTTATGGTTAGAAATTTAATACTGCAATATAATTCAAATAGCAACATGAAATAAAAACAAGGATGACAACATCCATAAGTAGCGAAGCATAAACAATTAAATAAGAATTTAGATCTTAGTTGACAAAAGCATGTATATTAGGAAAAAATCACGAAACCTTTTCAACATTTGTTTTTAATTTCTTGATATTTATTTATATTTCAGTACTATGACTAACAGACTGACGGTCAAAGTAAATTACATACTGGATGCTCAGAACAACGGGAAATTTAATTTTGATATTTTTAACTACAAAAATTTAAAAAAAAACGGACCATAAACACCAAAGATATGAAGAAAAATGTGAAAAACATAAAAAAAAGCCAAAAACCTGCAAAAAGGCAGTCTGACCGCCATTGATGTGTTCTTGAAACGAAAGGAAATTTAATTTTGATATCTATAACTGAAAAACTTTGGAAATTGGGCCATAAACACCAAAGGTATGGAGAAAAATGTGAAAAATACAAAAATAGCCTTAAACCTGCTTAAAGGCAGTCTGACCGTCATAGTTGTTTTCTTGAAACGACAGGAAATTTAATTTTGATTCTATAACTGAAAAAATTTTGGAAATCGGACCATAAACACCAAAGATATGGAGAAAAATATGAAAATACAAAAAATAGCCTAAAACCTGCTAAAAAGCGGTCCTATCGCCATTGATGTTTTATAGTTAATTGTGCTTCTTGATAATGGGAATGTTGTCAAAAAATTTCAGCCTTTTATCTTTTATAGGAGCAGAGAAAATCACGTTTCCCCCAAACTAAGACGGACATACGGACAGACAGACATACGGACAGACGGACATTTCAAATTATAGAGTAGCTTCGCTACTAAAAATGAATTTATTCTTCATACAGTAAAATAATGGGTCATATTGTTCTGTGGTAAGCCGAAGCGTTTCAGCTCACCGGTTGCGAGTTCGAATCCAACGAGCCCCTAGCCTTGAAGTATTCTACCAAAACAAACTAGCAGGATTTACTCATACAGAAATTATATTTAAACTGAATACATTTACAATGGGTGGTTACTATATATATACAAAATAGATTATAACAATAGGTTAGGTTTGAAGGGGGTGTGGGAGACAAGGGCGTAGCCCGCGGCGGTAGACATCTGTGGGGCAAGCTGTAGTAAAAGGGAAGGCACCATCTCCCGGTTGAATAGTTGCCTGAGGGGCGCGGGGTTGCTAAGTGTCCGTGCCCCTCCCCTATTTAGCCAGTCCAATCTGACCGCTGCCGACGGGGTCATCTGCGGTCATGAGGTGAATGGTGATATAATAGGATTAGTGCAGAAGGCTTGACTTGATAAGCCACTGCGTAGCAACTCTGTAAAATACCCGTCCGTCTGCTGCCGTATTACCACAGTTCTAATCAATGAGAGTTTATTACGGATTATTGGAGCACAATGAGTTTTAAACATTTGTGGCTTGGAAAACTTGAACTCATATATAGACATTTATTTCCTATATAAATCTGTTATGGATCTTGATGCAATAAAGCAGGCTGTTTTGTAAATGTTAAAAATTGGAAGATTTCATTAAACAAAAGTTCCCTCAAATATGAGTATTAAATAAATAAATAATTATACATTTATAAGGATTTTTTCTAGGTTACCCTACACAAATAATTGGAGAGTAGGAGATGTGTACCATGATTGTTTTGCCTGTACTATTCCAGAATATTCGGCAAGGTCAGTTGACTCTAGGAATTGATCTAAAACTCCAATTAATGGGCAAATCTTGATGAAACTTTGTTGAAATATGTAGAATGTAAACATATTTAATCCCTAAAAATGTCAGCTGTCTATCTTGAATAGAAGCCGAGAAAATTTTTCCCCATAGCGTTACAAACTGTAGGACGGACAGACAAAATGAATTATAGAGTAGCTTCGCTGCTAAAAAAAAACTATGGAAGGGGCTAGGCATTTTAAGGGAAACCGCCCAGCAGCCTCTATATTCGTACCCCTTCATAGTACCCAATCTAAAAACATCCTATTTTTTAGAAATGGAATAAAACTTGCAGATTTGTTGGAGGCCCAGGGAAAGCAGGTGATTGGCTGGGATATTGACTGGAGAATGAATTATACCATCAGCAGGTAAAGTATTTGGAGGGTTCTTAAGGTATAAGACAATGGATGATAAATTGATATTCATCCCCAATGATGAGAAACAAAGTTACCCCTTTTGTGAATAAAAATTATTGGTAGCTTGAAACCAACCAATCAAAATTCAATAAAAGTATCCAAAGTTTTTGACCTAAAAGTAAGATATTTACTCTTTAAATGTTGCACACTTGTTCCAACTTTAAGTTTTGCTTTTATGCATTTCGTCATTCTTGTTTTTATTTTATTTTTTTTGTAGGTATGTAGACTCCGGAGCCACTACAATGACAAGAGTTGATGAAATAGTCTCCAGTAACAAAACAAAACCCAGAACACGACTACCTGGAAAAGTTGTGGTTCTAAGCCATGATATTGCACACAGGTATATTATTAGTTGGAAATTTGTGGGGGTGATTAAACACTTAAATCCTCCAACTTCTTATTTTAAAATTAAAAAAATGAGGGAGCGGGGTAGTTTTTTGTTTGTATGCTTATTATGCATTAGGTAAGGTTGGGATTGGTTATATTGGGTCATGAAAAGCTCGAAAGGAGTAGGGCACCACAGGTAAGACATCCTGCTACTTTAGTTAAGTTTCCTTATTTATTCTATTTCTAATATATTATCTTTTACAGACCTGGATCTGGAAGTTACCTGAACGGAGTGGAAGAACTGAGCAGTTTCATCAGGCTGGCCTTGGATAGTGGATACAAGTTCGATACCCTTGATAATTATATTAATCAATAATATCTTATTATTATAATCTATTTATTTACTCCTAGCCTCAAGGGAAGGTCAGCTTAAAATTACCCTAAGATATTTAAAAATTCTTATTAATAGTTTTTTTCGCCCTAGCCTCTGGGCAAGATCTGGAAAATAGTTATAAACCGTATTTAAAAAGTAAAACAAATTCAGACTGGCAATTTCCGAGATCGTTTGCTTCAGACAAAAATCATTACAAAGTTAATTGTAGGGATAGGAGCTTTGCATCTAGCTTCTATGTGAGGGAGGGGTAAGTTAGATAGTGTAAAATCAACCCAATTGATATAAAGCTTACCTTAGATCTATAAATCTAACAAACAATATCCGAGAAATTAAGCTTACAACAAAAAATATAACTGCTTTTATATCATAGAATTATCAATTAATGTTTATATAATGTATATTTATAAATAAAACTGAAAAACTAAACAGCTACTTGTTATATTTTTCCAAAAAAAAATCTTCTGTTTAATACACTTAGACCTTACATGGCATTTGATCTATTGATTACAGAGACAAGAATTATCCGCGATCGGCGGGAAATATATTAATAATATCCGTACTAAGCAAAATGATCAGAAAAATATTTCTTTTTGAATTCTTTATTTTTCAATTTTCCTAAGAGGAAAAGATCAACTTTAGTGAAATGAATATATTTCTCTATCAGAGGCATGCTGAAGCAAACCGCTTGGCAAAACTAAGGATCCCCCTTGACAAGGGTCTACTCTACATCCCCCTAATGCAGCCAAAGGCGATATCGAGGTTGGTAAGAAAGCAACACAGCCCTTAAATTCAAGTTGGGTGTGTGGGTGGACGTCATAGGGGGTGTGCCCTCCCCACTAACCAGTGTTTCGGAGCCGGGAGCAGCCATATATTTAGCTGGAGCCGTAATTTTCGTTAAAAAACGGCTCCTGACTAGATAAATAGATTTTTTATAAATTATAATTTGTCATGTGCAAATGCCCCTTTTAAGTTTTCAATTCCATTTTTTTCAAAAATTGAACTTTTAAAACCTTCAAAAGTAAAAAAATAAACAAAAAAATATGTCAAGTTTTTAATGATTTTAGGTCGGAGCCTGAGCCGCACAAAAATCAAACAGCTCCGCAACGCTGCCACTAACACTAAATACACTCCTCTTGGCTGTAAAACATAACTCGATTTTGGTTTAAAGGTCAAAGTTCTAGGTTATTTTATTATTTCCATGTTAAATCTTATAAATTGTTTATCAGTGGCTAATAGGAACTATGGAAAAAGAACAAAATGATTGTGAATGATTTATTGAGAATAAAATTCATAAATATAATATATGAATCGTTAATTTAAACATTAACAAAAAATAAACTTCCATATACAAAAATTATATTTTTGAAAATTTATCAGTATTTAATTCAAATTAGTAACACAATTTACATCATGGACGAAAAAATTTCATTTTATCAATTGTATATAGTACATTTTTAATTTCCATTGGACATTAGAAAATTTATACAAAACGTTGAAAAATAAGTACTTTTTTTATCTTTTAAAGGCACAATCTTATTTTATATTAAACGTATATCCAAAAAAAGGCAAATCAAACAAAGATTTAAGCAATTACATGATTTTTAGCATTTAATTTTGGCACTAACAAAAAAATAAGCTATATGAAGTTTTAAAAAAAATCTTTACAAAGCAATTCTATCTGGAAAAGACTAAACATGAAATATATTTGTACATGAAAATGCCATTTTGAATTATTATTTTTTCTATACTGTAACATTGCAAAAATGTGAGAAATAAAAAATATTGATTTTGTGCTTTCAAATTTAATAAAACCACATTTATTCAAAACTATTTTTAGTGCTTAATATAATACTTTTTTTGTGTGTTTGTGTTAAATAATTGTCATTTTGGTTTGTTTGTACGACACTGAGATAATTACAGGTAGGTTGTTGTGTGTTCAAGTTCATGGTTCGAATCCCACTTGTGAGATAGCTGCGCGTCTAAGCGCCCTGGGCATCCAACTCGTTAGCAGTCTGAAAAAGAAAAAATATTAGTTCAGAAAAAGTTGTGTGCTGATCTCAATAAACGTAATAGTATTCGTCTACTGGTAAAATTATTTCTACCCTTTTTTAGCGACGTGGGTGATTTAATATTTCCGACGCTAGTGATATTCAAAGACCATATGATTTGAAAGGTGGCACAGGGTCACAACTAGGGTTGGGCCGGATATCCGGTATGGCCGGATATCCGGCCGGATACCGGATATTGAAACTATCCGGCCGGATATCCGGCTCTATAATTTTTTATACTTTACACCAAAAATCTCTGCTTTTTAAAATCTTAAATGGCTATAATTTTCTTATTATTGAAGCTAGAAGAACATTTTTTCTGAATAAGTTTAACTTTATGTAAATTTATATAAGATTTCTGAAGAAATTTTTTTTTTACTACTTTAATATCTGGTAATTTGGCCGGTTATCCAGCCGGATATCCGGTAATTTGGCCGGATAACCGGATATTTGCCAGATATCCGGCGTTTGCCGGATATCCGGCCGGTTACCGGATATCCGGCGTTTGAAATCAGCCGGATATCCGGTATCCGGCCAAAAAAGTATCCGGCCCAACCCTAGTCACAACCCCGTGGACATCCAGTTATTTCACCCATAAACCCTCTATTCATTTACTTTAATATTATCTCTTTATACTGTCTTAAAATGTAATTATTTCCATATTAGGCATCCTGTATTTTAAGCAATTTTAGGAAAGATTTATAATAATTGTTGTTCAGAATTTTAAAATCTAAAACTCTGATTCTCTATATTCATAAATGCTTGTTTGACTGACCGTCTGGTTAGTTGAGATCCGATTCTAAAGAAGCTGTCATACTTGTTAGGTATAATGTTAATGAAAATACATTAATCGATATATTATTACTTGGATGCTTCTCAAGATTTTCATGTACTATTATAAAGTTAAACTCACAGCGGGCTAAAATAACGATACCACCCATCCATTCCCTTTATTCAATCCCCATCCCTACTACTGGATGAACTAACTGACCAATAAATGAATTTCGCGTTGGCAACTTAAATCAACGACAAAATTTTCTCTGTCATATTATCCACAAATATTCTATATCCATTTATGTACAAGTTAGGTAATAAGGGGGGGGGGGCGAATGTAACACTTTTTGAAACCAAAACTAAAAGTCAAAGGAACTCAACTAAAAAAAAGAGTTACAGGTCTGACATTTTGCATGGCAGTTGCTTTATAGGGGTACAATATGGAACTGTGAAGAAACGGCGTCGCAACCGCCGAAAACCGCCGAGAAAAGGCAAAAAAAAATTCGGCGGGAAACGGCGGTTTTCGGCGGTTGCGCCGCCGTTTCTTCACAGTTCCATATTTTACCCCTATAAAGCAACTGCCATGCAAAATCTCAGACCTGTAACTCTTTTTTTAGTTGAGTTCCTTTGTTGACTTTTAGTTTTGTTTTCAAAAAGTGTCACGTTCGCCCCCCCCCTTTCAAGTAATGTTATATTTACATAGAAATACAATTGCTTACCTAGTGTAATCAGGCAGCAAGTAAAAGTAAAATAGAGAGATATGTAAACGAAATATTTGTTCTCTCTCAAAATCCCCTTTGACCCTGGCTTTAGTTTTTTTTACAATTTGGGGTTATATTCTTCATATATGATTTGAGTTTTAAAATATAAATTTTTTTTAGAAATACCTAGGTATTTCTCGAGAAAAAAATTTAGTAAAAAATTCAGGCCTACGAAAGATATAAATCTTTCATACACCTGTTCCAATTTCCCTGTAGGTATAGTAATAATGAGTCATCGCTACTAGTGACCTCAATCCGAATAAACATGTTTGTCATAAAGTTTATATACACTGTAATTTGGGTTATTTCATTATTAGAAATGTTAATGTTGTAATTTTTTCACAGAAAAAATTTCAAAAGTAAAGCTTAATAATATTAATTAGTCCGTCAGTCTGTATGTTAGAAAAGTTTTAAGAGACATGTAATTGTTTGGCTGCCAGTAAATACAGAAGTCGTCTATCTATCTATCTATTATCTTTCCAGCAGCTTTATAAAATTTCTTGAAAGGATTTCCCTTATAAAAAAAGCATCTACTATATTTAAAAATAAATCAGTTTAGGGTTTTTAACTAAGTTGTTTCAAAGTATATTCACATGAATTACACTTTCTCTATTAAAAAGCAATGATTCTTAAAAATTGCTTAATCTGTAAAACATTAAATGTAAAATTATGGGCTAAAAAACAAGAAAATTAAACTTTAAGTTCTAGAATTTCAAGGCAAACTCTAGTTTTTCCTGGAAAGAGTTGATAACGAGGGCAAATATATTTTGTTTCCGCGTATTTTATTCATGAAAAACAATGCAATGGATAGTGTATGTGGATAAATTGTCAAGCGAAAATTTGTAGTCAATTTGGTTGCTAATATGGCCAATTCGTTCATCCAATTTAATTGGAGTGGATGGGTTAAATGAGGAGTATGGGGGCTATCGTTATTTTAGCCAGCTGCTTTATTAAGAGTACATGAAAATCTGGTGCAACATCCAAATAAACATATATCGATTAGCATTGCAGACGCTAATACTTTTCTATTTTGCTTTTCTTATTGCAACGGATAAATCTTATCGTATTTTAGGCCTGTTAGAATTGTTCTATCATTTTCAAAATGGACAAGAGGATTTTAATAACAGCTTGGTAAAAAATTGTTGAAAGCGTAGGAAGTATATTTAATTTTCGTTCATAAATAGAGCTAGGTATAGCTATTCTGACATTTAGCTAGTGTTTGTCCTTCTGTCTGTACTAACAAATATATCTTAAAGATAAATTTGAGTATGTTAAAATCTTCGTATCGATTCCAAACCACATGTGGAAGATTCTTGTAACAATCTTGCGAGACTAGCAGCATTATGGAGATGCGATCCTCAATTTTCAAATTCTTTGAACGTACATATAAGACTTTTACAGAAATGCTTCGCATCCACAACTATCTATCTATGCTTGATATAAAGTCAACACTTTATAGAGCAGATTATGAATATTTGATTGACGCGTGCCCTGCAATTATCTAGTAGCAATCAGGGGCAAGACACAATTACTTTAGCTAGGCCCAAGGCATTATTTGTATCATTTTATGCATTCATAGGCCTATCTCTACCTATATGACACCATATATGGGTAACGCTAGCCTATTCATGGTAATTTGTATGTGATTTGCTAATAGTATATGTTTATTAAAGACATTATGTTTATTGTTAAAGTAATCATGTAAATAATCAGTACAAATATGTATGCCTACAACCATGCCTGATTTACGTCACATATTAACACACAGACATTTAATTGTACAGACAAACACTAAAATCCTGGTCCAAAGCTAATGTTATAGCATGTACCTCTTAAATTTAGTTAGTTATTTATTGACTCCCCTACCATCAACTTCTCTTTCTGGCTTTAAAAGGTAATGACTTAGTTGTTTGGCATGCATTGTAGTTTAAATTTAGGCCCCTTAGTACTTAGCATGAATTGAGCTTAGGCCTTGTGTTAGAACTCTAACACTTAGCACAATTCACTGCTTGGGACTTAGGGCACATTTCTGTCCTACTCTACTTATAATTTTAACACTTATCCTGTAAATATTTTCATACTTAACTTATGCACTTGTAATATAAATACACTTTATAAAAACATTTTCCTTCCTTAATACTTAATATACTTATATAATTCTGATCGAATATCAAAACCAACTGTTTATTCTTAGGTTAAAGCAACATAATACTTCGCGTGGGTCTTTTGTTGAGCTTCCACCAGCTCAACCAAATTCGTATTATACTTGTGGGAATAGAGGGTTAAGCATTCTAAACAAACGAACCGACGATGAGAATGTCTATGTGTATTGCAGTAAAAGTAGGTTTTTAGTAATACTCATAGAAGAGCGGTCTCCATACCTAAATTTGGACAAACGCCCCATTCGCACACACAATTATTAAATTAAAAGTTTTATAGTTTTATATTGCATTTAAAGAATGTAAATTATATATTACTTCATTGAGTAATAGGAAGCTTCAAGTTTGATAAGCTAAGCAATAAGCATGGATGAGTTTCAATAATCAAAATAGTATTTTAAAATTTTAAAACTGTAGCTTTTCTTTAACTAAGGTGTATTAGGCAAAAATATTGCTCGTTTTTGACATAATTGATATATTTAAACATCAGAATATTAGGGAGTGTTTTAAGGATAGTATTTCATTTTTAAAGACTAATACAGTTGGTACTCCGTTAAATTTACATTAATATTTGCAGTATTTGCTAAGTAAAATCAGAGAGTTAGTGCAGAAAATTGGTCCACTTTGCAAATAATGCATTATGCATATTTTCATCCTTGTTCATAATCTATTTATCATCTATAGTCTGCAATTGTGTATTATGTAATTTGTTACTTCAGGCAATAAAACCTGTTAAAACCAAAACTTTTCTACAATAAAACCATTGCATCTTTGAATTCACTAGGTACTAGTGAATATTGTCCTACTATTATTATCAAATATAAAGAACTTTTCATGGTTATTCGGAAAAAATTATGGCGTAACGAAATAAAGAATCTATATTGCGAAAAAACGGATAAATGTTTAGGCTAGCTTGTTGTCATCCTTGTTTTTATGCTGTCTGCGCATCTTGATTTAATTTTCATCAATTTAAGAAGAATTTTGCACAATGCAAAAAATCGAGGCATGCTTTATATATTTTAACCTTTTAAGTGTGTAGATAATTTAACCTTAAAGAATACATTTTCTCGTATTCATTCGAATCCGGTGTATAGGAACAACCCTTCTCATCCATACGAAAAAACTATGTCTAGCATCGTATTATAAACGGCTTTCCGCGGATATAGAATGTAAAATTATAAGATTAAAACCAGTTTAGCCCCGAGGTGCCGAGGTGCTTTCTTGAAACAACAGGGACAATGAAAAAATAATGCATCAATAAAAAGCTAAACTATATTTGATTTTATTGTAGTTGTTGTAAACAAACAACCAAAAAAACAAAATATCAAGTTAAAAAGGGTTAAAGCAAATTATGTTTTGAAATCTTTAGATCCTTCCATTACTAGTTTTAAATTGTATAGGTGAGTAAGACGAATATACTATAGTTAAAGAGTAGATGCGCTTTGAGAAGGGGAATACCAAGGCAACATGTTCTTTTGCCATTTTCGAAACTTTCCTTGCGAGTTTTTATGAAAGGCAGCTGAAAATATTTAAACAGACGGTCAATTACCCCTTTGATTCTGAGTGATAGATAAATAGATATATTTCTACCTGGATGTTTCACCAGATTTTCATTTACTCTGATAAAGTGATACTCGCAGATGGATAAAAAAAATTATAACCCCCATCCACCCCCTCCTACTAGACGAACTGACTAACAAAAGAAGTCCACATTAGCAAACTTTTGACGAAAATTTTCCGATGTCAATTTATCCACGTATATCTTATATCCATTGATAGATAAGGAAAATTGGGGAAAGAATGTGTACTGTTTTAAGTTAAATAGTCAATGTCAATTTTTTAAAGGGTTTTTATTTAATGATCTTAAGCAACAAAGAAAAGTATTGCGATTATAAGTTACCAATTCATTAACATGATTAAACGCATAAATTACATGAAAATCACGAATTAATAGTAATTTTTAAAGCAATAAATAGAACCTACCAATTAAACTCTACAAAAATTGAAATTCAAAAATGAACACGTCATTTGTAGGTATAGCATAAGAAGAAATCTTTAGAAAACAGCAAGGTATAAAATTACTTTCATCAAAATGAAGTATCTGATTTAACGTTTTAAAAGGGAAAATACGTCTAAAATTAACTCTTTCTAAAATTTACAGTACAGTTTATAAATTTCCCCTCACAAAAAGTCATTTAAAATTCTTACTGTCTTTATCATGTATAAAGATACATGTGACCCACTTTTTACCTAGTAAATGTTAAAATAAACATGAAATCATATGAGAAAAAATATTTTACTTTCAAATTCACAAGTCTGATTAATAAGTTAATATAATTCAAAAATGTTAGTAGATTTTTTTGTACTCAGACAAAAACAATCTTATACCTACTATGATGCAATAAAATTAAACCGCAGATCTTTAAAACAAGAATAATTTCAATAAATTAAAAGCAGCAGTCCAATAAAGAAACGATGGTTCCTCAATGCCATTTAAAAGGAAATAAATATTAGGTAACCTTAGTGAAGTTTTAAGTAAGAAGACATCAATTAATCACTTGGATTTTATTAACTTTGTCTGATTGTCCTAACTAAGCAGAATAAACAACTGTTTAATTGCCAGCCACAGCTCAACTTTTAATCCTTAAAAGCTACTGTGAGAATACGACGAAACGCCCCTTAAAAGGCGTTGTTACGAAAGGGACTACCCCATCTTTGTTTATGACGCAGATAATGCCGGGATTCAAACACACGCCTGTCAGCTGTTAATCAGCTGATTTATGTTACCTGGATGCTGACACAGCAGCCACAACAGAAAGAGGTGATAGCATCGGCACCAGTGGAACCCTAAATAAAAAAATAAATGTAAATATATAAGGGGGGGGGGGGGGGGGAGTTCTGACACTTTTGCGTAAACAGTGATTATAGGCTTTGTCTTTGGAGATAATGGATAGGTTATTTGGCAAAAAAGTTTCCTTTTGGGATGTAGTTTTCCTATTTTTTAAAAAATTTTGGATTCGGCCTCCAGGTTCCGGTACTCCAGGCCTCCAGGTGGATTCTGGACAGGTAAAAAAAAAATCAAGATAGAACAAAACTTATTTAACAAAAGTTGGTACTTTATGGATGGTATGAACTAATTTGAAGAAATTTTTGAAATCGGGCTCCAGGTTCTGGTACTGCAGGCCTCCAGGTGGATGCTGGACAGGTAAAAATTGAAAATTTTTAATTTTAAAGTTAGAACAAAACTTTTTTAACAAAAGTGGCTTCTTTATAGATGGTATTAACTAATCTGAAGAAAATTTTGAAATCGGGCTCCAGGTTCAGGTGCTGCAGGCCTCCAGGTGGATCCTGGACAGGTAAAAATTGAAAATTTTTACTTTAAAAGTTAGAACAAAACTTATTTAACAAAAGTTGCTACTTTAAGGATGGTATGATCTAATTTGAAGAAATTTTTGAAATCGGGCTCCAGGCTCTGGTACTGCAGGCCTCTAGGTGGATCCTAGACAGGTAAAAATTGAAAATTTTTAATTTAAAAGTTAGAACAAAACTTATTTAACAAAAGTGGCTTCTTTATAGATGGTTTGAACTAATTTGAAGAAAATTTTGAAATCGGGCTCCAGGTTCAGGTACTGCAGGCCTCCAGGTGGATCCTGGACAGGTAAAAACTGAATATTTTTACTTTAAAAGTTAGAACAAAACTTATTTGACAAAAGTGGCTTCTTTATAGATAGTATTAACTAATTTGAAGAAAATTTTGAAATCGGGCTCCAGGTGGATCCTGGACAGGTAAAAACTGAAATTTTTTACTTTAAAAGTTAGAACAAAACTTATTTAACAAAAGTGGCCTTTTTTTAGATGGTATTAACTAATCTGAAAAAAATTTTGAAATCGGGCTCCAGGTTCAGGTAAAAATTTCAATTTTTACTTTAAAAGTTAGAACAAAACTTATTTAACAAAAGTGGCTTCTTTATAGATGGTAGGAAGTAATTTGAAGAAAATTTTGAAATCGGGCTCCAGGTAGATCCTGGACATGTAAAAGTTGAATTTTTTCACTTTAAAAGTTAGATCAAAACTTATTTTACAAAAGTTGATACTTTATGGATGGTATTAACTAATTTGAAGAAAATTTTGAAATTGAGCTCCAGGTTCAGGTACTGCAGGCCTCCAGGTGGATCAACTTTTGTTCAATAAATTTTGTTCTAACTTTAATAGAAAAAAATTTAAGTTTTTACCTGTCCAGGATCCACCTGGAGGCCTGCAGTACCTGAACCTGGAGCCCGATTTCAAAATTTTCTTCAAATTACTTCCTACCATCCATAAAGAAGCCACTTTTGTTAAATAAGTTTTGTTCTAACTTTTAAAGTAAAGAATTTCAATTTTTACCTGTCCAGGATCTACCTGGAGGCCTGCAGTACCTGAACCTGAAGCCCGATTTCAAAATTTTCTTCAAAATAGTTCATACCATCTATAATGAAGCCACTTTTGTTAAATAAGTTTTGTTCTAACTTTTAAAGTAAAAAATTACTGTTTATCTATCCAGGATCCACCTGGAGGCCTGCAGTACCTGAACCTGGAAATCAATTTCAAAATTTTCTTCAGATTAGTTAATACCATCTATAAAGAAGCCACTTTTGTTAAATAAGTTTTGTTTTAACTTTTAAAGTAAAAATTTTTAACTTTTACCTGTCCAGGATCCACCTGGAGGCCTGCAGCACCTGAACCTGGAGCCCGATATCAAAATTTTCTTCAGATTAGTTAATACCATCTATAAAGAAGCCACTTTTGTAAAATAAGTTTTGTTCTAACTTTTAAAGTAAAAATTTTCAATTTTTACCCGTCCAGGATCCACCTGGAGGCCTGCAGTACCTGAACCTGGAGCCCGATTTCAAAATTTTCTTCAAATTAGTTCATACCATCCATAAAGAAGCCACTTTTGTTAAATAAGTTTTGTTCTAACTTTTAAATTAAAAATTTTCAATTTTTACCTGTCCAGGATCCACCTGGAGGCCTGCAGCACCTGAACCTGGAGCCCGATTTCAAAATTTTCTTGAAATTAGTTCATACCATCCATAAAGAAGCCACTTTTGTTAAATAAGTTTTGTTCTAACTTTTAAAGTAAAAATTTTCAATTTTTACCTGTCCAGGATCCACCTGGAGGCCTGCAGCACCTGAACATGGAGCCCGATTTCAAAATTTTCTTCAGATTAGTTCATACCATCTATAAAGAAGCCACTTTTGTTAAATAAGTTTTGTTCTAACTTTAAAATTAAAAATTTTCAATTTTTACCTGTCCAGGATCCACCTGGAGGCCTGCAGTACCAGAACCTGGAGCCCGATTTCAAAAATTTCTTCAAATTAGTTCATACCATCCATAAAGTACCAACTTTTGTTAAATAAGTTTTGTTCTATCTTGGAATTTTTTTTTTACCTGTCCAGAATCCACCTGGAGGCCTGGAGTACCGAAACCTGGAGGCCGAATCCAAAATTTTTTAAAAAATAGGAAAACTACATCCCAAAAGGAAACTTTTTTGCCAAATAACCTATCCATTATCTCCAAAGACAAAGCCTATAATCACTGTTTACGCAAAAGTGTCAGAACTCCCCCCCCCCCCTTGGGGTAAATCTTTTATAGTGCCTTTGAAAAATGACGTCAGACTGGCCGGCTATTGGTCAATTAAAATGTATACTTGCCTGCCATTGGTAATTTACTTTGTATATTGGTCTACCATTGGTAATTTGTATTTAATTTGATGACGTAATTTTTTTAAAGGCACTATAAACTTAAAGAACTTATCTTGGAGTGCATTTTTGACAAAATAAGACAAAAATTCTGTATGCTGCTAAAGCTATGAAAAGTAGACTATTTTAATTATCGCATAGTGACATAGGCAGTTTTCCGCGGAAAGTAAAAAAATTTAGAACAAATTCCAGTTTTGTTGACATAAAAAAAACTTCCAACTGACCTCAATATTGTACTTCTCCCTCGTCTTGCTCCTGAGAATGAAGATGGGAATGCAGGGCAGGATACAGCTGAGCAGACAGCACAGGATGCCAGACTCGCCCAGCCGGTCAGCGTTGCTCTTGATCTGGCAACAAGTAAAGAAGCTTCCACAACAGCCTTAATATAGTTGGATCAACGATGGAACATTAAACTAATTTGACGCCTTCACACAAAGTACTTGTTGAGCACTGTTATTTCACCCCAGCCCCCTTAATAAAAAAAGGGGGAAGGCGGATGTGCCACTTTTTGAAACCAAAACTAAAAGTCATCAAAGGAACTCAACTAAAAAAAAGAGTTACAGGTCTGAGATTTTGTGCTTTATAGAGGTACAATATGGAACTGTGAAGAAACGGAGGCGCAACCGCCGAAAACCGCCGAATTTTTTTGCAATTTCTCGGCGGTTTTCGGCGGATGCGCCGCCGTTTCTTCACTGTTCCATATTGTAACCCTATAAAGCAACTGCCATGCAAAATCTCAGACCTGCAACTCTTTTTTTAGTTAAGTTCCTTTGACTTTTAGTTTTGGTTTCAAAAAGTGGCACATCCGCCTCCCCCCTTTAAATAAAAGGGGGATGAAAGTAATTTTTAGTTTATTACTTTGAGTTTAGGTTATATTGGGTACTGTGTAGCCCCGAAGGGTAAACAAACTTGATCCCAAAAAAACCTACCTAACATTTAAAGTGCCACTAGAGGCCTATAATGGCGTAGCCGCTAGTAAATATATAAAAAAAATTTAAAAAATTATAATTTCAATGTTGTTTTGGAATGAACTGACTGCAAGATTGAAATATTATATATTTATTTACCTATCACATTGAAGATATGAAATTTTCAACAGAGAAATGAAAATTGTCTGATTTAATCCTGTTTATTTGGCCCTTATTTATGGTATTAATTAAAAAAACAGACATGTTTTTAATATAAATCAATATGTTTGTACAAATTTAACGACAGAAGTAATAGAAAGTCAAACTATAATGTCATATTTCTTACCTAGTGAATGAAAGAGTGAGGTAGAGATGCTTTACATATACAATAATAATAGTTATTTGTCGCATCGTATTATAAACAGTTTTCCGCGGA
Organism: Acartia tonsa; assembly: GCF_053477335.1. Lineage (NCBI taxonomy): Eukaryota > Metazoa > Arthropoda > Copepoda > Calanoida > Acartiidae > Acartia > Acartia tonsa. The sequence goes on from NC_137266.1 coordinate 17,140,253, forward strand.
TATAAAATGTACAATTATAAGATCAAAACCAGTTATGTTATTATGAATGTACATTTTTATATCAGTAAAAAATGGATATTAAATAAAACGATACATGATTTTTCAGTTTGGCTTAGAACCGGTTCTAATCCAGCGGATATGAATCAGTTTCGAAGCCATACTGGAAAAAAATACTTACAGTTTCCGCAGTCAGCGCAGCAGTCGCACATGCCATTATTCCATTCCTTCTGGCTCATTTTGTATCAGATGAGTTGGTTACTTGTCTGCAAATATTAATATACACAATAACATGTTGTAATTTATTATTATTCACCTGGCTGACTGTACTGTACAGTGCTTGCTTAGCAAGTTGTATCAAAACAAGGATGAAAACAATCATTGATGGACAAACAGACAGTCAATTAGAAACCAAAAGCTCAATAACCATTAAAAAAGAATAGAAGAAATTTGGAAAGGAATATCTTCACAAAAAATCAAGTCTGTCTGAAATAGATGCCAAGAAAATTACATTTTCCCCAAAGACTTAAGGACTTACGGAAAGACTTAGGGAATGCAGAAGTAGCGCAGCGCGCAGTGACAACAACTTAACAATATTCTCATAGAAAGTACAGTTTATTGTAATGCAGTAAAAATAAAGAAATCTTTAGAATATTCAGTAAATGATATCTATCATGAAAATAGAGCAATTTAATAATTAATTATACAACACCTATAAAAAAAAATTAATTAAACGCAATGCATTATGCTTATACAAATGAATTGAAAATAAAATACAAAGCCAAATAGACAGCTTAAGCAAACATGTTTTTATAGGCCTATAGAATAAACACTATACTGAGTGTGTGTATACATTTATTAACAAAAATAACAACATCCATGTAAGCGAAGCTCTGAATCTGGAACGCTATGACAAACGAACATTAACAATTAAAAATAAGCAGAATGTAAATGTATAAGTTTAATAAAATTGTGGGTAAATTGTTGCAAAACTGCTCATATACTGTTTAAGGACATTTTGGAAAATATTATAGAAATACTACGCTTTCTAAGTCGAAACTAATACAGGAATCATCATGCTAAGTTTGGTATCGATAAGATCATTCTAACAATTCTAAGAGCTATCCGTTACAGACCGACCGACCGTTATTATAAAAAAGCTTCGTTTTTAACAAATGTATTACTATTACTATCGATCCAAATATATTATTTGATATTCTATAGGCAACAATTGTTAAAACATGACAACATATTTAATTTTGCACATGTATTCAAACACTTATATTATTAAAGGCTCGGCAGTCGCAGCTGTAATCGGATACAATCAGCTCTATACAACAATTCGCTGCTCAATCATGCTAACTGCAGCTGCTTTTAAGCGACTGGATGAAATAAATTCTACTTCCGTAGTGGTATTTTAAATCAAATTTATGTCAGTTAATTGGCAATTCTTTTACAATCTAAAATCTAGCGGCTGCCGAGCCCAGGTTACATTTTTTATAATGTACGTACTAATAAAAAAAAAACACCTTTCATGATATTACGCATACAAATTCTAAAGTTATGTACCTATTACAATATTATTATACATATTTTGAACTTGCATTTTTCTGGATTATAAATAGCATAAATGTGGTTTTCAATCAAGAAAACAACCAGAGGCAATAAAAATTTAAGAGCTGTTTGATAAATCAACATTTATGGTATTTTCAATACAAAACTATATAATACTATAACTTTTCACTCAATACATATAATATGAATTTTTATTACACATAATCAAGCCAATAAACTTGCACTATAAGCATAAAGATTTAAAGATATGTAAATAGAAATGCCTGAAGCATACATTTGCCTTGTGCAGTCACCCCGCCCGCTTTTACTAAGATTAAGAAATGAAATGAAAATGTAAACAAAAACTGAAGCAGACTGAGATTGGAGAAGGATAGAGAGGAATGCGGAAATGGGGAAGGTAGTAGATTCAATGTTGAAGTTGTGCTGAAGAATAAAAGGAGGGTTATAGTACAGAGGGATGGGGGAGGGGTGCGTTATTCAGGGAAAAACCACCAAGTTGCCAAATGAAAATTCTTTATGCCAATATCACTATACAACAGAAAATTAAAGTATTTTGTAATCCTGGGGCGTCCAAGTTTTTTTAATTGGGGGGTGGGGGGAGGTAAAATTTTTTAAGGGTTTTTTTTTTGGGGGTGGGGGGAAATGCAAATTCCCCCACCCCCCAAAATTTTTACCCCAGGGGTAAAATTTGCTTAGAGGGGTAATTACCCCCCCTGAAACCTGTTGGCAGGGGTAAATTTTGTTTATCCCCCCCAAAATTTTCCCTTGGGGTAAAATTATTGGATGGGGTAATTTAAATACTATTAAATATTTAGTAGTAAAAATGCGCGCCAAGCGCGGCACAATTTTTTTTCTTAGGAATTATTTGTTTTAGAGGGGTTATTTATCCCCCCATAATTGTTTGGGGGTGCCTATGGCACCCCCAAGGTAGGGGTAAATCTTAAATGGTGGGGGGGGGGGGGGAGGCTAAAATGAAAATTGTTTTGAACATCCTTGTTGTAATCATATTACTTATAGATATAGACTATCCAGTAAATAAATTTAAAGAATAGATGTATAACCAGACAACTACCTGGATCCCCCTGTTAGTAAAATTTTTCATCTGCTAGCAACTTGTTTTCTGCTACTTGGCTGTGTTAATATCTCCAACAGTATTAGTTGATTTTCAAAGACCCAATTGATAGTCGGCACAAGGTCCTAAGGATGGGGACATGCAGTTATTTAACTCCTTCTTTTTAATTAAATTTTTTTTTTTGGGGGGGGGATGTCAAATTGAAAATTAGAATTCAATTTAAATCAGCTAAGATATGTCAGGGTTGAGAATGCATTAACAGACAGATAAACTTTGTTGAGACCATTGTTTAAGATGCTCTTGGGGCAAGGCTACTGTATAAAGGGATTGGTATGGGTATCTGTAGATAGAGTAAAACCCTACACTGGGAGGGGATTACATAACTGTATGTGCAAGGGAGTAAGGGAGGGGACTATGGGCAATTAATTCAATTTAAGAGTTTTCAAAGAAAGGCCATAAAATCCAGAAAAAATTGAAGGAAGTTGTAAAGGGGGTGTTAGTAAAATTTAGAAAACTATAAAATAAGAAAAAAGTTCCAATTAAAAAAGCAATCATTTGAAAATTAGATTACCTGAGCTGGATCTTTAAATGTGCAGTCGTTGCTGTTGCCGCTGCCAGAGGTAGAGCCACTAACCTAATAGTGATCTTTAAATCAAATTGGCTACGCGTGGCTACGACTTTAAATCTTTAAATCACAACCGTCTTTTGAATTTTCATTAAAAATATGAAATAAAATAATAATAATACGTAAAAACTTCAAACATTTAAAGATCCATGTTTTATTGGCAGCACTAGCAGTGGCTACAGCTACGGCAAAGGCTACACATTTAAAGATCCAGCTCAGTATATCAGACTGACATAACCATTCTGTAATTAATTACTAAAAAAAACCTCCCTGGAACACGTACAACCCATTTTCCTAGATTTTAAATGCCACTAAACAAAGGAATTAAATATAGGTTGTGGTAATATCCTCTTAGAAATTTTTTTTCAATTTTGAAAATTTAAGACCCCCCCCCCTCTCTCGACAATGAACAACTCTGGCACAGTGCTCGGCTCCCAAGTCGCAGTGCTCGGCCCCCTTGCCTGCCTAGCCGCAGTGCTCGGCCCCCTTGACTCCCTAGCCTATAACCTAACCTAACCAAAACTAAAATAGTTGTTCGTTGTTGGGGGGGAGGGGTTGCACTCAAATTTTCAAAATTGAAAAAAAATTTCCTAAGAGGAAAACGCCTAGGTTGTTAGATTAGGGTTCTTAGATTGTTTATAACACAAATATCACAATAAAATTTTTATCTCTGAAATGGTAATTTTGGAAGAATTTTTTTTAAAACCAGCCATATCATAACAAATTCTTCCATCTGCTATATCAAAAAAAACTCAGCGAGTTAGCAACATTTGATGCGCTAGTACCCAAAATCAGTCAGAAACTGCTAAATTCTTGCACATTCCCTTTAAGCCAGTACCCAAAGTCTAAGACTCCCAAAAATTGTATATTTGATCAATTGTCCCCTCCCTTACTCCCTGTGCATGTGCCCTTGTGTCAATTCTCAATTGGGTATTTGAAAATCAACCAATAGTGTTGGGAATATTAATACAGCCAAATAGCTGAATTCAATTTGCTAGCAGACAAAAAGGTCCTTAACAGGAGGATCCAGGTAGTTGTCTGATTAAACATTTATACTTTCAATTTAATATCTATAGGATTACCCTACCCAAGAAATATCGCAGCTCATCATTCGCAGCCCACTTTGCTCATAGATTACGAGATGGTTGCATTACCCCCCCCCCCCCCTCCTTATATCATGAAAACAATTTATTACCATCAGATATTTAGGAATCGTCTTACTAGCTCTTAGTGATTATAAGCTTAGGTACTAAAAAAACATACAGAAAAAAATCCTGTAAAAGAAATTTCTGTTTGGTAACTGGAAACGCGGCGTAAAAGCTTGGCAACAAGTTACGTAGAGAGAGGTTATTCTGAATTTTTCATGTATGGGGATGGGAGACATTTTGTAGTAGAAAAGGAAGGCAAAATCTAGGGCGGCAACTTTGTCTGTTGTATTACCACGGACGACAAAAAAATGTTCTCTTTACACAAAATCATTCACAGTACACATTTTTACTTTTTAGGCATTTTTTCATCATTCCCTTCCCCCAAAAAACAGACTTGTATCTGTCCTTCAATTAGGCATAACTATAAACTGCTAAAACTATTTTAAATCGGATTAAAAAATTCTATCTCAAATATACACATAATCACTTGATAAGTTTTGCAAATTGCGTTGCAAATCTTAACTTTTACAACTTTACAAGTTCAAAACATATATAAATGTATATGAAATTGGACGCTCCCATTTCAACGTGGATTTTTTTTTGTCAAAAACCAAATTTTTTTACTTTATTTAAGCCTAAATTTTAAGAGATGACTTGCAAAGTAGTTTCTTACCAAAAAATAGTTAAGTAGTTTGAGATTGTATAAAAGCTAACTTTTGGTGAAAAAAACTACACATATAGGGGAATTTAGCACAATAGTAACAAGGAAAATTAAATTTTATTCTTGTTTTTTAGAGAATTTGGGCAAGATTTGAATCTATGCTAATTTCCACAAATATGGTTTTTGGCGCACGTGTAGATTTATTTGCAAGCCTGTTATAAAACTTAGAATGATATTACCAAGTATTTGGATTTAGGCTTTAGTATTAGATTCATAAATTATTTTTTTTGATGAAGCTGAAGATGTTTTATTCAATGCGAATTTATTCTACAAGAAAGGTCGGTCAGTAATCTAGGCATATTAGTATTGTCCAGCTCAGTACTTTTATTCCTGTGTCGGAAAGGGCTCTTATGATACACATTTTTTAAAATTCTAAAAATCTGAAAAAAAACACATATTCACAATTTCTGAAAGTACAAATAGGTATAAAAATCAAATTTGAAATATTAAAAAATAGAGAAATTGAAAAAATGTTTATTTGTTCTTGGTATAAAAAAAATGATTTACATATAAGTATCAACACTGCATGAATTTACTAGGTGATTTCTATATCACATTATAATAATTTTCAAAAAATCTTTCAATCAGCTTTTTAAAAAAATCTGCGAGTAAAAATAATTTTATTATAAAAAAGCTGATTGTTTACATATAATTTGGGTTCTCCAGCATTTGTGACTTTTAACAGTGAGGTTTATTTCACAAAAAAAGAATAAAAAAATCGTCTAAACTAAAAACCTTACTTGTTAAATTAAACAAAAATTGGCGAATGAAAAAAATATCTCAAGAAAATTTCCATAAAATCACACATTACTAAGAGCTAACTGAATGATTTGGAAGGTTTTTCCTAAAAAAAAGCTAACCAATCCTTATCTAAATATATCTTAACTTCATATAACATAACAAACAACCAGCTCAATCAAAAAAATAATAATATAGAAATTTAAACTTAAGTTCAGGTACTTTTTAAGTACAACACTAGATTCATTTTAAAAGTACAACTAACGGTGGTCAAAAGTACAAACATAACTAGGTTTATATTTTTTTTCTCAGGGAAACATTTTTAACCGACAATGCTCATAACATTTTTGTTGTATTCAACCGGTTCTCGACCACACTGAAAAAATCATGTATAGCATCGTATAGACAGTTTTTAACAAATATTTTAAAAATATAGTTTCAGTTTTGTTAGCCCAAACCTTCGGGCCTCAGGGCTAACAAAACTGGTTTTGAATATAATAATTTTTTATTTTATTATTTGCGATGCGATAAATAAAGGGGGGGGGGGGGGGGAGAAGTTCTGACACATTTGCGTAAACGGTGATTATTGGCTTTATCTTTGGACTGAGAGGATAGGTTATTAGGGATAAAATCATTCTTATATGATGAATTTCCCCCAGATTTAAGATTTTTTGGATAGGCCTCCAGGTTCCGGAGCTCCAGGCCTCCAGGTCCTCTCTGTACAGATAAAAATGAAAAAAAAAATTTTTTTTTGAAGAGTTAGAAGTCAACTTATGAAACAAAATATGCGTTTTTTTCTTCAAATATGTGAATAACATTCAAAAATATGCATATTTTGTTTCATAGGTTGACTTCTAACTCTTCAAAAAAAAAATTATTTTTTAATTTTTACCTGTACAGAGAGGACCTGGAGGCCTGGAGCTCCGGAACCTGGAGGCCTATCCAAAAATTCTTAAATCTGGGGGAAATTCATCGTATATGAATGATTTTATCCCTAATAACCTATCCTCTCAGTCCAAAGATAAAGCCAATAATCACCGTTTACGCAAATGTGTCAGAACTTCCCCCCCCCCTTATTTCTTTTAATTGAAAGTGACATTTAATCTTATAAGTAAACTTGGCAAACTTAACGAAAAATATCACTTTTCAACATTCAAACAATAATAGGATAATTCTCAAATATTTTTGTAGTATACAAAAATTGCCATTTTTCATTGGTTAATAAGCGTTTTCTGAACACATTAGTACAAATGAATAGATTTTACAATAATACATTCAAACAATTTTCATTATTTTTTGTTAGTAAATAAAAAATAAGTATAATACATTTTACTTTTATATATAAATAAAATTAAAGCTGAAATAATGTTTTTGTTTATTTTCATTTTTTTCTTTCTTAAAGAAACAGTAAATTGGACGTATACTTGCCGTTTTTGTTTATTTTCTTAACTAAACCTTTGCTAATAGATTTATTTTTTTTGATTGTGACTTTTAATATCATTTCTTTAACAGAAGAGGTAGAGTATCCTCATGGCACATTTTTTCACCAATTAAGAATATGAGTAGGTGGTCAAATTTCGCGCATTTGCTGGCGGTGACCGCTTTACCAGCGGACTTCCATAAATGGGAGAGTTGTCTACACTCCACAGGTATGGTTGGGGGGAGGCGGGGGCTGCTGGGGGCTCTGATCTGCTTGGGGAAGATGTGGCAGGAGCGGGAGGCGGTGATGAGGGTTTGGGGATAAATTTTGTAAACAAGAAACAGCCCATAACAACGCCGATTGTGATGGTATATAGGAATCTCATATCCATGCCTACAACAGAAAACATTATCTATTTGGTATATTTATTAAGTGTAGTCAAATCTTATATAGGTAAAATATAAAAAAAAACAAATACATGAAGAACTTAATAATGTTAATACCAACCTCATTATAACATTGATAATACCAATGAAAGTCCTAACTACGCAAGCAAATTAGTTGCTACTGTTTATCTTACAATTGCTTATTTTATGCATCTAACAAAATAAGAAAAACAAAATGTCTTTAAATATTAAGCAATAGGTTTGAGTTACAAATTCTTAGACAACTAGCGGAAGCTTACCCATGAATGTAGCCTCGTGTGTGTAGGTTGAGTCCAGGACAGGAAGAACAGAAACTTTAACAACATCTCCAGTGCTTGGATTCTTTACCTGGACCTAAATAAAACATAAATTTAAGAATAGTAAGTAAAGTTTGACAATAGTTCCATTATATATGCTTCATTGCTTATATCATATGGATGAAGGAGGCATTGGACTGTAAATTACACTAGTAACCAACGTTTTATAACCACGTTATCTTACTCGCTGGCTTTAAAAATTTGGGTATTTTTTTGAGTTTTGAATGATTGGATTAGTAGTTTTAAAACTTTTCAATCGATAATTTTTACCTAGTGAATTTTTTGTATCATCATTAGAAATGTCGTACAACTAAAGATCCCTAGTCGTGGAATTAAGATACATTTTCAGAGAAATAAAACTTACCCATGGTTCTTGTTGTACAGGTGAGACCAGAGACACAGGTAGAACCAGCTGACTGTCCTCCAGCCACCAGGAGGCCAGGTGGACTCCCTCGCCCCGTGTGGTCAGACCGGTCAGCACGTCTCTGTGACCGCTCACGCGCAGCTGGACCCCACCAGGACCAACCTCTAGGACGGGACTTGACACACTGAAAAAAACAAATAATAACTTTTACCATGACATTTTTAATGGATGTTTACAACAAAAAAACAAGGATAACAATGTCTATAAGTAGTAAAGCCCATAAAATCATGCATAGACCAACGAAAAAAGTGACGATTTGGGCAGATGTTCAGTGGTCATAAGGAGGGGGAGGATTAGAGAAGAATAAGATATATAATAAAATGTCTTTTGTAGCATGACCGACAGACTGATTGTCTACTGGCTGTCCTTTGGTAAGGTATAAGTTCACAAAAAAACTAGTAGTCTATCTTAAGAAGTCTATGAAAAGCTACATTATAAAGGAGAACCATATCCATTTAGCATTAGCAGTTACCTAGCGATATTCGTCGTCACCAAAATAAGACATACTTTCATATAATTATTTCTACCTGAAAGGTGGAACATATTCTATTTGTGCTGCTGGAAGAACAGCTCCTTGTGATGTTTCTACTGCTACTGACAAACTTCCTGGGCTGTCACCTGATAACAAAAAAAAGCCTATTTCAAATTCTATAAATTATGCTGACTAAGAAAAAAATATGCTGTTAAGTGCTCATAAAAATCCTTAAATGTATAGGTATGTTGGATGTTACACCTTTTGTAACTAAACTATAAGAAAAAGCTTTAACACTAATATTTGACATTTTGAATCATTTTAGACCAAATAAAAAAATGTAATATTCTTAAAATGTGACAACTAAAATTATTTAAAGTTTCAGCTGCAAATAAAAGCGGATATAAGTCTAAGATGCAACAAATTAACCATCTATTTAGGCGGTAAATAGCATAAAATTTGGCGAAAGAGGCCGATTTTTACGGCAATCGCGGTTCTGCGGACGTTCTTTGTATTACCATATTACAACTTCAAGTGCATCAACTCATTTTAGGCAAGGAAGTTCCTTTGTTTTACCTGGTGAACTGACACAAGTGAACTGACAACCCCAACCATTACTGGTCAACACAGCCGCAGCCTTCAATCCGTCCACATTCAAGTTCTTAGAGCTTAGTCTGCATTTCACAAAGGTACTAGGGTCTAATCCAGAGAGGTCAGAAGCACTGAACAAGCCACCTAAAAGAATATTTGTCAAGAAATGGGTTAATTATGGAACATTAGGATATTATAGTAAACCAATAGAGGGTGAAAGGGTTGAATAACTGTATGTCCCCACCTTGTTGACCCTGTGCCGACTTTAAATAGAGTCTTTGAATATCAGCCATTAGCTTCGTAAATATTAACACAGCCAAGTCGCTACAAAAGAGCAGAAAGAAATTTGCTAGCAGGCGAAAAAGGCACCTAAGACAGGGGCCAGGTACGTAGTTGTCGAGGTTATACATCTATACTTATTACTACTACAGTACACCCTGGCCCTGCCTTGCTGACGTCTTGAAGATTACCTTACAAAATTTAACAAAATTATGTAGTGTTAAAAGAAAAATTGCATACAATGGAAAAATAATACCATACCTGCAAAAGTAAAAGGTACAACTCTAGGCTCTTCCTTGCACGTGATGACCGCGTCAGCAGAAAAGGTAACAGCTGATGCGCCCTGGATTGTCGTATCAGCGTAGAAACTATCACCCTGTAAAATAGTATTTTTAGTTTACAGGAAAAAAATTGCTAGAAATAATCAGACAAACTTACACAAGCAATCAACTTTAATCTTACCCCACTTACTCTTAATTTAATTTTAAACTAAGGACCACTAGAGCACTTCAAAGGAAAGGGAAAAGTCAGTCGACCTCACTTACATTTTTTTTTTTTGGGGGGGGGGGGAAATAACTTTAGAGGGTGGATGTACCATCCCCTAAATAGTTTAAAACTTTCCCTGGGTCTATAGGAAGATCCGTTGTAAATATAAATTACATAGGTAAAGTGGATAGCGAAATTTTAATCTATAGACAGACAAAACATCCTGCTACTTCTATATTATATAAGGAAAATTGAGTTAATAAGGGGGGGGGGGGGAAGTTTGTACACTTATAGGAAATGAAAATTCAGTATCAAATTTTGCCCAGGACGTTTGGGCTTGTTTTTATAGTTATCAACCTAATTCTTTTTGTAAACTCTCTTATGTGATTGGATCTACCAGCTACCAATAAAACTTTGAAAATTGAATTTTAGGACTCTCCGTCTAGGGGTTAAAGGGGCAAAATAACCCACCAAACACTAAAATTTTAACTTATGGGCTTGTTTTTGAAGATATCGAGCTGATTTTTAAAAGCGAAGCTTTTCTATAATTAGGGTCGGTCCGTCCGTACGTCCGTCCGTCCGTAACGGATAGCTTTTTCCGTTAATTTAGGCATGTTAGAATTGTCCTATCGATTTCAAATTTTGCATGGTGATTCCTTTAGTAGTTAGGTACGATTTAGAAAGCGTAGCAACTCTATAATCATTACCAAAATGTCCGTACGTCCATTTTAAACATGTTGATTTTATAACTTTTTTAACAACAAATTTTTATGTGATCAAATCATTGGATTGATCTGATTTTTGGTATATTGATTCCTGGGACAACAAAGTATAATGTAATTAGCGAAGCAACTCTATAATCAAGCCCTAAAAATGTAAGTATGTCCATAAAAATTATCCTGTATCAAGCAGTTTTACAACAAATTTACTTACAATTTTGCTTTGACTCTTATAAATTTATATTATGATAATTAAGTTCTAACACTATACAAGTGATAATGTCCGTTTGTCCTACCGTTTCAGTGCTTCGCTTTTATGGATGTTGTCATCCTTGTTTAAATGGATCCTTTTTTACATAAATTAGTTGATTAACCACCCCATATTACATTTTTGCACCTTACTTCAAGGGGCTTGTAAGAAAAAAAACTTATAAATTTTGTATTTGGGGGGGTTGTTTTACCCCAAAAGCCCCTAGAGGGATAGTGCGTTAATTAGGTTGATAACTATAAAAACAATCCCATTCGGCCAAAGCAACCCCCCCTCCTTGTAATGTCAACCATAAAAAGTATATGTACCTGTTTAGTAGTAAGTTTAATTCTGGCAGGACCAGCCTTCTTGGCAATAGCAACACCGGCAGGACTAAACACAAGCTGTCCTGCTGGCTCTACACTCCATGATCCTGAAAAAAAGAAATTGATGGTTAAATGACAAGTGACAGAAAAATTGCGTTGTGGCCCAGTGGTAACATAATGAGTTACGTTGCAGTGGTGAAAGTTCGAGTTCAAGTCTCCACAAATTGATGGCGACACTTTAAAATATTGGTGACTTCTTTTGAGAGGTTAGTGGTACCCTCCCATAAAAAAGTTGTAAAGCTTCCCAGGATCATAATACATTGTAAGGGAAAACCATATCGGTTCAACGGTTAGCGAGTTCCTTACAAACAGACACACTGAGATCCTTTTACTTTATTATAAAAATAAGACTATCAATACATTTATTAAAATATATCTATATTATGTAAAGGTTTTAAAAATCTAATAATGATCACCTTGGCTAACTTGCTGGATATTTGTGTTAAGTTGTATGACATCCCCAACTGTCAGAGTAGATGGAACAGAAATTGAATCTCCAACCTATAAACAAAAAATGGCTAAAAGTGCCTATTGAAATTATTAATAAAATATTGTTGTCTACATCGTAAGATGATTCAATGAAAAATTATTTTTTGTGGTCTTAATACCGGAATTGGAATAAATCATGTTTGTCTTTATATCCTAATAAATTTTTAGTAATGTAATACCTGAGAAACGGCCCAAGCGGTCAAATCAGTTGTCCTGTCTGAAATCTTGTGTACAGTGTAGCCATTAGACAGCAGGCTAAGCCCTAATTTACCAGTTCCTGCAGGGGTAAGCTTGGACAGATCAAACCTAAACAAACAGTCATAATTACTTCAATACAGTTGAACAGTAAGTTCTTAGTATTTTCTGTAAAATTGGTGCTTTCACCCAAAACTAAATTCGAACACTGAAATACCCTCTCTCTTTATTTTTTGAATAAAAAAACTTATCTTTATATTTTCGAGTTTCTGCTGTTTCTCTAACCCTGCAGAGTTGATCCATTAACGATAATATCCATGCATTGATCTTTTAAACTTTACTTAACCTAACCTAATTAAAATCTAACCTGGAAGGTCTGGCCTTCAGATCCAGGGGACAGGCAACAAACTTTCTCCCAAGGGCGTCATGACAACTCACTTCAAGGTTGACAGCTCCACCGCGAGGCAGTTCAACTGATCCTGTTATAGATCCTTGATAGCTTTGAAGATCTAGGGTAAAGCGGGGCGAACTCGGACTTTTTTTCGGTTTTTTGAACCTGCAAATCGTAAAAATTATTTTTTTTAAATGGGACCAAGACCAGTAGAAAGATCTCGGAAAAGTCGATCAGGTCCTAAAAGGACGTAAACCTAGGACTTTGGGAAGTTTGTCAAAATTGATCTCTAAAACAGCACCGACTTCGCCCCGCCTTGAGGCGAAGTCGGTAGGGCATTTTCAAGCTTTGAAAAATCGATGACGTATTGATTTTATTACAGCATGCCCAAAAGGTAAAAGTTGCTAAATGTAATAAAGAGTATGCACAAAAAATTTTATTAAGATAGGTCAATTTTTTCTACCAAAAAAAATAATTTTTCCGAAGTACGCGAAATTTGACTTTTTTTTCGAAATTTTTTTTGATAAAAAACATAAAAATACTACTAGAAAAAATAACTTTTTATGACTTTAAAGGCCTGATCCTTAAAATTCAGGCAATTTTGAATAGATTTGGCCAAAAAAAAATTAGTTCTATTAGCAAAATTTCCTAAAAAAATCAAGTTGAAAAAAAGAGAAAAGTTTGGCAAAATCTGTGGTCGATTTTCCAGCTTCAAAAAACCTATGACATATTGATTTAATAACAGCATGCCCTAAAGGTTAAAGTTGCTAAATGTAATAAAGAGCATTCTCAAAAAAAATTATGAAGATCGGACAATTTTTTCTACAAAAAAAATATTTTTTTTCTAAGTACGAGAAATTTGACTTTTTTTCTCGAAAATTTCACTTTTTTATATAAAATTGAAAAAGTTAGTATAAAAAGTGAAAAAACCGAATTCGCCCCGCTTCACTTTTAGTCGATTTAAGAAAAAACTATACAAGCTTTTTTAAAGTTTTAAACGGAAATGGATAGCCTATTAGATTCTTAATAAGTCCCCTGAAGACGTCTAAGCTCTAGCTCTTACCAGTTTTTGTCCAACTTACCGTTTTTCCGACCGAAGCAAAAAAATCGAAAAAAAAATTTTTTGTCGTCCGACTTTAAGACCCAATAAGTACCCTAAAAATTCATCTCACAAAAATTTAATTTTATACTTTTTTGTAGGCAATTTAATAAGGAACAAATTTGATTTTATGTTTTTTTCTGTCAGTCGATTAGAACATGGAGAAAAATGTCATTTAATGAAGGTGGTCAAAAAAATACCGACTTCACCTCAAAACCGAGATCGCCCCGCTTTACCCTATTTAAAGACGTATTTTGAAGTGATTGATCTAAATGGTTTGTTTCAAGGATCATAAGGTTAAGACAATGAACTATATTTTAATCCATTCCCATTCATAATTTTAAAAATATTCTTTTTGTAGGTTACATTTATTGGTTAAAACGTTTAGGCACTTCTAGGTTACACTGACCAATTATAATCCCCAAAGTTTTAGAGCCACCTAATAAGTGAACGTTTTTACCAAGTACCAAGTTGACTGTCAAAGTCTCCCTCCCTCCCTGATTTTTCCATCTCCAATTTTAGAAATTAAAATAAGACCTTCAGCTACAGACGGCCGGACAGACTAGTTGCATGACAGGAATTCAGGATTCCGACTTAAGGTCAAATTTTGAGCAGATTTTAAAACTATTAAGACTCTATTCCTGAAGTGGCTGTCCAGCTGGCAGGAGCACCAGAAGCCTGCAGGACCAGGTAGTGAACAGGACGGACCTCAACAACCCAACTTGTATGCAGTTTTATTCCAACCTTAAAAAGAAATGGTACTTTCGTTGTAGCTTATTCCAAATTTCCCAAGTTAAAGGATGAAATATACTCTTTTTAAAACATTATTACCTATTAACACTTGCTGGTTTTAAAGAGTAAATGTATTTTTCTGTCGAGTTGCTGTTTTGAAACAAAATTATGGTTAATCGTTAACTTTTTGGTAATGAAGTCATTTAAGTGAGGAAATGAAACAAAGTCATATTCAAAATACCTCTTCTTCGACAGTAGCAAGAATGTTAGAGGTACTAGAACCGGTGGGAGCTCCAGTACTGGAGGCTGCTGATACCTAAATAAAAAAACATGTCATTCAGCAGCGCAACAATAACAAAATTTTAGAAAATAAAACACTTGAATTAGGTGAAGTGGAAATCATAATTTCAATTTCCTAATGATAATTAGGTGTCCGTCGACTATCGGACGTATATACAATATACATTTCATACTCTAATAAGGTACGCTTCACGACGAAAAGGGTGCAATCAATTAAGAAGTATAATATTTTATGAAAAGTATTTTATAATATTGAAGAATCTAAATAGATAAGAAAATGGACGATAAATAGATATACAGATGATGATAAACAAAATTACCTCTTTAATAGGTTTAAATTACTGGGTTGGAAAGGGGTAATTTTAAACCAAACAATTAAAATTAAATGAAGAATATGTACACATAGTTTTAGAGCAAAAAAAAAATAAGATAACTTTGTTATAATATCAGTCCAATGTCCACTCCCTACCCTGAAAATATTACCTTTACTAGACCCTTAGAGTCTACACTGAGGCTAGGACTAGTACTTGAGTCAGAGATCTTACTGTACACAGATTTTCCATTCCTAAACAAAATGATAAATTACAAGTTGTTTGGACTTTAAGACAGAGGTATATATTTTTTTTATCAAATCATATAGGTAGGTAGTCAAATACAGAATGTATCCTTATTTTGGATTACAATTCGTGGGTGGGTATGGGAAATATACCCCAGCTTTAAGATTTATTTAAAATTTTTACTACAAACACCCTTTAAAAAAAACATGTTAATATATCCTAATACATTAGCAGATAGACATCCAATTACTGCATAGAAAGACTGTGAATATTTTCCAGTATGATTTCGAACACGATTTATATCCGCAGGTTTAAAACCGATCCTGGACAATAATGAAAAATCATGTATTGTATCGTGAATATGATAATATTAATACCAGTTTTGTTAGCACCGAGGGCTTAAGGCCAAGGGCTATCTTAATCTTATAATTTTAATTTCACTAACTACGTAAAGTTGTCTTCAATACGACGAGATAAATAAGTATTCTAGTGAATAAAACCGAATGAAAATCAGCTAATATATGCCAAATTTCAAATTGTGTAGGGTAAGGGGGGGGGGAAGTTTCGGTAAGGGGCTATTCTCGGTAATTTCGACCTACCTTCATTAAATGACCTTTTTCTCCATGTTCCTTTCAAATGACAGAAAAAAACATAAAAGCAAATTTGTTCCTTATTAAATTGCCTACAAAAAAGTATAAAATGAATTTTTTGTGAGATGAATATTAAGGGTACTTATTGGGTCTCAAAGTCGGACGAAAATTTTTTTTTTTCCAAACATTTTTTAGTAGGTGTGTAAAGATCGACCTACACAAAAATTGGTAAGACCTAGAGCTGATCTGAAAAACTTTTTGAACTAGAAATTGCCCGCTTTTTCCAAATCCGTTGAGAGCTTTAAAATCGGGTTAATATTTTTTTCAAAAATGACCAAAGTTGGCGCCGGGGGAAAAATCGGTAATTTCAAAAGAAATTAAAATTCAACTTTTAAGGTCATGTTTTCATGTTTTCTTTTGTCAAATCTATTATTCCATATGGACTTTTTAAGAATTAGGCCTAAAAACGAATAGAACAGATAAAAAACAAAAAAAAAATAATTTTATTTTTTGAATCAAAATTTTGCGAGGAAAAAATCAAAATTTCTGGTCCTTATAAAAAAAAATATTTTTGACATAGGAGGAATAGTCCGATCTTTATGAATTTTTTTGTGGTTAATCCCAATCACCTATACTAATTATGATTTATTACGCTTGTTTGGTCGTTTGGCCTTTTTTCATCGATTTTTTTAAGGTTAAAATGTAGTCAAGATTTTTTGCAAAGATGACACTTTTGCTTCAAATTCAATTTTTGAGGTCAATTTTTAATCAATTTTCATGTTTTTTGGGCTAAATCTATAGTTCAATGTGAGCTTTTTTAGGATCAGGCCTAAAAAGTAATAAAATACGTTTTTTTCTTATATTAATTTTAAGTTTTTAAAAAAAAATTTTCGAAAAAAAAAATCGAAAATTCGCGTCTTTCAAAAAAATTCATTTTTAACATAGAAGGAATAGTCCGATCATTATGAAACTTTTTGTGGATAATCCCTATAACCTATACTAATTATGATTATTTATGTTTGACTGGCCGTTTGGCCGTTTTTCATCGATTTTTTTTAGGTTGAAAAAAATTACCGATATTTCCCCCGGTGGTGGGGAAATATCGGTAACTTTTTTGCGGTCAATTTCGGCCAACTTCTAAAAGTCCTAGGATAATGTCCTTTTAGGACCTGATAGTCCTTTCCGTAAGCTTTCTACTGGTCTTGGTTTCATTTGAAAATATTAATATTTACCCCATTTTTTTTCAAAAAAACCGAAAAAAAACCGAAATTTCCCCCCCCTTACCCTAGGTAGGTAACAACCATAAAAAAAGGTCTAAAAAAGATTGAAAATAAAAATTGACAAACCTATTAGTATTGAGCTGTAACGTGGATCCCGGGGCGACCAGCAAATGATTTGAGCAGCAGGTATCAGGTGTCTTGGAGTACAGGTCCTCTACGATGGTTATTTCTGTGCTGGCAGTCAATGTTCTATGTTCAGCTACCTGGAATTGGCCGCTGGCGGCCAGCTTTTCTGTCACACGAACCTGCCAAGTAATAAAATACATATTAGTCAGGGAGTGAATTATTAAAATAGTCCCCAAAGTTTTATAATAGCGTTTTCTTATTCGTTAACATAACAACTTTTGGGACTTTTTTGAATTTTTATTGGTTTGTTTATTAAGTTGATTGTCCAAACGTTTCAACCACTTATTGTAATTTTAAAAAGGGAGCTGTACATCAATTTATCGGCCATTGTCTTATCCCTTTAGATCCCCAGGATTTACAGATAGTTTCAGAGTTGATAAGCTAGCTAGATAATAAAATCTTTACCTTGACTGAAATAACAGCTTTACCAGGAGCTTGTCCATGGAACAGAGCCACACCAGAATTATAAAATCTTTACCTTAACTGAAATAACAGCTTTACCAGGAGCCTGTCCATGGAACAGGGCCACACAGCTTGATAATAAAATCTTTACCTTGACTGAAATAACAGCTTTACCAGGAGCTTGTCCATGGAACAGAGCCACACCAGAATTATAAAATCTTTACCTTAACTGAAATAACAGCTTTACCAGGAGCTTGTCCATGGAACAGGGCCACACCAGAATTACTATTTGATAAGCTTAACCCTAAAATATACAAAATTAGGTATATAGGAATATCAAAAGAATACCAAAAAACCATAAAAATAAATCGTGTCTACAAGATTCTATCTTATTGATGTAAATGATTTATTGTTTACACACTGTTGATCCCTTATAATTCCCCCTCCCCCGCACCTATAAGGAGACGTTTCATTTGTCTATCTCCTAAACCTGCAGAGCTACCCATCATCCAATATTACCCAACCTAACCTAAAGTAATAAACAAACAAACGAAAAACAACCCACCTTAATTAATTGTTTTTAAAAAAGCAAGGGGAATAAATAGGATGTGTAAGTGCTCAATAGGTTACTTTGTGTGAAAGCGCCAATAATTTTGATCATGGAATTTATTGACTATACCTGTTTCATGCCAAGAGCTGCGAAGGCTTTCTCCATTTGTTGATCCTTAATAAACAACACAATTATTAGTTAGGCAACAAAATGCCATAATATAGCACAATAAAAAATAGCGAACGTAAGTGAAAGTTACAAAAAGAAAATCTTTTTAAAATATTTGTTAAAAATCAATTTTATAAGGAATCAAATAAAATAAATCAGATACAGAATGAGGAACTCTTTGAGGGACATTTAATCTTAAAAAAATGATAAAAAAACGAAACTAAAGGCAAATCCGATTTTTTAATTTGAAATGGAAGAAAAAGATTCAATCTAACCAATAGCGGGATAATTTTAGAACGCCGCCTCTAGTAAAATATAATGCAAAGGTACCTTGTACACTCCAAGTTATTTCCAGATTAGGCAGAGCTGAAGCAAAACTGTAACCATCAATATTGTCATCCTAAAAAAAATAAGTTTTTAAAAATTAAAACTTTTTCATGTTATCAAGTTAGTAGGTAAGTACCTAGTCTTTTTTTTAAATTGAGTTTTCCTTTACAGTGGAACTTTATTTTTTACTAGGTATTTTTTTCCATGAAGTATATGGTATTATTAATGTTGCTACACTACTTATCTACAATCGAACATGATTGTCCTTGATGGTAAAAACAGATCTATAGTACCTATAGATGTATATACAGATAACTTCCTCCCTCTCTTTTCAATGACCTTTTCCGCCTGCTAGCAAATTGATTTCTGATACTTAGCTGTTTTTAATATAACCGACACCATTGGTTGATTTTCAATGACCCAATTAAAAGTCGGCAAAAGGACACTGCGATGGGAAGATACAAATATTTAACCCCATCCCCCTCTTGTGTTTTACTCTTATATAGTAAAAATGTTTACCTGGCCAAGAATGTGTACAGGCAGGGTGCCACCAACCACTATTTTCTTGGTGGGTGTATGTAGTCTGATGTCTGTTAGAGCAACCACGTGAACATGAACTGTGTCACGGCTGTACTCCACTCGTCGACCTACAATCAATGGACTGTTTATTGCAGGTCTTTTGTCTGAAGGTGCTTTCCGCTAGATTTTCAGAATAAGGGAAAGTAAATGAATCATCAGGCAAATTTTATATAATGTGTAGGTAGCTTCTTAAAATATTATTTGATCATTAAAATTTAGAAGAGATAGTTCCACGAAAGGATATATCTTTGTCTTTGTGTATATCTATGCAGAAGGATCTCGCAAACCACTGGACCGATCTGGTTCTTCTTGTAGGTCCATATGAGGTTTATAACTATTTTTGAGCAAGGTATCACTCTTCCAAGTGATATCACCCTAAGGAAAAAAATCCCTACCATACATTTTTTACTTTTGTTTAAAAGCTAAAAATTAAAAGGGGAGGGTCAACATACCCCACCCCTCACCATCTTTTAGCCACTAGTTAATAATAGGTATTCTACATAAAAAAAATAATCTTACTACTTTGAATACATTAACATTATAATTTTTTCGAATATCTATCCCTTTTATGCGGTACTTCAAACTTATTTTGCAATAAAAGGATATTGCTAATTTGCGAAACTAAGGTACTTCAAAATTCTCAATATATTCCTCAACAATCTGTAATCTGCCAATAACTAACTGGAATTTTGCAATAAAAGAATTGCTAATTTGCGAAACTGAAATGACCAATAAATTTGCAAATAATTTTACAATTTAGTGGGCGAAGAATAAGATTATATTTTAAAGCTTCACTTTTAAATAAATCTTAGTAAAATATATCAAATTTGAGATTCATTTTAACAAATATTAACTTTAATCTTTATTCATTAAATAGAAACAATACATTTTGTCTACTTCTGTGCTTCTAAAAATTATCTGCTCCAGAAACAAAATCTCTGTCCTGTTTTAAGTCTATTGACTACCTAGACAACTTTGTATTTCACATCCTTTTTCTAGAAGTGTACAGAACAAATCCCATCCTCCCTTATTTTTAAAAATAAATTGAAAATAAGGGGGGGGGGGGGGAGTTTTAAATAGTAAGGTTAACTACCCTATATTGGGTACCGGATATAGGCCCCGCAGAGTTAGCGACCCTGCAGTGGTTATGCTTATAAAAAAAACTATTAGTTTCATTTAATTAAAAAAAAATAAGGGAGGAGAGATGACAGAGCTCAATAGTTTTTTTGGGGGAAAGAACCAGTTATTTCAATTACATTACCTGACTTATGAACTCCGACAGCCCTAGCAGTGAGGGAGGTGGAGCCCAGGTTTGAGCCTGTCACCAGACCATCTCCATTCACAAGTCCAATTGTTGAGTCACCGAGCAAATACTCGATGGTGGCATCCGAGGGTCCACCGGTCGTTAAAACCTGAAATAAAATTTGTTATTAATAGGGTTGGCCATCCGAATCCGCCCAATTTTTGGCCAATTTTGTAATCCGAAACCGGAATCCGTATTTTAATAGCGGATTCGGATTCTTAATTGGTAGGCTAAATAAAAGGGGATAACGCCAAAACTGCAAAATTAAAAAAAATACAGTTAAAAAATATATGAATGCACTTCTTACAAAAAAAAGTTGTAATATTCATTCCTTGGAAGAAAGATACTTTTCCTTCATATAGGAAAAAATCATAATCATATTCAATCGAAATATAAAATATAAATATAAAAGGTGAATGAACCCAACTTTCTGAACATGTTTTTTTTATGTATTTAGAATTTAATTTGTTGACTTACATTTACATTTTGTTTGAAGTAGGGATGGGAATCCGTCGAATTTTTGGGCCGGATTCGGATTCCGGATTCTGAAGGAATCCGTCAAAAAAAGTGACGGATTCTTGCGGATTCCGGATTCTTATTTTTGGCGGATTCCGGATTCGGATTCCGGATTCTAGCAGTATTTTAAAAGGCCGTCCGTCACAGAGGGATAGCTTTTTTCATTTATTTAACACTATGTTACTTGGTTGAAGCCTTGATTTGTTTAAAGTGTTAAAGTGTTAAACATTTACATCACATTAGTAATTATTAAAATTTGTTATGTACAAAAAAATTTAAGAGGGAGTTGTAAGAAAAAAAAAAAGACGGTAATTTTAGCCTACCAATTTAGAATCCGGAATCCGCTATAAAAAACGGATTCCGGATCCGGATTCGGATTCCAAAATAGGCCGAAAATTGGGCGGATTCCGGATTTCGGATTCGGATTCCGGATCCGGATTCCCATCACTAGTTTGAAGAACATTGTAATTCAATACTGCAAAATCAAAGTTATGAAGAAAAAGTCTGAGCAACAAGGTACTTGTACAATTTTAGATCCTTGTAATTAAAAGTTAAGAAAGAGTAGGCGCTAGTTTTAATTTGATGATCATGCTGTACAGTACATTGATAACAATGTATTATGTTTATGGTAACGAAGCTAATATATAATTCACTTTGTCTGTCTGTTCGTCCGTCAGTAGGTCGTAAAGCTATGGAGAAAATGGAATTTTCAAGACGGCTATTTTTTTCCGAGGACTTCCTTTACCTATGACCATCTGGTATGTGATTTACATGGTCTGTCAGTCTGTCAGTCAAGCAACAAAATATAAATATCAAAATAAAAAAGTAAATGTGAAAGATTTCAGGATTTGTTTTACCAATAATTATATTTTTAATTTATAAAAACAGAAAATCTTCTTTTTAAATCACTTTTCAGTATTTTTCTCAGATAATTTTTTGTGCTTCGCTAATTATGGATGTTGTCCTACAGGTTGTATTGTGTGAAAATGTGAAAAATGCTTTTATTGTGTGTTCAACGAAAATAGTGAATTATAAAATGAAAACTAGTTTTGTTAGCGAGGGCCTTCCTTCGGGCCCTTGGGTCTTACAAAACTGTTATTAGTCTTATAATTTTAATTTTAATAATCGTGGACAAATGTCTGTAATACGATTCTAAACATGATTATTCAGTAAGACTGAGAACTGGTTCTAATCCAGCGGATATAATTAGGTTTCGAAGCCATACTTAAAAGGTAGTTATAGAGTAGCTGCGCAAGTAGAGACATACCTGGAAAGAAGCTCCAATAATGAGAGTGATATTTCTTGGTTCAATCCTTAATGGAGGAAAAACTTGGACTGGTGCTGGCTCACTGGAAACCTAAAAAGGTATACAATTATGGTTTTCACAAAATAAGGTTTCCCTTTAAGTGTCTAGTCGATTACAGAAACCTCCTTCTATTTTAATATTATTTATATTTTTTTATGGCGGATTCCTGGCCATGATGTAAAAGTTATTTATCGCATCGTATAATAGACATCTTTCCCCGAATATTAAATAAAAATCATGATAATAATAAGTTTTCTTGTATTCATTCGAATCCGGTGGATAGGAACCGGTTCTCATCTATACGAAAAAACTATGTCAAGCATCGTATTATATCCAGTTTTCTACGAATATAGAAATGTACAATCATAAGATTAAAACCAGTTTTTTTAGCCCCGAGATGCCGAAGGCACGGGCTTATAATTGTACATTCTATATCCGCGGAAAGCCGTTTATAATACGATGCGAGAAATAACTATTATTAGACTGGTCCCTCGAATCTAACAAAACTTGTTTTTATCTTATATTTTTTCATTTTAATATCCACGGAAAGCTGTCTACAATAAGATACGATAAATAACTATTCAGGTCATTAAATGAAGAAAAAGGAAAAAAATTCAGCTATCTAATTCTAAAATATAAGAATACAATGGGTTTCATTTTCAATCCAATTATTAGATT
Organism: Acartia tonsa; assembly: GCF_053477335.1. Taxonomy (NCBI): domain Eukaryota; kingdom Metazoa; phylum Arthropoda; class Copepoda; order Calanoida; family Acartiidae; genus Acartia; species Acartia tonsa. The sequence continues at coordinate 17,163,483 of NC_137266.1, forward strand.
ACATCTCACATGATTTATAATGTAGCTGCGCTACTAGTAACCAACCTTGATGCCCAAATAAGAAGCAGTGGCAACCAACTGTGTACTTCCTAATTTATCTCCTTTAACACTTGGTGTTAGGCTTGTCTCTTTTCCAACACTAAAATGAACAACAACACAAATTAATACATTTCGCTAATCGAAGCTTTTCAATACTTATGTATTTTCTTAGGGAGGAAGGGGACATTGGACTATAAATTACGCTTGTACCCAAAGTTTTCTTTACCCCATCCACCATACCGAACATTGAGGAACCTATTTTCCAATATCCGAGGACTATATTAGCAACCTAAATTAATGACAATAGTATTCTCTATCCATTCCTAAAACACTTTGGACTGATTAACAATGAAATAGTATTTTTGTGTCTAAATAAAATCCTCTTCAACAAAATTAATCCGTAATTATTGGATATAAAGCTTATCTTCCTTTAATTTTTGGAATAATATCTTATCACACTTCTTATGGGTAATTCTTAGTATTAATTTTAAATATTTCTGTCTAAAATCAAAAGTAAAAAGGACAATTTTAGGATAAAACAATTTAGTTGCTAAATTTGTTAAAAAATAGGTACTCCTTTTATAGATTTAAATTAATGGTTAAAAAGTTTAAACACAACTTGTTTTGAAACAACCAATCAAAACTCAGTAAAAGCCAACGAACAAAAATAAATGGTTATAAATTTTACAAGTGTAATTTACAGTCCAAAGCCTCTCCCTCCCTGTAGCTTTGCTATCAAGAAATAGAAGAATTGGAAACTAATTGAGGTATCAATAATTTACCTAACAATATCCGACTGGGCTGCCACTGAAAGCACCACGTAATCAAGAACACTGGAATCCAATAACTGAATATACATTAAAATTATTCTCAATTGCTTCTTCAAGATTGCAAACAAAACAGTCAGTTTATGGCAGGTATTGTAAATAAGTCACTGTGAACGTCTAATTTATTATAAAAAATAATGAGATATAAATAAAAATCTTAGCACATATGTCATGAAAAATTAAGCCATTTAAAAATGAAAAAAAAAGTGGTCAAGTTATGAACAAACTAAAAATAATCATAGGAATTTTAAGTTGTGTTAATAGCAGACACACAGCCAGAGGCCATTGTCTTGTAGGTCCAAACAAAAGACGAGAATGTAACAAAATATTATATTCAATTGGTGGAAAGAGGGAAAACTAAATGCCATAATAACCCGAGAAGGCATAAACACTACCTTGTTGTTAGCCGAGTAGAGCCTGACTTCGCCATTCAACTGCCTGCCCATCTCCACCCTGTCCAGGATATCCAGCTCAACCTTGACAACCCCCTTCACATGGACACTGCTGCTTCCTGGCTCAACAGCTGACAGGCAAAGATCCTAAAATACACAATAGTTATTTATCGCATCGTATTATAGACAGTTTTCCGCAGATTTGAAATTCATGGAAAATTGTCTATAGTACAATGCTAATTATACATGATTTTTCTTCAGTATGGCTGAAGCCGGTTCTAATCCAGAGGCATATGACATTAATAATAAGAATAGGAGGCACGACTTGACTCGTAACAGCCTCAACTTATTCCTATGTGGCCCGGACCGTTTTAGAATCTCATTCCTTAAGATTCCTTGGTATTTTTAATACTTTTTGCTGAAAACATTTTTAAATATATTGAACTTTTTTACCTTTAACACCAGTTGAGTATTCCCCGGCTGCATGGGAGTTACCAGAATTGATTGATTGTTGTGATGGTAATTAGCTTTAACTATCTCCTGTCCAGCTACGCCTAGGTATATTAACAAGATTAGATTTAATAAAAACTGATGTCTTGATGAAATATAAAATAGATTACTTACTGTTCTTTAATTTAAAGATATACAAAACCCTTAGAACGTCTAAAAGTTATTTAATTTCTATCATTAAAAGCTACAAAATTGAAATCCGAAGAAAAACTGCAAAGATGCACAAAATCTCGTTGAAACAGTCACACATGCAGAAACTACATGCCTTTTTTCGAAGTAAAAACAACAAACAAATTGAGATTTCATTTAGATTAGTTAAGTTCCTAATCAAAACATATAAGGTATTTTATGCGAAGTGCTAAAAAAGGTTTAAAACCTTACCTTTCGGTAAAGTCTCCAGAATAAAGTATCCACTGCCCTGGACAGCTTTGCCGGCCGTATGAGCAGACTTATGATGGAAAACCTCCATGGACTTTGGCTCAATCCTGGCGTCCTCCACAAGCGCCAGCTTGACAGTAGACTCTGGTGGGCTGGATAAGAGGCCAGGTTTTGGTAGGCTTGCCTTGATATCAAGGCTACCAATTTTCTTATTGACCTTCAACATTTGATAAGGCTTGCTTGGTTGTTGCAAAAGATCTAGCTGTTTCTTCCTGAGTAGACCAGTAGTGGCCTCCAACTGACCTAGGCTGCTATCAGAGAGGCTCCAGGACACATCGACACTATCAACACCGTCAAACACACGGCCTTCACTGTCCTTTACGTCAACCTTAAGAAAAAGAAAAATAAGCCTACAAATTATCAAAGTAAATAACTTAATAAGCAATACTAAATAAACAAAAGTAAAGTTTATAGGGCATGAATTAAAAAACATCTAATATGTTTAATTGTTACCTGAAGAGGCAAGTCTAGGTAAGCCTGTGTGGCCACACGTCCAGCTCTGGCACTTGCAGGACAAGGTGGCAGTCCTACAGGTCCTTGGATCAGCGGCGTCAACTGGATTCCGGAAGGGGTGCCGCAAATAACCTTAAATTAACCATTTCATGAATATCAGGAATAGGTAAAATGGTTTTCCTCAACAAAGTGCCTTAAAGAGCATAAACCCTCCCACCCTTATTCTATAATAAATTTAAAAATGTTTTTCGTTTATTACTTTAGTTCCGTGGTAGCACCTCAGGTGTTCAGCAAATAGATTACAAATATTTTTTTCAATCAAATATAAGGGGGAGGGAGGTTAAGTGCTCAATAAGCACTAAAAGGAAAGCAAAGGTTAAACAAACAAACAAAATAAATACTTATTACCTATACATTTGGCTATCTTAAAGAAATTATATACCTAAAATTTATTATGATTTAGATAAAAATAAGTCTGTAAACCGTAAAAAATGTAAATCATTCACCTTTACTGTAGATGTAAGAACAACGGGTTTGGGAAGACTTTTACTTTTCAGATTTCCAACACTGAAAACAAAGATATCAAAATATTAACTAGAATAATTTTAATCAATGCACAATGGGGCAAATCAATCAAAAAGGGGATTTAATTATTTAGTACCCTTAAAATTCATCCCACAAAAATTTCATTTTATACTTTTTTGTAGGCAATTGAACAACGAACAAATTTGCTTTTATGTTTTTTTCAGTCATTTGAAAGGAACATGGAGATAAAGGTCATTTAATGAAGGTAGATGGAAAATTTCCAGATTAACCCCTCCCTAAAAATAGCGCCCCCTTACCCTACCCATCTATCTATTAATCTATCTATCCATCCGTCTATCTATCCATCTATCTATCCATCTATCTATCCATCTATCTATCCATCTATCTATCCATCTATCTATCCATCTATCTATCCATCTATCTATCCATCAATTTATCCATCTATCTATCCATCTATCTATCCATCTATCTATCTATCCATCTATCTATCTATCCATCTATCTATCTATCCATCCATCCATCCATCTATCTATCCGTCTATCCATCTGTCTATCCATCTGTCTATCCATTTACTCATCCATCCCTCTATCCATCTTTCTATCCATTTACTCATCCATCTATCTATCCATCCATCTATCCATCCCTCTATTCATCTGTCTATCCATTTACTCATCCATCTATCTATCCTTATATCTATTCATCTACCTATCCATCTATCTATCCATCAAAATATTCAAAATGTCAAATTTGGGGTCATTTAATTCATTTCAGTAGAAGGGGAGAGGATGGTGTAAAGTGGTGGATGGGGATTCTTATTTTAACAAGCTACAAGTTTCACTTAATAATAAATCCATTATAAATGTGAGCATGATTGACATGAATTTTTATTGGCTAATATCTATATTTATAATGATATTATGATTCTTGTTTACTGTTTATATGTATACTAGCAGATTCGCCCCTAGCCTCTATGGGCTTTGCTCCAAGAGGTAATTAAACAAGGATGACAACATCCATAGAAGCGAAGCTCTGAAATGGAAGGACAAACGAACACTAACACTTGTGAAGTGTCAGAACTAAATATAAATTGTAATTAAAACTGATTAAATACATGTTACTGTTTAAGGACATACTGACGTTTTTAGGACTTTTATAGAGATGCTTCGCTTATAACACTATACCTTATTGTACTAGGAATCAGTATTCAAAAATCAGATGAATAGAATGTTTTTAACATTCAAAACCATTATTTATTGTCATAAAATTAAAAAAATTAGCTTGTTATAAATGGATGTACGGACTTTCTGGTAACGATTATAGAGTTGCTGTGCTTTCTAAGTCGTACCTAACTGTTGTAGAAAACGGCATGAAAAGTTTGAAATCGATAGGACAATTCTAGCCTGTTTAAATTAACTAAAAGAGTTAACTGTAACAGACGTACGGACGGACAGATCCTAATTATAGAAATATGAAAAAATTTAGAGGATTTTTTTTGTAAAATAGTTTTAAACCACCACAGGACCAGTAGATATATTCCCTGAAGAGTAGAATCTAATCGGTTTAGTGGTTACCGAGATCTTAAGGGACGGACGGACAGACAAACAGACATCAAGCTACTTTTTATTATAGATTAACGCCCAGGGATCTAAGGAACAAAACAATAACCGATTAATGTATGTACATCCCCAATATTGATACATTAAATAATAAATCATATTACAAAATTGATTGTCTGTAGATGACAATTAGTGGTTGAAAATTTTTGATACTCATCTTAATGAACCAACCAATAAAAAATCAATCAAATTTTCTAAAGTTGTTATGCCAACGAATATAAAAACGTTATTATAAAACTTTGAAGTTTAGGGACTAGTGTAATGTCCTCTCCCTTTCTAAATAAAACTGCTAACGCTAAACATGAAGACCATGTACCTACATAATTTAAAAACAAAGCATTACTAATAGACAGACAGATAGACTACTTGCTAATTCCAAATTAGAATGATTATAAGAACACTTCGTTATTTGAATATTGTTTATAAAACTAGTCCCCAAAGTTTTACAGTTGTGTGTTCAAACGTTTTAACTACTAACTTTAATCTACACAAGGGGTAATTTTGATAATTATCATTGGGGATGTACATCAATTTATTGACCTTTGTCTTATCCCTTTAGATCCCTGATATTTGTAATAATCCATAGAAAAGATTATTCAGTTACATTAAAACATAAAGAGGTTTAGATTTAGGTTTAGCCCCCCCTCCCTCCCTCCCCTCTCCATCATTTAGTGCAATAGAACTTGAAAATATTCATTATCAACTTTAATTCAAAGTCTGATCAAATAAATATTTCTCATAACTATGTTTTTGCGTCTTTTATTTATATGTATTACATCTCACATATTGACTTTAAAAGCGCGTTTAAAAAGATTTTCCTAACAAACTTTTCGTGCACCCAGCCTCAGAAAACGCGCTAAAAACCCCTACGGGGGCGCAGGGGGGTAAATGAGACCAGTACAGGCGATTATAATATGTCTTTGGGTAATCAAATATCGTATTTTTAGCCGGTGGCAACCGGTGAAAACATATTTCCTCTTACTGTCTACTCAAATGTTGATTATAAAACAAACAAAAATAAACTAAAATCTTAACTTCAACTAGAATTATTTAGGACTAATATCTTTAATTTGTGTTTTTTTTCTTTCATATTGTCAAAATACTTGTAGTGCATGACTCACCTGAAGTTATTTTGTCTAATTACGTCAGTTCTAAGAGATTTTATAATACTTTTAAAATTGTTGGTGAAACACAAAATATATGCCTTTTTCTGTAAGAAAATTTTTGCATATCTTGACTTTCAGACTTTAGAAAGCTTACTTAAAAAGCGTATTTTTACGATTCCTTTGAAATCTGATGTACATTGGGTATGATAATACTCATAGAATGATTGAAACTTGATTTGGGGGTGGTGAATTGATGCTTCTTGTTGCCCCTATGTGCAATGTAATACAAATAATAACAAGGTTGATAACATCCATACATAACGAATCATAGATGGACATATGGACAAATTGATGAAAAAGTAGTCGTTCGTTCAGTGGTCATAAATCAATAATTTTAACAAGTATATATTAAAAATCACGAAACCTCTAAAAAATATAATTATTATGTTTTATTTTTGTGGCAACACTGACAGACCAACGGACAAAAAATATAAATACTGGATGCTCATTGGTTTAAGGAATATTAACAAAATAAATTCAGCCGTCTATCTTGAACAACAGGAAAGAAATATGTTACCCCTAACTAAACTTAACTGACTCGACGGACATTTTGAATTATAGAGTAGCTTCACAACTAAAATCCGCGAAGAATCAAACCTGAGCGTTATTTGAGTTTCGCCTAGGCCCAGACATTGAACCTTGTAGGCATAAACACCATCCATCTCTTTCTCATTCTCTACTTTCAATAGGTCAGCCTGAAATTTTTTTACAGAAAATGTAAGAAAAATCGTTTCATTAAAAAAATTCTTAAAATACCTAATCTACCTTACCAAATTGAGTCATACACCACACCCCTCCTTAACCGAACTTTATATTAACAAAATGTCCCAAACATTCGGACAATTGGGCGTTCAAATAGGACCTATTGGTAGTTAGAATCAGTTGAGAACAAAATCCTAGCCGTTCCTTCTTGCCTGAAATAGCCATTTTAAGATTTCAAGTCAAATTACACTAAATAACCTGATACAAACTTCACTCTTTTTGAATATTTTAGTGTACTTGTAGTGCGACAGCCCCAAAAAAGAGTAGCTTTACTCCTCTGGCCAAACTGACTGCTTGGAGTTCCTTACAGGAAGTGCCTTATTGTGTTAACACAAGTTGGGATTCGAACCCATTCCCAAAAGTATCCAACATGGAATAGCTGTATATTACAGCATGACGACAGTAATTTGCATGCCCCTCTGGATACCCTCTGCTGATCCTGGCTGTTGTTAGTAGCAGGGTCAGCTTCTTGTTAGACTTGTACCTAGGGTTCACCAAAGTCAAGCCCCGTGAGCTGGAAGTTTGTCCAGGTTTTGACCACCATCTCTATCCTGGGGGACAGTTTGATGTTTAACCCTAGCCCTATCCAGTTCATGCCTCCTCATGCTGACCATGGCTACTCTCCAAACTGAGTGGTGGTGGTGGGAGCTTAGAGCCTTCCCCAGGCTTGGCAGGGTTGGGGCCACTGGCTTAATGGGAGTGGGGTGACCAATGACCATGGCTAATCTCCCAACTGATCCATACCATCAGCTCAGGTCCACCAAACAGCAACTGTGTCCTCCAACTCCCTCAGAAAGAACCCTCCAAGGTTCAGGGCATGGTTCAAGATGCACATCACCATGATCTCCTTGAGGGCCAAGATCAGGGTATGGCTAACTTGCATCTTGAGCAAAGAATGTGGCCCACCACATACGGCTCTTCTTCTGTGGTGGCTGTGCTGATCTAGCATCTCATCTTAGCCCTACCCTGATCTTGATCCTTCAGGAGATCATGGTAGTGTGCATCTTGAACCATGCCCTGAACCTGGGAGGGTTATTTCTGAGGGAGTTGGGGGACTGTTTTGTTACTGTTTTGATGGACCTAAGCTGGTATGGATCAGTTGGGAGAGTAGCCATGGTCGCCCCCACTCCCATTAAGCCAGTGGCCCCAACCCTAACAAGCCTGGAGAAGGTACAGAGCCCCTCCCACCACCAGCAATTTAAGGCAAGAAGCGCACTAGCCATAGAATCAACTGTCTGGCCATGGAAGCTCTCATGAGGGCCCTGCAAGCCACTGCCCTTAGTCCCATCTGTACAGAGCTGACTGATGACAAGGATATGGGTAGCATGGAGTTGCTGGCAATTCTCATTAAGGAGGCCAAGGCCCCTGAGAAGTTGAAACTGGACAGGGGCTATTCTTAGATGTACACACCCATGGTATTCAAGGTTCCTCCAGGAGGCTCCATCTAGATAGGGCTGAGGTTATGCATCAAACTGCTCCCCCCTCCCCCCAGGACAGAGATGGTGGTCAAGACCAGGCCGATTTTCATGCGCAGGGGCCTGACTGTAGGGAACCCCATTCCATGTTGATAGTTTTGGGAATGGGTTCGAATCCCAACTTGTGTTGACACAATAAGTCACTTTCTTTTAGGAACTCCAGACAGTCAGTTTGGTCAGAGGTTCAAAGGTACTATGTTTTAGGGCTGTCACACTACAATTACACTAAAGTTTTCAAAGAAGAGTGAAGTTTGTATCAGATTATTTAGTGTAATTTGACTTGAAATCTTAAAATGGCCATATCAGGCAAGAAGGAACGGCTAGGATTTTATTCTCAACTGATTCTAACTACCAATAGGTCCTATTTGAACGCCCAATTGTCCGAATGTTTGGGACATTTTGTTAATATAAAGTTCGGTTAAGGAGGGGTGTGACACTTTATATGTGCTTCAATAACAATTTATATTTTTTGATTGTTTTGGTTCTTTCACAGAAAGTGTCATTTGAGCTTTGATACCCCATCCCCCTCTTTTTAAAAACAAATGGAAAATTAGTGGGGGGGGGGGGGGGGGGTTGTAGTTTTTTCTAACCAATACGCAGTCCCAAATACAACCTATCCTAACTATGTATTAAAAAAATACACCCCCTTATTTTCAATTATTAAATAAATTAAAGGGGGAGGGGGGGAGTACTTTTTGTGAAAGCCCTTAGTTTAATATCAGTAAGTACCTAGAGGACGGAGATATTTACAAATAATATTATCACCTTTTCAACAATGGTGTGAGCAAAATGATTTGATGGATTTTCTGGCCAGGGTTGCGGTCCTCCTGTCCAAACAATCTACACAGAATAAGCATTTATCAACAGGGATCTAAAGGTTACACTTTTGAGAATTGACCAACTTTTTATCTGCCCAAAAATTATCATTTACAATTATTTCGCTTGTTGGCTATATCTTATTCCTGTAAAATTCTGTAGTATGAAGCTTGCAAATATTTATAAAAGAAAATTTTTCTTCTAATACTCTTTACCTAGGTACCTATATCACAGTTTTAATCAGACGTCTGTTTTAATATTAGAAAATCTAGTGGAAAATAAGAAAACACCAAGGCATGTAAAAAATAAAAAAAAACATTAGGTACATAACATTGAGGAATATGATTAAAATTAATTTGGGATAAGACTATGGTAATACACAAATTAACCCTTTTTAATTTTATAGATTGAAATTATTAGAAGAAAGGTTTTAATAATTTTAGTAAGGCAACAAAACATTAAAATTCAAAAAAAGTAACAAAAGTTCTTTGTCTAAATAATAGGATAACATGGTTTAAAAAAATCTGGATACCAGCAAAATTTATTGTCCAATGTTGTTGTTGTTGTAGTTCCCTGAAGTATAAATATACCTGTACAGAGCTGCCCTGTGCCACCAGAGTTTCTCCAGATTGAGGGAAGACAGGGCTGAGTGGATTATATGACGCCACAATAGCTGTATCTGACATAATAATATTCTTTCCAGAGTCAGAGAATGTGAAGCTCGATGTTATTCTTGTATGAGTAACCTTTCATATTTAATCATTGCATATTTATAAATTAACCTTTGTTAAAATATACCATATAGATCCTACATTTTGTCAGAAAGACATCCAATTACTACAAAGAACGGATTTAAATTATTTTCTTATGCTTTTAGGCTTTTAGCCGTTAAAATTGAAAATCCGATAAGAAATAGCCAAAATACCAAGGATCTAAAGGGTTGAAACAAATTGATGTACATCCCCAATGATGATGCACACAATTACCCCTTCTGTAGAATAAAATTAGTGGTTGAAACGTTTGAACACTCAAATCAATGAGTCAACCAATAAAAATTCACCAAAGTCTCAAAGTTGTTAAGCCAACGAATTAGCCGTAAAACAGAAAATAGTATCGTTTTATAAGCGAGGCTTTTCTACAGCAATGATTAATTCCTTGTTTGTGGAGACTGTAAGGTCAGCGCAACCAGACCCTGCAGTGGCTACGTAATCTGTCTGGAAGTTGGATTTGTCCAACAGGATGGTGTCAAACGGCAACCAGTGGCATCTAAAAATATTGATTTTATTGGATTTTTCTTATAACAACATTTCAACTTCCGGCAATTTCCCGCAAGTTGCCTAATAACCAAATAACAATAACCCCCCTGTTTTAATTATAGTGAAGGTGAGATAGTAGTTTTGGTGTACTCATTTGGTTAGGTTGTATTGGGAACAGAATAGCCCTGAAGTGTTAGGGCCCTATTACAGACAACATGTATAAGTCCTGCAGGGTTAAGGACCCCGAAGTGGTTAAGTTTAAGGGGAAAAATATTTATTGTTTATTTTGATAAGTTTACCTGGAAACAGGCTGGCCAGATCTGGACATAATATTCAGTGGAATGACGACCTCAGAACCAGTTAAAAATTCTCGTTCCGAATCCAGGAATAACAGTTTTTCAGCTGGTTCAACAATCACCAAACCCTGAATTAAAAATTACTATGAGTGCTTTCCCTCAAAATATCTAGCGAGCACATAATCCCCCTCCCCCAGTGTTAGATTTTTTTTAAAAAGGGCGGGGGAAGGTTTCTGTGATCGAATTGTCACTTTGAGGGAAACTGCCAAAGTATGTGCATCTTTGACACAATTTTAACATTTCTAGCTTGAAAAATTGAATCTTAAAACAGTCGGAAAGTATCACACTTGTATGAAGTGAACCATTCTGTGTACTTATATAAAGCTTCACGGTAAAGGAGAACTTAATCAGTTCAGCGCAGGTTAATGAGTTCCTTGAGTCCTACAGACTAATATGTTTCTTTTGTATATGGATAGCATAGTTTTAGGAAAACTACGCTACTTGTAATGATCATTTCTTTTGAACCTAACATTTCATAAACTGTTTTTGTGTTTAATATTCCAGTTAATTGTAAGGTTTATTTTTCATCAAGTTAAAAATAAACCTTAAAAATAATTTCCTTGCTTTCTAATGAATATTATTTTATAACTGAATCAATATTTAATACCGTCTTACATTAAATACACTGAAAATAATATATTTTAAAAGTTCTCAGAAGCGCGTATAATTAAGTACATTTTTTCTAGCTAAGTTATTCTATATTTCACTTTGTTCTATCGTCAGTATCGCTATAAGGAAATGTTATTTAATTTCTCGGTTGCTATTTAAGATGGACTGCTTTTTGTGAAGATGAACCTTATCAAAAACTATCCGTCGTTTGTGATACCACAAAAGACATTTTTATGCCATTTTCGTCATTATCTATTATGCATCTTATTATTTTTCTTCTTCTTTTCCAATTCCTCTTTTTATGACCACTGAACATATGCTTCGCTTCTTATGGATGTTGTCATTCTTTATAGTTATATAAAAACTTAATCAACTTTACAATTAAAGGAACCCTGCAAGCAGGGTTTCGGATCCGCACTGATTTAATGCGGATCCGGATCCGGATCCGGATCCTCAAAATTTGGTCAGTGCGGATCCGGATCCGGATCCGGATGCGGATGCGGATCCGGATCCTACTGGATCCGGATCCGGATCTTTGACAATAAAAATAAAATCACCAAATTTTTCAAAAAAATTTTATTCTTTAATTCGAAGTCAAAAATACTTTTAATTTTCAAGTCTGAACCTAAACCTTAAAGATTGGCTCTCATCAAGAGAATGTCTGAGATTTTATATAAATTTAGGTAGATTTTTCCATTTTTTCCGCATTTATTGGAGTCTAAGGATCCGGATCCGGATCCGCATTTTTTTGCGGATCCGGATCCGGATCCTTGGACTCAAAAATATGCGGATCCTTGCGGATCCGGATCCGGATCCAGATCCGGATCCGAAACCCTGCCTGCAAGAAATACCACGCTTTAACTGCTGAAAGACTGCCACAAGTAGACCAAATACCCCAAAATTGAATCCTTCAGCTTCTATAACAAAAAAAGTTCTAGTCATTTTAAAATGACATTTTATGTACAATGAAAATTTTGAAAAAATTGCAATGCTCATGTTGAAAACTTTGAAATTAAACTACGTAGCCTAGAAACAAAATTATAACCTTATTTATGTCATAAATTTAGGTTTCCAGTAACTAATTATATTTTTACAATAAAAATACCCATTTTTATAGTCAAAATCATTAAAAAAAATTATGTTTAACTTCCGTTGTACCGAGTGTACTGTAGCCAATCAGAAGGCTGAACCAGCTTAACAACCAATCACAGCTGAGATTGTATTAGTTTCCCCCTTTGTTTGTGCTATGATTTTCGTTTAAAAATGCAATTTAAATCGAATTTTTTTCATAGATTTTAACTATGAAATGTGGTGTTTTTATTGTAAAAATGTAATCAGTTACCGGCAATCTAAGTTTCTGACAAAGAAAGGTTATAATTTTGTGTCTAGGCGACGTAATTTAATATTGTTTTTTCTTTTATGAGCATTGGAAATCTTTCAAAAATTTGATTGTACATAAAATGCTATTTTGAAATGCCTAGAAATTTTTGTTATTGAAGCTGAAGGTTTAAAACTTGGGGTATTGGGTCTACTTGTGGCAGTCTTTCAGCAGTTAAAGCGTGGTATTTCTTGCAGGCGTCCTTTAACGATAGAGCAGGGAATATGGATATTAAGTTTTTATTTTATTTCATTTATTGATATAAATGCAGGGATCTTAGGGGATAAGACAATGGACGAAAAATTTATGTACATTCTAAAAAAATACCCCTTCTGTAGATTAAAATTATTGGTTTAAAAGTTTGTAACCAACAAATCAAAGTTCAATAGAAGTACACATCAACAAATAAGATAACATGGTTATAAAACTTTGGTTACCAGTTAGAATTACATCCCACTATCCCCTCCCTCCATGACATAACATTGTAACATGATAATAAAACTTTGGGTACCAGTTTGAATTACATCCCACTATCCCCTCCCTCCATGACATAACATAGTACCTGTGCTTTATTATGTGTAGCTCTGGTCATAGCTGCAGAAATTTTAGTCTCTCCAATATCCCATGTGTAGACAGTAGCAACTCCCATCTGGCTGACAATACCTACACATAACATGCAAAAATCAGCTCAAATTTTTAGGATTAAGGAAATTGTAGCCTAAAGCTACCACAGGACATTAATAAAGATTCACTGAAAATAAAAAGTAAAACTAATCGTAACTGGCAATTTGCGATATCTTTAGATTCAGACAAAAAAATCTTACAACTTCATAATTTACTAGCGGATTCGCCCCTAGCCTTTAGGGGCTTTGCCCCAAGAGGTAATTTAAAAAAAATAAAAAAAATAAGATTTTGGGAGCTGCCACTTTGGGGGGGGGGGGTGCGGGGGGTGGTAGTGTCCTACTCCCCAAGGAAAAAACACCACAGGACCAATAGGTATATACCCTGAAGAGAATAAACCAATCGGTTCAGAAGTTACCGAGATCTTAAACTTCAGACGGACAGACAAACATTGTTCTACTTTGTATTATAGATCAGGATTAACTTACCTAATGTTTTATTTGATGATTGCCATGAATAAGGTGAGGAACCTCCTTGAACTTTAAACTGTTGGGTAACACCTGTCACTGAAAGAAAAATCATTCGCTTTTTGTAGTTTACAAGTTTTTAAGTAGGGTTGGGCCGGATATCCGGCCAACGCCGGATATCCGGCAATTATCAGGTTATCCGGCTAAATTACTACACATTAAAGTATCAAAAAAGGATATAGTCCCTTTCGTGGCAACGCACCTTAAGGGGCGATTCGTTGTATTTTTAAAATTCCTTTTAATAGGTTATTTTAGGTTAGGTTAGGTTATATTTGGTTAGGTGATTGCCCCGCAGGGTTAGGCAATTGGCCCTGCAAGGTTAGAGTCCCCCGCGAGAGGCTAGAAAAAGGAGGAAAGCTACTGTGAAAATACGAATAATCGCTCCTTAAGGGGCGTTGCCACGAAAACGACTATACCCGCAAAAAAAATCCGTTGCCGTTTACCTGCCAACCGTCGGTTTGCGGCTGGCAGCTGTCAAGTACTGCTGCCATCGCCAAAACTTATGTTTTGAGATTTCTAATATAAACAAAAAACATTAAGATAAACATATTCAGAAAAAATTGTTCTTTTAGCTTCAATAATAAGAAAATTACAGCCATTTAAGATTAAAAAAACAGAGATTTTTGTTAAAAAATATAAAAGATTATATAGCTGGATATCCGGCCGGATAGTTTCAATATCCGGTATCCGGCCGGATATTGAAAATGGCCGTATATCCGGCCGGATATCCGGCCCAACCCTATTTTTAAGCCAGGTGAAAATTCTAAATATTTCATATTTTTACTATTAATATAAGTTGGGGCAAAAATAGAGAGGGGTGGGAGGGAAAAAAATTAACTAGGTAAGAAAATAAAACAAAACCTAGCATAAAAAGCATAAAAAACGTAGGTAATTTTAAAAAACTCCGTTAGTGGTTCATATACGAAATCAGAAAAACCGCCAACTTACCTCTCTTAGTCGGATTCCAAGGCAGGATGATCTGGGCTGGGTCCAGGGTCATTCCGTCAAATATTTCCAGGGTAGCAACGGCAAGTATGGGTTCTGCCACCTCCACTAGTTTACCATCCACCATCACTCCCCTAAATTTGATAATAATATTAATATAAGTAACATGATGTCTATCTATGTGTCTGTACAAAAAGACCTAGGCAACTGCTGAACCAATATGGCTCTACATTACATTAAAGTTTCATATTGGGCCTTGTAAGGTTTATGATTAGTAAACGGCCAAAAATAATCTTTAGACTTAAGATTTAATGAAGAAAATAGCCTAAAACCACATCGGTAGCTATATGAAACTTTACCTAACTAAATTGGAGAAGTTAATCGATACCGTACAATGCAGGTATGTTTAACAACGAACAAAGAACCTAATTCTTTGTAAATAGGATTATTTATATTAAAATACTCCACAACAATGGCCTGACCATCTTTTTTTAATTCACCTGAGCCTCGCAGTAACCTCGGTGCTACCAGCCAGCAGCGGTACAAAGTCGTGCAGGGTTCCATTTCCCAGGCTGTGGGACACAATAATGTATCCTGTAGCAATGGATATAGAATACATGGATATTGTTTTCTCGCATACTCTGATAAATGTTTCCCCCAGCTGGCTAATATAACAATACCCCCATCTACTCCACTTATGACTTAACCCCCTCCCCTGCCCAGGGGGAGCATATTAACCAATATCTGAGGACCATATTAGCCACCTAAATTTACGTCAAAATTCCCCTGTTGTCACAATATCCAGGTATATATTATCCATTCCTGTATCATATTCCAAATCAATGACAAGGTTGTCGCTAGGAAACACCTTGTTTGAGTCCTTGTCAAATACTTCAACCTGAATTAATATACTAAAGGTTAGTGATTTCACAAGAAGTTCCTATTGATCACTGTGGAGGATCCTACCCCTGTGCGGCTACCCTGTACCTAATATAACCTAACCTAACCTTAAGTAAAAAAAAACTAACCCCAATTTGTTATTTTTTAAAAAGGGGAGTATCATTACTTCAGGAGTATCATCAACAACGAACTTTAAGGGATATTGCCGCTGCAAACTTTCATTTAAATGAGTTTCATTGCTTTACGGTTGGACAATTTTTTTACCTTAATTTGATAGTTTTGTTGGACCAGGACCGACCAGCTGAGGTATGGTAGGCAGGAGATGGCCAGCCTGGCGGGGAACACAACATGTAGCTCGGCTCGAGGAGTCTTCACAACATCACCAGCGTCCACGTTCTGATCAACCAACTCAACCTAAATTATTTTTCCATCTTAATTTTAATTTATGTGTATAGATGATCAAAGTCTGACTTTTATGATACCTAATCGAATCAAAGTTAAAGTTTTTTTTTAATGCAACCATCTCGTAATCAGTGCACAAATAACAAAATGAAACTTTGCATGAGTAGTCTTTGGTAGGTCCATTTACATTTAATTAATTTTGGTCAATCTATTGGCCTCTACAGGCAGACAGACATACACTCATCTTATTTCTTTAAAAATCCTTTCTGGTGTTTTCACTTTTCCTTTAATGTTAATGGCGTGAAAATACTTGGAATATCGAGTTATACTTTAGAAAAATACAAAATAAAGATACAACACTGCCCTTTTGAATTGAACTTTTACCTGTCCATGACCAATTTGTTGACCGGTGAGGGTTGCAGTGGCCTGGTCCATGGAGGCGAGGCCAGCATCCACTCCCAGCTGGTGGTGAGGGGAGGGCAGGGCCACTTCCAGAATTCTGTTTCCACGGAATTGGTTGGCTGTGTACTAAAAGTATAGACATAAATCATTGGACAATGGTGGACATGCATCTCAGATAGGTAAATATGAAATTCTTTTATAAATATGTAGAAATAAAACATTTTATTGATAAGAAACGAAGCACAAAAAAATTATTGAGGGTCAATACAGACAAAGTGATGTAAACTAAAGAGATGTTCAGTGATCATAAATTAAAATAAAGGTGGGTGTCCTAAATGATAAGTATCCAGAAAGTACTAATATGTCTTCCAGCATTGCTTCGAAACAGATTATTCTCCGGTTGATTAGAACCGGTTCTTAGCTTTACTAAAAAATCAAGTATAGCATCGATTTACAGAATTTAGTTTTGAAGCCAGGTCCTTCGGCCCCTCGGAGCTAACAAATGGTTTTTTATGTTATTTTTTTTAATATCCTTGGAAAGGTGTCTTAGTACGATGCAATACATAACTATAAAGACTTTAAAACATGATTAGATGAAAAAAAATGGCAAAAACTTATCATAAAATTAGTGTTACCTTGATTTTAGCCCCAGGAAGAATGTAGGCCACGGGGGGTACCAAGAATAGATTCGCTACAACCATCAGGCTCTCGCTTGTTGGGGGCACTGTCGAACTTGAATCCATCAATCTAAATGATAAAAGGTAAGGTTAGTGAACCACAGGGTTATGAATTTGAGTAGATTTAAGGATCTTAAGGGTCAAGAATTATAGATGATAAATTACAAATTATCTTTCAAGTAGATCAAAATTATTAGTTGAAAACAGCAAATTAAGATTCAATAAAAATACCTAAAGTTATTAATCTTGCAAATTACAGAACATATTAATGAAAAGATCTTTAATAAAAAGTATAACAATGTCTGTCTGATGATTAAGATATATCGCTTAGAAACGATAATGTTGTGCTTTTCAGAGAAACTAAGTAACCTACTTGTCCTTTGGCCTGTGATTTAATGCTTTTTGCCTGGGATGCGACACTACATACTCCTAAAAGTATACCTAACCCCTCCCCCAACACGCATTTTTATATTATTTACTTTTAATTATTTTTACTTAAAATTAGCCAATCTTATCTTAATCTACCTTATTTATTAAACTTTATATAAAAAAACAGCTAGAACTAGTAAAACAAGTTAAAAAGTGACTAAAAATTAATTAAAGTAAAAAAATAAAGCACGTCAATTTCCTTATATTTCCATGGGTAATTGAAAATTTTCCGTTCTAAAAATTTTAAAAGGGGAGTAGAGTGTTTTTTTCCTCCCAGTTTGGCAAATTTATAATCAAATAAAGAGGGACTTTAGAAGCAAACGTAAAATAGCTTTTAAAAAAGTTTATACATTTTCTATAATTTTATCTTAAAATCTTAATATTTTAACGTATTAATTAATTTGCTCCGCTGACGTTAGTCCATTTAAAGGTTAAATATTCAAACAGTTTTTGGAGTTTTCCCTCAAAGAGCAAAGTGATCGCAGACCCCCGCTTCTCCACTTATTTTTTTTTTTAATTGAGAAAAGCGAAGATGATTAGTTTTTTTTTCTGTAGCCTTATACATAGCCTAGCTTAGCCTAAGGTAAAACAAACCCCTCCTAATAATAATAACCCCCCTTTTTGACAATTTATTTTTAAACTAGCGCTTGCGCCCCTAGCATATAGGGGCTCTGTATTTCAAGAGCTAGGAAACGGCAAAAAATGACCTAAAACCATCCTAAGACATAAATCCAGAAATAAAATTTTTTTTTTTTGGGGGGGGGGTATTTTTCATTTTTTGGGGGGTTGGGGGTGTCCCACCCCCAAGAAAACAGTAATAAACCTTCCCGGGACCTTTATAGATGATAAAAAGGAGGGTTTCTGTGTTCGACATGCACTTTGAGGGAAACCATAATTTTTTTTATAGAAATTAGTAAATTATCTCTAGATTATCAGAACCAAATAAAGTACTGTACACTTTATTATGCTTTATAAAACGATTAGGAGAAAATATTCTTTAATTCTTTAAATAAAAGAAAATTATGCCATTTAGTTATTTGAGGGTTTCTTACCTAGTATATGTATTGATCTGGTTTTAAGCTATATTTTAGTTTAAAAGCCATATAACATGTACGTTAAAGATCTTTCTTGTAATAATTTACCCCCAACCTCCCAAAAAAAAACATTTTAATGAACTACGAATATTATGTGTAAAAATGTTATACAATAACAAAGATTTTGTAGAAATGTGAACATGATAATTTTTAAGTTATATAAAATAATGTACTGTATATTTTATTAAAAGCGAAGCTTTTCTATAATTAGGGTCGGTCCGTCCGTACGTCCGTAACGGATAGCTTTTTTCGTTAATTTAGGCATGTTAGAATTGCCCTTTCGATTTCAAATTTTGCATGGTGATTCCTTTAATAGTTAGGTACGATTTATAAAACGTAGCAACTCTATAATCATCACCAAAATGTCCGTACGTCCATTTTAAACATGTTGATTTTTTTACTTTTTTAACAACAAATTTATATGTGATCTAATCATCCGATTGATCTGATTTTTGGTATATTGATTCCTGGGACAACAAAGTATAATGTAATAAGCGAAGCAACTCTATAATCAAGTCCTAAAAATGTAATTATGTCCATAAACATTATCCTGAAACAAGCAGTTTTTCAACAAATTTACTTACAATTTTGCTTTGACTCTTATACATTTATATTATGATTATTCAGTTCTGACACTATACAAGTGTTAATGTCCGTTTGTCCTACCGTTTCAGTGCTTCGCTTTTATGGATGTTGTCATCCTTGTTAGATTAAGATTTAAGAAGCAATTAAATTGTACTGTAAATATTAAATCAAAATGTATAAAATACCAGGGAGAGAGGGAACATTCGGCTGTTTATTACACTAGTCCCCAAAGTGTTATAATAATAATTTCTTATTCGATGGCTCGACAACTTTAGAGATTTTTATTAAATTTTGATTGGATGGTTCATTAAGTTGAGTGTCCAAACGTTTTAACCACTAATTGTAATATAAATGTGTAATTTTGTACATCAACAATAACATTGGGGCTTCACATCAATTGACTGGCCATTGTCTTATCCCTTTAGATCCCTGATAAAATATACAATAATGTTAAATATTAGAGCACTTGAAAGTAGAAGGATAAGTTATTCTATTTTAATGAATAATGAAGGGGAAAAAATGTAAAAATATTTTCAGAACTCTTTATTTTATTCATATTATCCCCCCTCCCACATATTCTTTTAAATTTTTTTCATCAAGGAGGGGAAAACATGGAAAAAATGTTTTCAGTGTTAAGTTTTTATCTTAATTTTTACATTTTTTTCCCCAAACCGCATATTTTTTTACCCCCTCCCCCCCCCCCTCCCTTTAGCAGGGTCAAATTTGCAGAATATACACCCCTGACACTAAGTAATATTTTAAGCTTATATATGATGATTAATGATCTTTGTCAAAATGTAAGTTTTTACTTAATCTATAGGTATTGGTAATAAGATTAAACCTTATGAAATTATTTGATTTTTGGTTGAAATGTAAGTTTTTACTTAATCTATAGGTATTGGTAATAAGATTAAACCTTATGAAATTATTTGAGTTTTGGTTGAAATGTAAGTTTTTACTTAATCTATAGGTTATAAGATTAAACCTTATGAAATTGCTTGAGTTTTGGTTCGAAACAGTCAAACGTAAATTTTGTATTAAATTACCAAAATTAGACTGCAAAACTAGCATGGTTCCTCCTTTATATTGAAGGTTATTTAGTCAATAGAAATGCTAAAATATAATACTTTCATAGGTAAGTATGGCGAAAGTACGATTATATTCACAAGAAATGCAATAAACAAGCTATGAATGTTTTTTTTAAAGAGAAAAGAACTGAGTTTTCATGAGACACACAGCTTACCTATTTAATTTCGATCAATTGAATTATTATTCAAAAATGTACATCAAGGGGAGTTTTTTCGTATTTTCACAGTAGCTTTTGATTGATGTTATTTTAGGTTAAGTAAGGGGGGGGGGGGGAAGTTTGTACAGTTATAGGAAATGAAATTCAGTATAAAAGTTTGGGAGGGCCGTGTGTGCTTGTTTTTATAGTTATCAACCTAATTCTTTTTGTAGGCTCTCTGATATGACTGGATGTACACATAAAACTTTGAAAATTGAATTTCAGCACTTTCCTTCTTGGGGCTTGTGGAGCACAAAAACCCCCCAAACGCTAAAAATATGAGTTCTGAGCTTATTTTGAAAGATATCAACCTGATTTTTTTTTAAATAATACTTTTT
Source organism: Acartia tonsa (assembly GCF_053477335.1). Taxonomy (NCBI): domain Eukaryota; kingdom Metazoa; phylum Arthropoda; class Copepoda; order Calanoida; family Acartiidae; genus Acartia; species Acartia tonsa. Next base: position 17,184,327 of record NC_137266.1, read on the forward strand.
TAACATAACTGAATTAACGAACCATTACAGATTTCATTTTGGGACTTTCCTTCTAGAGGCTTGTGGAGCAAAAGACCCCCAAAAACTAAAAATATGCGTTCTGAGCTTATTTTTAACGATATCAACCTGATTTTTTTAAAATAATACTTTTTTAACATAACTGAATCAACGAACCATTACAGATTTCATTTTGGGACTTTCCTTCTAGGAGCTTGTGGAGCAAAAGACCCCCAAAAACACTAAAAATATGAGTTCTGAGCTTATTTTAAAGATACCAACCTGATTTTTTTTTTTAAATAATACTTTTTGAACATAACTGAATCAACGAACCATTACAGATTTCATTTGGGAATTTCCTTCTAGGGGCTTGTGGAGCAAAAGACCCCCAAAAACACTAAAAATATGAGTTCTGATCTTATTTTTAAAGATATCAACCTGATTTTTTTATGGAAACTTTTTTAACATAGCCGAACTAAGGAACCATTACAGATTTAATTTTAGGACTTTCCTTCTAAGGGCTTGTGGAGCAAAAGACCCCCCAAAACACTAAAAATATGAGTTCTGAGCTTATTTTTAAAGATATCAACCTGATTTTTTTAAAGAAACTTTTTGAACATAACCAAACTAGGGAACCATTACAGATTTCATTTTGGGACTTTCCTTCTAGGGGCTTTTGGAGCAAAAGAACCACAAAACACTAAAAATATTAGTTCTGAGCTTATTTTTAAAGACATCAACCTGATTTTTTAAAAATAATATCTCTTTAATATAACCAAACAGATTTCATTTTCGGACTTTCCTTCTTGGGTCTACTTGAGCAAAAGACCCCCAAAACACTAAAAATATTGGGACTTTCCTTTTAGGGGCTTGTGGAGCAAAAGAACTACAAAACACTAAAAATATTAGTTCTGACCTTATTTTTAAAGATATCAACCTGATTTTTTTAAAGAACACTTTTTTAACATAACCGAACTTGGTAACTTTTACAGATTTCATTTAGGGACTATCCTTCTAGAAGCTAGTGGGGCAAAAGACCCCAAAAAAGTATTATGTTAAAAAAGTATTATTTAAAAAAAATCAGGTTGATATATTTAAAAATAAGCTCAGAACTCATACTTTTAGTGTTTTTGGGGGTCTTTTGCTCCACAAATCACAAGAAGGAAAGTCCCAAAATGAAATCTGTAATGGTTCATTGATTTGGTTATGTTAAAAAAGTATTATTTTAAAAAAAATCAGGTTGATATCTTTAAAAATAAGCTTAGAACTCATATTTTTAGTGTTTTTGGGGGTCTTTTGCTCCACTAGACCCTAAAAAGAAAGTCCAAAATGAAATCTGTAATGGCTCCTTAATTCAGGTATGTTAAGAAAAATCAGGTTGACATCTTTAAAATAAGCTAAGAACTCATTTTTTTAGTGGTTTTGGGGTCTTTTGCTCCACAAGCCCCTAGAAGGAAAGTCCCAAAATGAAATCTGTAATGGTTTGTTGATTCGGTTATGTTAAAAAAGTATTATTGAAAAAATCAGGTTGATATCTTTAAAAATAAGCTTAGAACTCTTATTTTTAGTGTTTTGGGGGTCTTTTGCTCCACAAGCCCCAAGAAGGAAAGTCCCAAATGAAATTTGTAATGGTTCGTTGATTCCGTTATGTTAAAAAAGTATTATTTAAAAAAATCAGGTTGATATCTTTTAAAATAAGCTCAGAACTCATATTTTTAGTGTTTGGGGGGTTTTTGTGCTCCACAAGCCCCAAGAAGGAAAGTCCCAAAATGAAATCTGTAATGGTTCGTTGATTTAGTTATGTTAAAAGAGTATCATTTTTAAAAAATCAGGTTGATATCTTTAAAAATAAGCTCAGAACTCATATTTTTAGAGTTTGGGGGGTTTTTGTGCTCCACAAGCCCCAAGAAGGAAAGTGCCGAAATTCAATTTTCAAAGTTTTATGTGTACATCCAGTCATATAAGAGAGCCTACAAAAAGAATTAGGTTGATAACTACAAAAACAAGCCCACACGGCCCTCCCAAACTTTTATACTGAATTTCATTTCCTATAACTGTACAAACTCCCCCCCCCCCCTTGTCTCGCAAGGTTAGATAATTGGCCCTGTAGTGTTAGAGCCCCTCGCAGGGGCCACAAATAAGAGAAAAGCTACTGTGAAAATACGAAAAAACGCCCCTTTAGAGGCGGCGTTGTCACGAAAGGGACTTTACCCGAAAAATCTACTATCAGTAAAGAAAGGAGAAGTCAATCTTACGTCTTATGTCATCTCGCACGGATGGTCATTCGAACCTGGTTATAAAATATTATATACAATACCTGACGGTAACCTTGGCGGAACCGGTTTTGACACCTTCCAGCAGCACCTTGTTGCCCTGTTTTCCCTCCATCTCAATCTTCTCCAGGAATGGCTCAGTGTTGTACGGGGACTCGGCCCATGGCATAAATCTAAAAGTAAAAGCAAGATAAGTTTTGAAAACTGTCTATAATATGTTTCGATAAATAAGTACCTAGGTATTCTAAAATTTGCAAGCCAAAGAAATTGAAAATCGAAGTTATACCAATTTCCATTAGACAAACACACATGGGGTCTTCGTAGCTCAGTGGTAGCACTCTACTCAAATTTTCAAAATTGAAAAAAAATGTTCTAAGAGGATAATACCGGAGATTTTTTATTTGGATACTCAGTAGTCACGAATAAAATATCAGCACAACCCTGATCCCAAGCTCATCTGAGGAGAGCATTATTCATTACGGTGACCTAATCTGGTACACCTGCCTTACTAGTCGAGTGTGAGGTAATAATGAGGAGCTTCCATGAGACTAATGATGGCCAGCAAAATACCTGAGAATTTCAGTTCCTGTTCTTGTTGGTTCAATATTCCATTTGAACACCATTCCCTCCACCGTGGAAAATTCGTTTCCTAAAAACACATTGATGCAATAAAAATTATCAGATAAAGCATAATTTTTTAATACTTGCGAATAAGACGTAAATCATTGATTATGTAAGGCGGAGTTTTTAATGCAACCATCTCGTAATCAATGAATAAATGGCACTTAGAATTCAAATTTATATCTGAAATTTTGCATGAGTAATCCTTGGTAAGTCTATTTTCCCTAAATCGAACAAAAGTAACGGCTACGGCTGGCGACTCAGCCGTTTAGCCATTTTATGGCTTTTTCGAGGCAAATCCATCACGAAACCTACTCTTTGCTGCTCCAAAACGTTGCTCTGGTAGTTGCTGGTAATAGAAATCTAAAAAAAATGGTTTTTGTATCATTTCACATGATTTAAAGCAAAAATATGTTTCAAATAGTTGATTCCTATGTAATTTATGACAGATTTGCCCTAAAATAGTCACACAAAAAACGGCTAAACGGCTGAGCCGTTAGCCTTTTCTTTTTCAACTTTTTGTTCATTTAGGGAAAATAGACCTACCAAGGATTACTCATGCAAATTTTTAGATCGAAATTCGAATTTTAACCCATTAGTGCCGAGCGCCACTTTTATGGGCCGATCGAGCTGTAAGTTTCAGGGAAGCTTTATAATGGTCAAAACGGAATTCGTATTTTTTTGTTTTGCTCTAGTGGCGTGCACAGGAAAGTTGCAAAAAAACCCGGTTCGGCTTGGCCATAAATACCAACCAGGCATTAACACCCGTTTTTGGTGCTTTCCCCCAGTTTTAAAACCCGGTTGACCTGTATAAACCCGGTTATTTTGACCAAAAATCGAAAAATGTAATTTTTGAACGCCAAAAGTGAGATGAACACTTTTTAGAACTTTGATACGATCCGTAATTGAAAACTACACAACCTCATGTAATCTAAAGAGCTACAAGTATAATACGAAGCGATTTATTTCAAATTTCGTGTTTAGCCGGCGATTTCGGGTAAAAAAACCCTGTTTTGTTGTTGTTGTCAAAAAAGATCTATTAGTGAAACCGGGTAATAAAAATTTCAGACTCAAAATGGAAATGCCGAACCGGGCCTATATAGGGCGTAAAAAAACGATAAAAAAATCATATAAGAAATAATAATTTAAATAAAACGAATTCACAAATAGATGTACTTGTCAATAAACATTAGATTTCACGAAAAAAATCAGCGACTTTACTATAAAAACAAAAAAGTTAGATGGGGTATTTTGAATTGTCATGATTTTCAAACTTTGTTGATCTATACCAGCAAACGGAAGTAAGCTAAACTGCCTGCTCCAGGGGGAAATGAAAGCCAGGGTAGTAGAGGGGGGATTCATACTGAGAATGATGCAATTATGAAGCCGGAAACCGGTTTTTTTTCCATTTTCTGGCACCGGGTTTTAAAACCCGGTTCGGCACTAATGGGTTAAGTGCCATTTATATATTGACTAGCGGCTTCGCCCCTAGCCTCTAGGGGCTTTGCCCCAAGAGGTTTAATCAAACCAATATTTCGTATTTTAGATTTGAAAGAAAAATAAAAAAAAAAAATGGGGGGGGGGAAATTTTTTTTTGTTGGGGGGGGGGGGGGGGGGGGGTTAGTCGACCCCACTATTTTAATTTTAGTTTTAAAAAGAAAAAAAAAATTTTTGGGGTGGGGTGGTTTTTTTAGTTTTTTGGGGGGTTGGGGGTGTCCAACCTCCCAGGAAAATAGCTTAAAACCATCACAGGACCAGTAGGTATAATCCCTGAAAAGTAGAGCCCAATCGGTTCAGCGGTTACTGAGATCTTAAGCTTCAGACGGACAGACAGACGGACAGACATCGTTCTACTTTGTATTATAGATTACGAGATAGTTGCATTAAAACCCCCCCTTAATAATTTAAAATGAACAGAGTACAAAGAATAAAAAAAAATCTTGATGTTTAAAGCAAATTCTCGAATTGCTATTCTGTATAATATTCAATAAAAATCTAACCAGTCTTGGTGGGTAGCTTAATCCCCTTAAGCCAGTACGTTGTTTGTTCATTTTTTCATATAACATGAAAAGTGTATTCTGTTATTTAAAGCTCGATACTCTTATTTTTATGAATTTGTCCATTTGTATTATTATTTATTTGATGTTGATATCCGCTTATATGGAAGTTGAAATTTTCATCTTTTAGGAAAATTTTTTATATCAATCATTATGATCTTAATTATTTCAAATAAACGTTTTCTTCACCGAAAGATAAGAGAAAATTAAATCAAATGCTTTAAAAAAAATTACATTCATACCTTGTTCATCATAAGCTCTGACTTCAAACTTTTCAGGGGTTTCTTCTCTGTAAAGTTCATGAGTTTTTGTAACAATCTGAAATAAAATTTTTCTTTATCTACGTACATAGAAAGGCCTCATACTTTAGGGATTCTCTATCACATTACTTTACAAAAAAGGATTAAAACTTAAACTTAAAAAGTATTATGATCCCAACAGTAGGACTAGACCGCAACGCAAAAACCTATTTTAAGTCTTGGATATTTCAAGATTAATACTTTGATTTAATTAAGAGCAATGTAGCTAAAATAGAAATAACCAGGGTTTCGGATCCGGATCCGCATATTTTCGAGTCCAAGGATCCGGATCCGCAAAAAAATGCGGATCAGGATCCGGATCCTTGGACTCAAAAAAATGCGGAAAAAATGGAAAAATCTACCTAATTTATATAAAATCTCAGACATTCTCTTGATGAGAGCCAATCTTTAAGGTTTAGGGTCAGACTTAAAAATTAAAAGTATTTTTGACTTCGAATTAAAGAATAAATATTTTTTGAAAAGTTTGGTGATTTTATTTTTATTGCCAAGGATCCGGATCCGGATCCGCACTGACCAAATTTGGAGGATCCGGATCCGCAAAAAATCAATGCGGATCCGAAACCCTTGAAATAACATATAGAAAGCCTAAATAAATTAACTGTTTGTGCATTCGTTGGGGAGATCTTAACGGACAAACAAACAAAAACATGCTATTTTATATTATAGGAATAAAGGTTGCGCCCCTAGCATCTTTGAACTCTTTATTATTATTTTATTAGGAGAATGAAACCATCCTAAGGTTTATGTAAAGTTTCCCTAAAAGGAAAAGCTCAAATGGTTCAGTGGTCTGCGAGATCTTACCAGACTAACAAAAAAATTCTATTAAATTCTGTTAAAAAAATTAAGCATTCTTAAATATTCACCTTTAGAGAATGTATCTTATCAACTACAACATCAGCTCTCAGAGTTAAACCTAATAAAAAGAAAAGAAATAAGATACAAATGTTCAAAATTAGAAAAGTACAAAATATTGAGGGAGGAAGGGAGGGGACATTGAACTGTAAATTACACTGGTACCCAAAGTTTGGTGACAGGCTCTCTCATTCGTTGGCTTCATAACTGTTTGTACTTATAACAAATCTGATTGGTTGGTTCATTAAGTAGCAGTGTACAAACTTTCCAACCAATTTATTCTACAGATGGGGTTATAAAAGTTTATGATCATTAGTGCTGTATATCTATTTATCTTATCCCTTAAGATCCCTGATAGTATTTAGTTAAAACTCTTTAATCAATTTACTTCTTAAAACAAAATAAACAGAAACCAAAAATTTGCTCTTGGTAACTAATTTAGTGTAAAAAATTATAGATAAACCTGATATTTCTTGCTTATAGATCAAAGAATCAATAATGTATATAATGGATTAATCATAAACATTTTAGTCAATAGACAAAATACATGCAACAACTTAAATAATCATAGTCTAATCTTTGGGAGCTTGAAAGTCACTACTATCAAGGACTCCTAAGGGAGGGGGAAAAGAGGGTAACACCTACCCCCATCCCCCCAACCCCCAATGCAATGGTTCGAAATATTTAGTTTCTACATAACATGTATTTTTTTTAAATTAAATAGGTACACTTAAATTTGGATCTTTCAACTAAATAAAAATTATTTTTGTGCTATATTCTCACATAAAACTCAAATTACTCCCTCACCAAAAAGTAGGTTGGACGTCTTTGCCTCTGGATTTAATTTAATAATTCATCTCGTAGGTATTACGTTTAAAAAATAAAATTACCTAATTAGTAAATGTAGGTTTAAGGTTAAAAGTTAGGTTAGCATACAATTTTAAATCCCAAAATCGCCTAAATATCGCTTGTAAAAAGTACCTTTAATAAAAAAATATTAAAAACATACCCGTAGATTTATCTTCTGCTAGTAGACCAGCGCTCACTTTTCCACCAACAGGACCTACAGCACTGATACTCTAAAATTAATATTTGTTGAAATTTGTTAAATTGGATGTTAAATTACAATGGTATTGGTACCGGATTTTACTCAAAAAAAAAATTCAATAATTTTAATCTATAGGTAATTAAATTTTATCAATTGGGAGTGAACACCATTTTATCTCAATCTTATTCCTTAAGATTCCGGCAATCTAAGCATCTAACACCGAACAAAAGCTCTAAAGATGCAGGGGCGAGAATTCTTTTTATAAAAGGACCTTTAAGAATATTGATAGAATCTGCAATCCACAATACGAAAATCCGCATCCGCCAAAAAAAAACAAGAATCCGCAATCCACGGATTAATCTGCTTAAAAAAAAAAAAAATGAATCCAGTCCAAAAATTGGGCGGATTTCCAACCCTATAGGTATAAAATACTTACAACGCCTTGACTGCATGAATCTCCACTTGCTTGTATGTTTTGTTGTTGAATATTGAGAATATCTGGTCTTGTAGTGCTCCATACATAGCAACCAGAATCAGCTAGGTATAAATAAATTATGGGTTAATATTATACATTTTAGAAAATCGAACACCTGCAAAAAAAAAATGGAGGCGCTATGTTCCATGGTTCGAAGCCCCCGATTTTTACTTTTTTACACTTACACCCCCCCCCCCCCTCTTAAACAGAAAATAAGCGCCCTAGTGTAAGAAATGTCACTTATTAAAACCAAAAAGAAACTAAGCCCAATTATGTTACAAGTAAAGCACAGGGATTTGGCTTGGAAGTTACTTTAATTTGGCATAGTATGGAACTTCCAAAAAAAACCATGGAAGATATGATTTCATCCATAATTTTTTTTTTATAAATATCAACGGGAAGTAACGGTTTTCGAGGGCTGCAATGAAAACTTGGAAATAAAACAGCCCAAAAGTAACTCCACTGAGAGGTAGCTATGCGCTGAAGCTTCCATAAAATGGAGAACTCTATCAGTAAGATAATTATGGAGATTTGTTATATGACTGACTAATAATAGAAATTCTGGATGAGTTTCGCACAAACAGACATCCTGTTACTTTTATATAAAGAAGATATGTGACTGACCTGATAATAGAAATTCTGGATGTGTTTCACAGAATGGTAGAGATAGACAGACACACAAACAGACAAACATCCTGTTACTTTTATATAAAGAAGATATCTAAGTGACTGACATGATAATAGAAACTCAGGGTGTGTTTCACTGAATTGCCCAGACAGACAGACACTCATATAGACAATAGACACCCTCTTACTTTTATACAAGAAAGATAAGTTTCTGACCTGATAATAGAAATTCTGGATGTGTTTCACTGAATGGCAGAAGAACTCGTGGCACATTTAATCTTGCTCCGTCAATAACTAGAATTAATCAATTAAAATTATTCGTTTTACGTATTAAGGGTGAGTCAAAATGAACTACGTTTTTCAGTTTCAAAACATCAAAAAGACATTTTAAGTTTGGGTTATCTATTAAAAATACCTATCAAATTTACTTTATCTATTAAACAAAGTAGCTTTTAGAATTTTTACTATGATATATATTTAATATATATTCCAGTTGTATTTTGTGCTTTTCAAGAAGAGTTATTTCTAGTACTACCTAAAACTTTCAAACTTCTACAGAAAATAAAAAAAACACATGAAATTAAACAATGGTACAGTTATTAATTAGGTCGGTATTTTTTCTCAGATTATATTTATTTGTTTTACATAGTAAATGCAGTTAATTTAACACCCCTGTTAAACGAATTAACAAACTATCAACGAAACTGACCAATTTAAATAAAATGTTTGGTTTAGATATATATACCTAGATATTGTCAATTATAATTTACTTATAAATTGCATGATAAATCGAATACAGATTGACTATGAATATTTTCCTATTATATAAATGTTAAGTTTTTGTCTGTAAGTTCAGAGAGTCGGGCTGAGCACACGCATTTAGCAAGCTCTCCCCCGCCCTACCCCATGTGTTAAGCTCAGTTCTACCTTCCCCCTCTCTCTCAACTAGTTCCCCTCTCCCCACTGCCCGTGGTCACTCCGCAGTTGGAGGAAAGGGAAGACACTGTAGCCAGAGGGCACCTCGTATTTAGGCCTGGCAATGTGTATGTGTTAACGTATCGGTCAATTGTTAACACAAAAAAAGTGAAAATAAAACATTAATGAATTAAAAGTTTTTTTTTAACTTATGTGTAACCTAATCGCTTTAACTTAATGAACAATTTTTGGTGAAAACACTCTCAAATTTTTTTTTGATAATTTTATGATAATTTATCGGTCTGGCAACATTTTTACCGGCGCAAAGTACTCCCGACAAATAAGCTCTCCCATTGGCTAACATTTTTTCGCGTCCCACCATTGGTCAGCTGACCCACACTCACTCAGCACCCTCGGTTCCGCCATCTTCACTTCATCATGGCCTGTAGTACGTGTGACAACCCAGAATATTGGTCAAAGTTTAAAACAAATTTGGACGCTGCTTTGGATGTTAAGTTTAAAGAATACGATGCGAATATAGCTAAGGTAAGGGATGAGCTTATTCATAGTACTTTTGCCAGTCATAAAACCGAAATAAACGATATTAAATTGAGAGTCTCAGATTTAAATGTTAAAATTCAATCTATCGAAGGTATAGAAAATTTCGTAGATGCTAAATCTGTTGCAAGTGAACAAAAAGCGATTAGGACCACGATTACACAACAAAAAGACTATTTAAACTCTATTGAATCGTCGAGAGAAAATTTCGTCAAATTTCAACTTCTACAAAACTCGATAAGAGAGCAAAGGTGCCGCGATTGGAGTTGTAGAATAGTGAATTTTCAGCAGCCGTGGAGCCGTGAAAATATTACAGAGTTTATCATATTTAGAAACATTATAAGGCCCACCCTTGAAGCCGCTCTTAAACGTGGAGAATTAGAATATATTCCCTCACATTTTTGTGATATCGTCGAGCGTGCCCATATGCTCCCATATACAAAGGGCCAGATCCCCGTTTTTATTTTTCGTTTTATGTCTAGATCCTACCTCGACGCGTGGATGAACAATAAGAAGGCTGTGCTTGACCGTTACAACGCCGAGATCAAGAGGTTCAATCCCAGGAACAACGCGTCACCGGTCCCGTTCTTCCCCAATAGGTTAGTCCAGGCGAAGCAAGATATGTCCGACCTCAACAGGAAGACCATGACCTTTGTGTATGCCACAAACCAGATTTCGAGGGCCAAAGTCGCTGGCCAACATGTCCAATTTCAGCTCAAGAACGGCAGCCGCTGGATACGCTGCCTTAACCCGTTTGGCAAAGACCTGAAGGAAATGGCCCAACCCATACCTGGAAGCGAGGATTTTTTTCTGTCAGAGGCACCGCCTATCCTTTGTTTCAACAAGCTAGCGCCTGAGGAAAGGAAAACATTCTTCTCTAATCAGGCTGACTTAACAGAGGATGACTTCCCAAGACAGTTTAGTACGATCACAGCCCACCCTTCCAGCACGATTCAACATAATTTAACGTCTGCCCCTGCCCCAGCTCTTGGGGACCTAGCTGTGTTCCCTCCCATAGACTCTGCCGCAACCGTCGCAACCGCCGCACATACAGCCGTTGCACCAGCCGCACAGCCCACACAGTCAGTACCTGCCGCCGTCGCATCCGCAGCCGCCGCTACAGCTGATTTCACTGCCGCACCTGCCGCCGCGCTCACCGCCGCACCTGCCGCCGTGACCGCCGCCGCATCTGCCGCCACGTCTGCCGCACTTGCCGCCGTGTCTGTCGCCGTACCTGCGGCATCTATTGCCGTACCTACCGCCACACACACCGCCGCACTTGCCGCCACGTCTGCCGCATCTGCCGCATCTACACCTGTCGTTGACTCAGCACCTTCCGTACCTGTTGCCCCTGTCGTTGACTCAGCACCTTCTGTACCTGTTGCCCCTGTCGTTGACTCAGCACCTTCTGATCCTGTGGCCACGAGGGCCAAAGCTAGAGACACCGCCAACAAAGCTAAGCAAAGCAAAGCTACAAAGGCGGTAATCACATCATGAGGTTAAGTATCTTATACGTCGGAAAAAAAGGTACTTAACAAAATTATTATCATCATTTTTAAATTCATTTACAAAGTGATTTATTTCGAAAAACTTAATGTTTATATCCACGTAAACTCTATATTATTATAATATTAATATTAAATATTACCCAACTTGTTAGAACGCCAACATAGCATATTAATTTCAATCTATTTTTCTTATTTTTCTGCTGATTAGCATATAAAATACTTGGAACTTGTATGAAAATGAGTAGGGGGAACTAAACTAGCTTGAAATGTGTTGCCACCCCCAACACACACATAAACTAAACGCTATCGGAATAACCATAGTAAATATGGTAATTTTTTTCGCTTTAACGATAATATATTGTATATTACCTATTTTTATTTGTCCACTAATATCTACTGTGTTTCAGATGTCCATACTTGATGTTAAGACGATTCCTCCTGCGGTGCTCCTGGACCAGCTCTGCTATGACAAACCTCCCTAATGATCAGATTAACCAGGATTACGGTAACTTAAACGATAACATTGGTCTAAATCTTATGAATCCGATTTACGGCGACTACTTTAACGATTTTGAGAACGAATTCGGAATAAATTGCGTTTTTTCAAGTGAACAAGGTATCGTACAGAAACTGAAAACATTCAATGAAAACCTTCTCAATATTTTTAGTATTAATTGTCAGTCATTACATTCTAAATACAATGATATTGTCTCCACTGTAGACTTCTTTAGACAACATGATATCCACTTAAATGTTCTGTGTTTTCAAGAATTATGGCTGAATAAGGATGTAAATATGGATTGCTATGGAATTAATAATTACGATTGGCATGTTAAACTCCGCACAAAAAGTAGGGGGGGAGGGGTGGGTATTCTAGTAAGCAAATATTATAAAGTAGATAAACTATTTGATAAATTTTCATTTAAAGAAAATATTCTTGAATCTATTTGCTTAAAAATTTCCCACAATGGACTAAAGTTTTGCTTACTAAACTGTTATCGGCCACCCAATCAGAGTAGTGCTGAAATAGAAGAATTTTTTGAACTTTTTTTGGACCTGATTGATAGAATAGCAGCTTTAAGCATACCATACTTCATTGTAGGAGATTTCAATTTTGATCTTTTCAAAATAAATAATATAAATAGCAACTCCATGAGAACTATTGAGTCTTTTTCCTTTAACGGTATCATAAATACCGTTACCAGAGCTACTAGAGTAACTAGAACCACTGCAACCCTTCTTGATTTATTCGGGGTAGGTAACTTTATTCAAAACCTAATGTCTTCCTTTGTCTTAACTTCAAAAATCTCCGATCACTTGCCAATTATTAATTCATTCCGAATAGACAGAGTAAATAAACCCAAACCTCCAGATTTCTTTGAAAAAAGAGAATTGAATGATGAAAACTTTGATGCCTTAAACTATGCACTCTACCACACTAACTGGAATCACGTTTTAAACCAAGACAACACAAACATTGCTTATGATAACTTTATTTCAACCTTTTTGAGACTTTATAATGAAAAGTGTCCAGTTAGAAAAAAACGAAAAAACAAACGTACCCAGCCTCAGCAGCCTTTCATGTCAGACTTTTTATTGCGTTGTAGATTGCATAGAGATATTTTGTACAGCAACTTTTTAAAAGACAAAACAATTGAAAATGAAAGTATTTACAATGTCTATAGGAATAATTACAATAGGCAAGTGAGAAGAGCAAAGATTGAATATTACAGACAACAAATAAGAGATGCAAACGGGGATGGGAAAAAACTCTGGAAAACCCTAAAGGAAGTCATTGGGTTTAGTAAATCTTCCCCTGAGTGCACATACCTTCAAGTAGGCCCAAACAAAATTGAAAATGACCAAGAAATAGCTAATGAATTTAATCGTTATTTTAGTCAGATTGGGTCTTCCCTAAGGCCTGAAATTCCTTCCACCCCCAAAAATTTCTTTGAATATTTACCACCCCCATGTCAAGATTCCCTCTTCTTTGAGCCATTGTACCCCTTCAAGGTTATTAATATCATTCGTAGTATTAAACCTAAGCGTTCCACAGACATAAATGATGTCTCGATGTATGTTCTGTCTCGCTGTGCTGATACCATTGCCACTCCCTTAACACATGTTTATAATTTATCACTTCAAAATGGCACTTTTCCTGAAAAAATGAAAACTTCCAAAATAGTTGTCCTTCACAAATCAGGTTCACTCAGCGAGGCAGATAATCATCGAGGAATTTCACTCATTGACAACTTTTCCAAGCCCATTGAAAAATATGTCTGTGAAACGCTGGTTAAGTTCTTGGAAGATCGGTCTTTTTTTAGCAACCGCCAGTTTGGCTTCATGAAAGGAATCTCAACCTTTCACAATGTATTGAACTTAAGCACATTGATCACCCAAGCACTCAGTCGAGACACTTCCTGTATGGCCATATTTTTGGACATAAGGAAGTGTTTCGACATGATAAATAGGGACATCCTTTTTAGCAAACTGGAGAATTCAGGGATAAGGGGGGTTGCACTTGATTGGTTCCGTAGTTATTATGCAAATAGGAAACAGCGTGTATATTTTAAGGGCCTTTTCTCCTCCACAATTGAATTCATTATCATTGGCGTACTTCAGGGGTCAGTCCTGGGACCAATTCTTTTTTTGATTTTTATCAATGACCTTGTTTCATGCAGTGAAGAGATCCTAATCAATCTCTTTGCTGATGACGCAGTGGGCTTCATTGAAAAGCAGAATATTATACAATTGATCAACCTTGCAAAGGAGCTTGTCCCCAGACTGACCCAATGGTACAATGCCAATAAACTTCTTATTCACCCCCGCAAGACCAAATGTATGGTCTTTTCCTCCCCCCGTGAGATACTCACCCCCGCTGAGCTCGCCGCTAAGACCAACTTTGAAGTCTATGTAAACATGAATAATCATAACGAAAATGATGAGTCAAAAATCACTAAGTTGGATCTTGTGAGCGGTACCAATGAGGGTAGTATCAAACACTTGGGAATTCAATTGGACGAGAAAATGAAGTTTTCTTATCATCTTGAAAAAGTCTATAGCAAAGTCTCTAAAATAATTTATAGTATGAAAGTAATGCGTCATTTGTTGGACAAGAAACACTTAAAGCTACTCTATTCTTCTTATATTAAGTCGAATATCGAATATTGTTGTCTCCTGTTCACTGCCTGTCCTATGTATCTGTTAGCACCAATCATTAAGTTGCAGAAGCAAGCCATTAGAATAATCGAAAATTTACCTAGCAGAGCTCACACAGCTGAATTCTTTAAATCTAATGGCATACTTCCATTTAACCTGTTAATTGAATTCAATGTTTGTAAATTTATGCACGCCTATAAATTAGGCAATTTTCCCAAAATTTTCGAAAACACCTGGAATTTTGTTCAAGACAGACATACGTATGGCACTAGGAACAGGAACAACTTTGCTTACGAACCGGGCACCAATAGAAACTTTCTCCTGCACGCCCCTCTTAACTCTTTCCCAACTATATTCAACAACCTTCCACTTGAAATTAAACTAATTGATAATAAAAATATTTTTAAGAAAAAATGTTTTACTTATTACCTAAACAAGATTGAGTTTTAAAAAAGCAAATATTTTAAAAAAGCAAATATTTTATTTTTGAAATTAAACTGATTGATAATAAAATTATTCTCAAGAAAGATATTTTACTTACTTATTACTTACTTTCTTAAAAAAAAAGCAAATACTTTATTTTTTCTCTTCCTCTATTTAACAATTTTTTGTTCTAACTAAGTTTCTATTCGTATCTTTAGCCCTCGACTTTTTGTAAGCACTTAATTTCTATACCAAAAAAATAATAAAACAGCATTTCTTTAACCTCAAATCTCAACGAGTAGGTTCCGTAGGAACCGACATACATACCTATGTATAGAGTAGCTTTAGCATAGTTTGTTTCTTATCCACTTTATTCATTTTACATTTTATATTTTGACTTTGACTTCTTCTATTATATTATATATTTTTTATCAAGCAACTAACGAATCGCGCAACCTCTACCTCTATTTTATCTAATAAAAAAATAACAAAGTTTTTTCATAATTTTGACCAAAAATATATTTATTTATTCAAATTTAGATATCGAAAATTTTGTTTAATATATGACTATCGCTGACTGGACTGGTTAAGCTCATGTAGTGGGCATAGCCATCTACTCGTCGTAGTCGCTGGAGTCATCGACGTCGTCGGGTTCCTGTTGGAGGAGCTCCTCCACAAGGTCCTGCTGGACGGTGACCAAGCGGTCCATGGTGGCGATGGAATCCATGTTGGCCTGGAAGGAGCGGGCGTACGTGGGCATTACTGAAATTAGCCTCACGACTAACCCATAGTTGGAGTACATCATGCGGAGGATCTCCTCATCGATGGCATCTTGGCGGAATCTCCTCCACATAAGTCTGTCGCCCTCGTACACGACGCCCATTAACCTCCTCTTGACCATAAACCAGAGGTCCAGACAGCGCCTGTCTACCCCCGGAAATGGGAGTAGATCAGGCACTGCCGCGAGGTTCAGCAGCTGCTGGACGCCGTGCACGGGTGCAGGATCATCGATTTCATCGCTTGAGTTCAACATGGCGATGAGCTCCTGCACCTGGTCTTGGAGGGGAACATCTTCTTCTCCTCCAGCCTCCTCCGGAACTTCCGGCGCCCCATCCGGTAAAGCACCTTGGCCTTGTCCAACTTCCTCTTCTTGATCTGACATTTCTGAGACAATTGAACTTTGACCCTACCCACCCCCATATTTATACCCCCCTTGTGTCTTAATACCATACATTATTCAATCTTAATTTAACTTATTAATTAATAAATAACTTTCCCTACTTCCGATTTCCCGCGTATTCCCCCTATGCTTTACAACCAATTGTCTCCCCCCCGCCCCCTCTTTTGCTTTATTCTTTTGCTTTATTCTGCCGTGCTTTACCGGAAAACCACTCTTCCCCCCTCCCCCTATTTTTCTCCCCCCCAGTATATACCAAACGATAGGCGCCGCTCCGTCTGTCTAGCTGGAAGTCACGGCCGCGCACAAACCACCCACCACTCCCCTTCTAGTTTTTTCCCCCCCTCCTCCCCCTAACCTGTTGAATTCCCTGACCCATCTCCCTTATTTTAACCAGTTTCTCACTTCACTTTTTTTTATGCTAATGAAAATTAATCCATAGCGAAATATTAACAGACATCCTATTACTCTATACATCCTTCATAAAAAATAAAAGTTCATAGCAAGATATCTAGGATTTATTAAACAAATCAATGAATTTATGATAATTTATGATATTTTAATACTTTTACTTTTTTGGATAAAACTAAACTGTATTATTCTTCAAAAACAATTTTATATTTCAATAGCCATATCAGTAACTTTTTGCAGTTTTTTTCTGTTGATTCATTGTTGATTTTTGTTGATTTTTGTGAACATCATGTGGACATTTCCGCGGGTGTTTTTGCGGATATTTTTGCGGATATCTTGTATATAAAGTCGTAGAGAACTTGACCGTAACTGGTTCAAACCGGAAATGGCCAACTTCTGGAACTATAGCTGGAGACAGGCCCCCTCTTGAGCAGTTATCCGCTCAGCAATTTCACCCAATTTAGCTTCATGAAACTCCATGTCCTTGTTTGGGTTGTATAGTGTGAGGGCCAACTCGGTTTCTAAATAACCCTGTTGGTATAGAAGACGGGCTACCTCACGACGTACTTCGTCACTGACATTGTCACCATTAACTATATTGAGAAGTCGTTCATATGTTATTGTCAATCTATTGCGTAGCGGCTGCCACATTTGTTGGTATTCTTCCTCTCCGAACATTTCGTGTCTAAACAATAGTAAGATTTAAACCTCACTAAAGCAAAGCTATAACCAAATTACGCGCGCAATAGCACGCCACAGTCTTTTTTAACATGACCCACTTTCACCCTTTTACCTTCAAAAAGGGGTGGAATCAATGGATTAATGATACGTTTTCGCCTTCCCTTAAAACCCCCTCCCCCCCCCCCTCTTCCTCTCCCATTTTGTTGCCCCATTCACAGCCATGCTGTGACCAGTTCTCAAAACACAAAAATCAGATTCCGGAGGAATCGAACCATACATATTTAGGGACACACTCCCATTATCAAAATACCAAAATCAGATTCCGTAGGAATCGCATATGACCTATTCTTAGGATTTTTTATATCCATTCTCAAAAATAAAAATCAGATTCCGTAGGAATCGAAACCAACCATTACACCTTGTTCACTTAAGTACACGATATGATTATTATTAGGGTATTCTTGTCCTTTTTTGGACTTTTCTTTGGTTTTTTTTTGGATTTTTTGGATTGGACCAAGTGTTATCGCGAAATTTGCCGTTATCCTGTAATTATTGGTGTGGAGATGTCCTTAAAACCCGGACAAAACTCCACTCTATAATGAAAATAATTTGATATAAAGGAAACTGTCTATTTGGAGCTGAAAAGGGATCTCAACGGGAATAGCGACTCCTTATGGAGGTTTTGGTTCCTTAATTGTTCCGAATTCACGCTTGGAGAAGTTGCAACTGATAGTAGGAGGATGTCTGAAATACACAGCAAGATATTGTTTCATTGTTAAGATTATTATTTATTTGCACATATAACATTGTATCGGCTTGGCAAGCGTCAAAGTACACCAGTGGCTCCACAACCCTTAAAGGGTTATGCCAACTATCTGGTACAATGTTGCATGGAATTTTTATTGTAAAATATTGTCTCCATTCAATTTAAACTGGCCTGGTAACTAGGTGGAGATGAAGTTCGGCCAATTCCATGATAGGTACTTAATAATTGTTATTATGTATATTATTATCTAACCTGCACCAAACACAACAAACCAGATGAATCAAACAAATCAAGCATAGTAACATAATTTATAATATATATCTAATAAAATATGTTGTACCTTTGAGGAAAATAAATCTTATCTTATCTTATCTAAGCAAAGGATCTCACTGACCGCTGAACCGATATAGTTCTCCTTTATCTTTTTATCGGTCCAGGGGTGGTTTATAATTATTTTGAGGGAGGGTATATCCGCCCTTCCAAAAGATGCCCCCCCCCCCCCCCCTCAATTTTATTATTATTTATTTTTAAACTGAAATTTAAAAGGTATCTAGAGGCGTATCTGCTTGTACATTATGACGCAAACAGCTAGGGTGCATGACATTTAAATACATAATTGTGAGAGACATTGTAAATTCGAATCTGTGTATATTTATATCACATAGAGGCAGCCTAATCAGTCTTACAGCTTTAAGTAGCAGCTAGCTATATAATGCAAAACAGAAAACTTTTGTGAGTACAACTTGAACTAAATATTTTTATTAGATACCTAAACTTTTATAAACTTGTTAATTGAGTAGAAATAAAATATCCTTGTAGTGAAAATTACGAACTTTCGTACTATATATTTGAATGTACGGAAACAAAATATAACCTTAAAACAATAAAAAATTACGAGTTTTATTAATGTATCCGTTATAAATTCAAATACTATTAAATTATTACCCCATGCTGAGCTAGAAAAAACGTTGCAATTATTTCTTAACCATTTTTTTTACATAAAAACTAAAAAATCAAAATGACAACTTTCGAGTAATATTTGCTTAATATTAATAATTGCATTACCTGCTAAACCGTTAAGAACGGCGAGAAATAACGGGCCAAATCGCCGAATAACCGGCGAACGCGCCATATTTCACAATAATAATAATATTGAAAATGACGTCACATTTAGACTCAATGATATCATAATAACATAATAATACGCGGCAAGTGCGCACACAAACATAGACAAAGTATTTTTCATATTATATGAACATAGACAAATCATAATTAATAAGATTTTTTTTGTTTAAATAGAAAACGAACCACTTAACCAATATAATTTTGAATTTTTTGGAAGCTAAATATTGGTCCTGGAAATATTTAAGCCTATTAATTTGTAAGTTTAGATCTTTGGATTTTAATATTTAAGTTTTTAGCAGACAGCTCCGTTTAAATAAAATTTCCGTAATTGGACGTAATTTTACTTTTTTAGTAGTGAAGATCCTCTGTAATTTACTTTTTATGTTCGTCCGTCAGTTTGTAACGCTATTAAAAAAGGTAATTTTCTATAGCTCACTTAGGCCGTTTTTGATGTTTTTTGTGAACGTTAAGTTGAAAGTTGTATAAGTTAAGTACAATGAAATACACATTAATGAGAAAAATATATTATTTATTATCATTTATTAGTCATATACTATAACGCATAATACATATACTGATTAAAATTATTGCTTCAAATATCATAACAGGATTAGGATTAGCATACCATTCTACAAGATTGGACTTTATCTCCTCCCCCCCCCCCCCTCCGTAGATTTTTTAATTTGACGATTTTTTTGTTCTATTGAGACTTTTAATTTTTATATGAAATAAAAGCAAATAAGGAAAAATAGCTATCACCCATTTGCAGCCATTTATTCATTTAAGTCATCTATTTCGGATACATTTATAATTGAGCAATAGCATGCTATTCTTAAACTGATCCAAACAATTTCTTAAACAGTTACAATAGTGTTAAGTAGTAGCGAAACAAAAGCATATTTTAGATATGCTTAAATTACATGAAACAAAAAAAAGGTATATAATTGAATGCCATTTTTAGCCTGTTTTTTCATTCAAAATGAAATGACAAATCCAGCCTTTATCTACACAATTTTCAAATTTTTCCTCGCCAATAAAGACCAACAAATATGACTTGAATATAAAGGTACAAAAGTGCATATACAATACATTCATAAGCTTAAAAAATGACATAAAAATACACCCACAGATAAACAGAATAATTAAAAATTATTGATTTTTTTCTAGAATTTTCTTCTTTTTTTTCTAAATTTTTTCTTGGATTTTTTTTTTCATTTTTGAGCATTTAATGTTGATTTTATTGCATCTCTAATTTTCCCTGCACCTAAATAAAAATATAAGTAATAACATCACTGAAGAATATGTCTATCTGTCTGTGCTAAAAGATCTCTGTAACCTCTAAAAATCTGTAAAGGAAAGCTTTACATTGGCCATTATCATTCTATCTTTTATTTAATGAATTACAATAGAATATGTATATGGTAGAGTGAAGATAACCCAAATCTACCCTTGAGGATACCTTATAGGCAAGGCTGTTGTCCATGACACTCCAATGTCAGGTCCAACAACCAAAGGTAACTAGGGGAGCCAAATATCTCCTTTTCTGTCCAAACATCCCGGGTATTCAACAAGTAACACCCAACATATTTTTTGATTTCACGACCTTTGTCTGTAAGTCCCAACTGTGCATAGTAATGAGTTGCGCCTGTATTGGGCCAAGGCATTTCCCCTACTCTAACTATCAATGTCGCGCATCTGACATAGCAGCAGTAGGAACCATTTTTAACTTCTTTAGTTATGACTCAGTGTCGAGCCGAGACTCGAATACATCACTCCACAACGACGAGCTTAAGCGCTACGTGTTAATAGTTGAAATTATGTAAGTGATTCTCTGTCCATTAGGAGTTCAAAAAGTGTAATGGATTAAGCCGTACCTTTCATTCATTTTACAGGAATTTGTTGACTTTGTTGAACCAATATAGACCAAGGCAGGTACAGGAGGCAAGTCTAGAATTAATGTAGCTGTTAATATGGTTTCAAGATCATTATCAATTTTTGTTCTGTTTATGATAAACTATTCTTTTTGGATAAAACTTAAAATTGCCACTAAAATATCTTATCATAATTTGAAAAGAATTGCAACTCTATAATTATTTATACCAGAAATTCTAAAAATTCAGAAAGTTCAATTTTAACATTATGGTCATTTGCTTTTCTAAAAATAAATTATTTTTAAAAAATCCATTTCTTTCGTTTTTGGGAATGTGGATTGCAAGGATATTTAGTCACCTCTTAAGCATCTATATTAATGCCCATTCAAGTTATTTTTGTTCACATTTATACTAAATCTTTGTTTAGACTTACAAATAATTTTGAATATCAAATTTGTTAGTTATTCTACATTTGTTGATGTTTGCTTGAACTGAACGTCTGATTTGACAAGCTTCGCTTTTATGGATGTTGTCATCCTAATTTTACTAATGACATACCCAAAGACAATTCTGCCAGAATGAAGATTTTTCCAATTGTTAACCTGGGTCTTGATATACTCATCTCCTTTCTTCCTGGCACCTGTAATAACAAACAAGGATCATCTTGTACAATATGAGTATACCCATACAATAGATATATTACTCTAGATGGACAATCAGTCACCTCAATCTGCCATTGGAATTTCTAGTAGGTACAAAATTTAATTTTAAGTTATTTACTAATGTGAGTTTGTCAGAGAATTGCAGAGAATTTATGTCGTAAAGTATAATTGCTATTTAGATAAATTCATGAAGGATAAAATATTCTAAATTAAAAGTAATAAAAATCCATATCCATAAAAAACTAATATTTTTAACAAGGATGAAAACATCCAAAAGTATCAAAGCATAGATTTATATAAACAAATTTTATCAATATACCAAGAACAGTTAATCAAACGAACATTCGAATAAAACAATTATTGTTCATTTTTTTATTGGTAATGGAAATCTTTAAAAGGAATTTCTAAGGCTAAGACTTTCTATTACATTTAACAGCCGAGTAAAATATAGTATTTTCATCTCTTTTGTAGGTAAATTACTAAATTACCATGCAATGGCAGACCAGTATACATTTTAATTGACCAATGGTAGGCCAGAATAATTTTAATTGACCAATGGTAGGACAGTATGACGTCATTGTTATTAGCATTATAAAAAGCTTCAGCGTAAAGACATGCCAGATATTAAGAATTATAGAGTAGCTTTCCTTATCTTAGAATTGATTTATTAAAATCTTTTTTATGTAAAATGGTTCGGTTAAATTTAGATTTCTTATATAAATGCATAAATGTACATTTAAGATCAGCTCATTTAGAGAAAGTGAACATTTTTGTTTTAATATTTAAAATTTTTATTTTAGCAAGAACGATTTTGTACAAAAAAAAAGGTTTTTTAAGTGTCCCTCTCAATTTATAAATTTTATCCCTAGGAGAGCGTTTGAATCCAATATACAATCAAGTATGACAACATTAAAAAATGTTGCACCCCCAAAATTTTGGATTTTCAATTTTACCCCCCCCCCCCCAAATAAAAAAGCTTGGACGCCCCTGGGTCGGAAATAAAAAACGCCTATCTACAATACCAGCCGTGTATTTAAATTTTTTCTTACATAAATGACCACCTGAATATTACCGACAAACTGGTAGACCACCATCTAAACTTACTAGATGTCCATTTTAATAGGGCATCTTCCCCCAAAAGAATAAAACTGCCTATTATAAATAGCAGCCAAAAAATCACATTTGCCGCTAACGTAACTTACGGACATTTGGCATTAGTGTATCTTAGTCTAAAAAATCTATAAGAATTGCAATGCATACAAACGTACAAGGCAACGGAACAAAATAGTAGTTAACTGTTCCTTAAATTTACTTGGATATTGCACCAGATTTCCATGAATTCTAAAAAAGTGATACTCACAGCTAGCAAAAATTACGATACCCATCATCATAACCTCTACCCTCTCCCCTCCTACTGGATGAACAAACTTCCCAATAAATAACGATATTAACATATATATTACCGACCAACTTTCCCATGTTAATATATCCATGAATACTATATCTATTAACTTACCATCAACATCCAGAAGATTATTGTTGGTTGGCATGATGAAAATCAAAGTAAAGGGCATGATAGCAATTTGAAACAAAGAACCAGCTAGAAGCAGCCATCTCTAAAACAGAATTGTGGTGTAGGTATTTAAGTAAAAGAAGAGAGGGAACGAGTTATATGTAACTCTACCCACGGGGGTGAGGTCCCTGTGCCGACTTTGAAAAAATAGCCAATAGCGTCGGAAATATAAACGCAGCCGAGCCGCTACATTAGAACAGACAGCAATTTGCTGACAGACGAAAACGTTCCTCACCATCATATTTTCATATTTGCTGCTATACTATTTCAGGTGAATTTAAGTAATGATGAGAAAGATGGGGAATGTCTTAACCACTAAAACGGCCTACAGTTGGAAATTAAAAGGTGAAGCAGAGGGTAACTTAGGTTGAAGAAAATTATCAAATATTTATTGAATTGCAAACTATTGATTTTACAATTTTTATTATCTTGTTAAATTGCTGCACTATAGTTTTAAACATAATTGTTTTATGCAGGGCTCGGCAGCGGCTGTAAGCCTCAGGTAAATCAACCTTTTACAATTTTAAAAATTATCTGGAAGTCTAAACCTGATTATAATATGGCAATACCTCTTTTCAAGAAGATTTTCATAGCAATCAAACAGGTTTAAATTCAAGGATTCGTGGGGGCTGACGCGCGGCTGACGAGCCCTGTTTTTTGTTTTAACAATGAATGAAACAAAACTATACCTGAGGGTCTGTATCTGTATACCAACCTAAAATTAACAATTTTATCATTTAAAATTAAGAAAAAAAAGCTTTTTAAGATCTTAAAATTTATCATATAGGAAATAGGTATGATTTATACAAAGTAATTTGTTTTGCCTCAAAAAGTAAAAATACATAAAATCTATGAAGTCACAACTGCCAATTTTCCAACACAATATGGTTACTTTCACAATTTAAGCTCAATTATGAACATAGTTTTGAGAACAACATGCTTAACAAATATTGAAATTTCAAGTTATTTACTAATAAGCTTATTGCAAATATTTTCTGAAAAATTATTTGAAGAGGTATTGGTGTAGGTGGTTGATTACTTTCAAAATTTTCCTTCTCTTATTAAAGAGGGAGGATACATTGATATTTTTATTACATTAATCCACAAAATTTTTAAAATAACGCTTTCTTATTCGTTGACTCACCAATTTTGGGACTTTTACTAAATTTTGATTGGTTTGTTCCTTCAGTTGAGTTTCTAAACGTTTAAACCAATTGTAATATACAGAAGAGGATATTTTGTGTATCTTTATTGGGGATGTACATTAATTTATCGGCCATTGTCATATCCCATAGACAAAATGCTTATGTAAATGTAAAAGGGTTTCTGACTGCCTGTCCATTATAGTTTAAGATCTTACTAACCTCTGGATTAATATGTTTTTCTTTTACAGTGAAGCTTTTTATAGGTCCAGGAAAGGTTTACAACTATTTTAGAGTTGGGTAACCCACCTCGAACTATTTCTCTTTGCTTTTTCTTTTTAAAGCTAAAATTGAAAGTCGACAGTCGACTCAATAAAATACCCTTTAATTTTTTTCCAAAACTAGGGGAGATGGCATTTTATGGAAAATCACCCAAAATAATTGACTTACCGAACATTCCAGCGGCACAAGTGATCAAGGAAAATCTACTCATGTAATAAGCAGCTCCACTGAAAGTTTCCTAAACACGTCAATTCGTCTATTTTTAAAATCTTATTTTATAATTGAAAGTTAATTGATTAATGAATAAGTGTGAAGGGGTGTGCAATCTTAAATTTTACTTTAAAAAAATACTTTTCTCTTATATTTAAATATTTGATATACAGCCAACGATTCTATGGTAGCTGCTTAATTTTGATTTTATGTAAACGGTTTTAGGCTCCTGGAAAATTATGCTATTGGCAAACCACTTATTATTTGTAGGAATTTTAGGCAGCAATACTTAATCTTGACATTTTGACGGCTGATTTTCCAGTTAGCTGGCAGTTGCTGGCCGCAGCCATTTAGCCCTAGTTTTAACAAAGAATCAAGCTGCAAATTAATCAACGAATGTAATTCCATTCCCCCTGAAAGCCTTGGTAATTAACTGAATTCAATATTTTGTTTGGTTTCTCTAAAAAAAAAATATTCAATTTTCTCATTATCTACATCTATTTATTCAAACTGTATAAGATATTGATTATTAAAGAGGAAAGATTAACCTTTTTGAATATTATAAACATGTTTTTTCATGTGATCAAAATTTTGCTGAAAATCATTATATCTAATGATAAGATGATTTTTATTTGCAATAACTTTTATTTAATAGATTCTTCCAATTTTTAACATTTACAAAACAGCCTGCTTTATTGCTTCAAGATCCATGTCAGATCTATATAGGAAATAAATGTCTATAAATGAGCTCAAGTTTTCCAAGGAATTAATGTTGAAAACTCATACTGCTTCAATAATCCATAATAAACTCTCATTGGCCAGAACGATGAGATCAATTATTTTACTTTATTAAAAATAAATTCATTTTTTTCATTTCATGTTGCAATTATATTGAATTTGAATTTAATTTCTAATCATAAAAAAAGAAAATTTAAATTCTTAATATAGTAAATTGAAGAAAACTCTGCTTTAAAAGAATTCGATTGTGGCGACACTTCCTTTTGTGTGTTCAAATATTAAAACTAAAATTTTAATCATATTAACCCTTTGGTGATGGTAATGTGAAAAAAAAGTATAATTGAAAAAATCTTTTTAAAATCATTTAAATTATCAAATATTTACTTCTTTCTTTTAGATAGTAATGGCGGGGGAGGAAAATTGATTTATTGAGAAATAGATATGTATTCATAGAAAACTAACAAATAGTGAGATAGTTATATCAAGCCAACTCTAGTATAATTAATATGTTAATCCATTGGAGGTTTGTCCATAAGTAGCGCTACAATAAGTTAACAACACTTTTCATTGGAATTGTAATCCGCAAGAATATATCAAAGGCCTAAATGTCAATCAATCACTCTTAAGCGTAGTTTCAAGCAAACCTATTCTATAATTCACGTTCTCTGCCCATCTGTCAGTTCGTAACACTGTAGGGCAAGCCAGATTTCTGCTGATTTGTTTTGTGAGGATTCCCTATACCAATGAGCATCCATTATATTATTTTCTTGTCCGTCGGTCTTTCAGTCATGCTACAAAAAATGAATATTAAAACATATAAAAACACATTTGAAAGTTTTCTGGATTTTTTGCAAAAAATTTATTTTTATTTTCTACTAATAAACTTCTGTTACATGATTTTTTGTACTTAGCTACTTATGGATGTTGATATTCTATCTCAATTGTGAAATACTTTTTACAGACAGGTAATGACGTAATAGACATACGGACGGACACACTCTAATAGTAGATAAGCTGCGCTGCTAAGAGGCGGAAAATCTGTATAACCTGCCAATTATCCAGCATTTGTCCAGGGGTGGCCATGGCTGCTCTGAAAAGTAATAATTATGATTTCTAGTTTGGCTTTGAAACTGCTTAATATCAGCAGGATTAAATTCCTTTGCTAAGCCACACTGAAAATTTATATATCATATAGAATTATAGACAATTTTCAACGAATAATAAAATAAAATGAGATAAATGACTGTTCCAATATGGCACAAAATAATATCCGCTTGAACTAGTTCGTATATTCAAATTTATACAGTTGAATTTTCTAATTCACGTATTGTAATATGAATTCTTTTTGAACCTCAATTTAAAACAAGTACGATTATATCAATAGTAGCAAAGCTTAACCTAAGGATACAGGAAGAAGTAAAGACAGAGAAAGAGAGACAGAGAGAGACAGAGATAGAGACAGAGAGACAGAGAGAGACAGAGAGAGAGAGAGAGAGAGAGAGACAGAGAGACAGAGATAGAGAGAAGAGAGAGAGAGAGAGAGAGAGAGAGAGAGAGAGAGAAAGACAGACAGAGACAGACAGAGACAGAGATAAACAGAGAGAGAGAGAGACAGAGAGAGACAGATATAAACAGATAGAGAGAGAGACAGAGAGACAGAGAGACAGAGAGAGAGAGAGAGAGAGAGAGAGAGAGAGAGAGAGAGAGAGAGAGAGAGAGAGAGAGAGAGAGAGAGAGAGAGAGATAGATAGAGAGAGAGATAAACAGAGAGACAGAGAGAGAGAGACAGAGAGAGAGACAGAGAGAGCGAGAGAGTGACAGAGAGGAAATAACGTCTCTTTAAAAAAAGAATTATGTTTAATTAAAAGGTACTAAAAGGGAAGAAAAACTGGTCACCCTAAGGAAAGATAGAAGGACAGACCCACAGACATACACAAACAGAGAAGCTTCGATTTAAAAAAAAAATTAATTTAAAGTGTCTTATTGGTAGTTGTTACAAATTTTTAGGTTTTTACATCATATTACTTTAAATTCAACATAATAATTTTAATTAGTCTACAAAAACGTATTTGATAGTTTTAAATTTCAAATATAAAACTTTAAAGTTTAATAAGCAGAGAAACATAAAATACATTAATCTTTGATTGCATGGCTTTTGTCTTGTTGAGCCATTACCTTTACTCCTAATCCCATCATGATAAAACATAGCAGAAGTAGGAACCATTTATTTTTAACATCTTTGGTTATGATGCAACTAGTACTCGAACCCATATGTCTGTTAATATGTCTGTCTGCCCGGCCGCGTCAATGAACAAAAGTGAGGATTAGTGATCTTTAGGGATAAGACAATGAACCATAATTTTAAATACATCATCAATACTGGCTACTCTGCCAACAAATAAAATAACATGGTTAGACAACTTTAGGTAACAGTGTTGTTTACAATCCAATGTCCCGTCCCTCCCAGGTTAGGACTGTACCTTGCGGGACACTCTACCAAGGTGATGTAGGCTGCGCCACCTGTCCAAGCTCCAGCAAATCCATACTGTAGCACCCGTGCCGCCAATCCTAAAAGAGTTTAAGGAAATTTAGTAGGGGCTATCACACAAAGTACCTTGTTAAGCATGGATTACTACCAACCCTTTTGAAAGTAAATAGTTTTTAAAAGCAAAGCTTTTCTATAATTAGGGTCGGTCTTTCTGTACGCCCGTATGTCCGATCGTCCGTACGTAATTTAGGCATGTTATAATTGTCCTATCGATTTTTAAACTTTGCATGATGATTCCTGTATGAGTTAGGTACGAGTTAGAAAGCGAAGCAACTCTATAATCGTTACCTGAAAGTCCATACTTCCATTTTAAACATGTTGCTTTTTAACTTTTTTAACAACAAATCTTTATGCGATAAAATTATCCGATTAGTCTAATTTTGGAATACTGATTCCTAGGATAATGAAGTACATTGCTATAAGCAAATCATATCTCTATAATAAAGTCCTAAAAATGTAAGAATGCCCTTAAACAATATCCTGCATTGAAGCAGTTTTTCATCAGATTTACTTACAATTTTGTTTCGATCGACTTTTATACATTTATATTCAGTTCTGACACTATACAAGCGATAATGTCCGTTTGTCCTAACGTTTCAGAGCTTCGCTTTTATGGATGTTGTCATCCTTGTTATTTAAAAATTGGGGAGGGGCGGTTAGTTTTTATTATTTTAGTTTACGTTGGGTACTGGTAACCCTGCTGGGCTTGGACCCAGGGGCGTCCAAGCTTTTTTTTTGGGGGGGGGTAAAAAATTTGAGGGGGGGGGGGTAATTCGTGTTTGGGGGGGGGTCAAATGGCGAAATTTTTTTTTACCCCCCCCCCAAAATTTTTACCCCGGGGGTAAAATTTGATTGGGGGGGGTAATTACCCCCCCTAAAGTCTGTTGGGGGGGGGTAAATACTCCCCCCAAATCTGTTGGGGGGGGGGGTATTTACCCCCCCCAAACTAATTTGGGGGGAGTATTTACCCCCCCCCTAAAGTCTGTTGGGGGGGGGGTAAATACTCCCCCCAAATCTGTTGGGGGGGGGGGGGTAATTACCCCCCCCAAACTAATTTACCCCGGGGGTAAAATTTTTGGGGGGGGTAATTTAATTATGTAAAAAAAGCACCTACCTAATCTATTAAGTTAATAAGTACTATCCTTTAACATAAAGTAGTAAGTAAGGTTTATTTGACTATAGCTTCAGATTTCATTACTTTTAATACTGAGTTCTCCTTTTTAGGAAAGCTTCACATAGATCCCATGATGGTTCCACAATATTATAGGTCAATCCTTTGAGTGGTTTTAGGCTATTTTTCTCCTCCCTTTTTACCCTTTAGAAAACACGAGTTCTTAGATGCTAAGGGCGCCACTACTATTCAAATATATAGTAGTATCTCATTCTTTAGAACATAAAAATACAATAATTAACTCACTAACCATTGAACCAATATGATTATACTTTTAAGTGAAGCGTCTTATAGGTCCTGGTAAGTTTTATAACTAGTTTTGAGACACCCTGACATCCTCCCAAAAGAAATCGCCTATAGAAATTCTTTTTCATTATTTAATGAAATATCAATTTAGTTAGGTATCTATTTTATGGAATCTTCAGTGCTTTACAATTACATCATAGATCCCCGGGATGGTTTTAGCCCTTATAAAGGCCCAAGCAAATAAAACATGATCAAACTATTAAATTTTTTGTTATCATGGTTAAGAACTGTTTTAACTGGTTGGACTATATTGGGGTTGTCACACTATGACTTTTTTTAGGGGGGGGGGCGGGTATTACTCCCTCCCCCCCCAAAAAAAAATTTTCAGTAAATTTTTTTTTTAAGAACATTCAATTTGGGGGGGGGGTAAATACCCTTCACAAAAAATTTTTTATAAAGAACATTTATTTTTTTTGGGGGGGGGGGGTAATTACCCCCCCCAAAATCTAGGGGTAATTTTTTTTTTTGGGGGGGGGGGTATTGTTCACAAAAATCGTTTGGGGGTGCCAAATGGCCCATTACCCCCCCCCCCCCTTGGACGCCTATGCTTGGACCCTCCGGAGCGTTTAGGCAAAAGTAAGAAAAACTTCCCCCCTTATTTCAAGTAAAATTTTTATTTTGATATCGCTAGACGACATTAGTGAAGCTTTACATAAATTACCCCCATCATCTGTAGATTAGGATTACCAATTGAAAAAGTTTGAATTCAAATGCCCAAAATGGCACGATTATAAAACTAGTAAGATTTACAACAAAACCCTTCCCTCCTTGTAATATAGTTAGCGTTGCAACGCTGTGGTTGGTCAATGGTAATAGTTATTTCTCGCATCGTATTATAAACAGCTTTCCGCGGATAAAGAATGTACAAAGGCACGGGCTAAAAAAACTGGTTTTAATCTTATGATTGTACATTTTTATATTTGTAGAAAACTGGTTATAATACGATCCTAGACATATAGTGTTTTCGTATGGGTGAGAACCGGTTCCTATCCACCGGATTCGAATGAATACGAAAAAACCATTAATCTTGTTTTGTATTTTTGAACCCTTTTTACAACGCAATTATTTAACTGTTGCTAAGGCAGAACATCTTCTTTTGGTTTCGAAGCTAGATAATTATACATTTTTAAAAGCGAAGCTTTTCTATAATTAGGGTTGGTCCGTCCGTACGTTCGTCCGTCCGTAACGGATAGCTTTTTTCGTTAATTTAGGCATGTTAGAATTGTCCTATCGATTTCAAACTTTGCATGGTGATTCCTGTAGAAGTTAGGTACGAGGTATAAAGCGTAGCAACTCTATAATCATTACCAGAATGTCCGTACGTCCATTTTAAACATGTTGATTTTTTTTACATTTTAAACAACAAATTTGTATGTGACCTATTTATTCGATTGGTCTGATTTTTGGTATACTGATTCCTGGGACAACAAAGTACAATATTATAAGCAAAGCAACTATATAATCAAGTCCTAAAAATGTTAGTATGTCTATAAACAGTATCCTGTATCAAGCAGTTTTTCAACAAATTTACTTACAATTTTGCTTTGACTCTTATACATTTACTTTCTGATTATTCAGTTCTGACATTTTACAAGTGTTAATGTCCATTTGTCCTACCGTTTCAGAGCTTCGCTTTTATGGATGTTGTCATTCTTGTTTTTTAATGGCCACTAAATATAAGCTCCATAACTCAGTATGTCATAATTCTATGGATATTGTCATTCTTGTCTAAATCCATCTTGAGATATTTACAAAGCTTCCATGAAAAGCTAAAATAAAATCTATATTTACATTTTACTTTTATAAAATTGCCACATGACAAATACAAAGCTTTTCTAAAAATTTCAAAACTATCAGCCCAGAGCCCTATCTTTCTAAATTTGTTTATCAATCCTAATTGTGAATAAAACAATAATTTTTCATTTTAATATATGCAGAAAGCTGCCTATTGTATGATGCGATAAATAACTATTTAAAATTTCTTACCTAGATTTTCCATTGTAGCCATATTTAAACACACTTTAGTAACTGAAAAATATTAACTGAAGCACAAATGAAGCGCAACTAACGACAAGATAAGACTGAATGTAAGCTAATATCCCCCTTGAGGCGTATTTTCACCCAACATTAATATTTACCTCTTTCTTTTTAGAAATAGACGCATTAGTTAAAATAAATCTCGCCATATTTATTTGATTTTCATGAGACCAATGTTTACAAAATGTTCTTAAATGCAGGGGAATATTAATTATATAATAAAGATCTAAACTAATGTTTAATAATGGTAAAGTGCAAGTTTTAGGCTATTTGAGGATTGGGGGGTGGGGGGGGGGGGTAAGGCAATATCCTTCAATATAATAGCCAATAAAAAATTAATAAATAGCTACCCCCCCCCCCCAAAAAAAAATATAAAAATGGGGTTTGGTTGCATAGACGTCCAAGGGGGGGGGGGGTAATGGGGTGATTACCCGCCCAAACGAATTTGGGGTGGTATTTACCCCCCCCCAAAAAAATAAAAAATCTCTAACAAAAAAAATTTTTGCGCGCTTTGCGCGCATTTTTAATAATAGATATTTAATAAAATTTTAATTACCCCCCCCAAAGTCAATTTTACCCCCGGGGTAAAAATGTTGGGGGGGGGGGGGGTAAAAATAAATTTGCCCCCCACAAAAACGAATTATTCCCCCCTTAAAAATGTTTTACCCCCCCCCCCCAAACAAAAAAAAGCTTGGACGCCCCTGTTTGGTTGGATTGTCAAGCTTTAATAGTATATGTATGTCTAAAAGTAATAAATCTATTTCAATGTTTTGTATATCTTTAATGTATATTTTTGTATACTGTGAACTCTATACAGGGAGGGAAAAACCAATGCCGGTTAAATAATTATACAACCCTTTTCTCCTCATATTTTCAAAAAGCTAGCAACTAAAGGCATAATTTAACAAATAAAAGTAGGGAGGTAATTATTTTCTGTCATTGTTCTATCCTAGTGTTACTGGAACTATGAGTTTAGTCACGTTGACTGTACGACGTACAATACACCTTGCAATCTTCCTTTGCAAATTATTTTTTTTGCAGCGCGACTTCTGTACATAAACAATGTTTAATCAAGTATGCAAATTTTCTAAAACTAATCTTATTTTATAAAGTAGTAAGCTTTTTTGTCTATAGCGAAGGATCTCGCTAACTACTGAACTATTTGGTTTTCTATGTATTTATGTAAGCTACACATAGGGTCCTATGATTGTTTTAGGCTACTTTATTTTTAGTCTTGCGATTGTTTTCATCTATTTTCATATCCATTCTATGGTGGTTTTAGGCTATTTTTTCTTCTTACCCCCTTTCCCCTACATTCTATTAACTAAGCAGCCAGTACAAGATAAAAAGTACGTGGAATGTCTACAAATATGCAATAAAATGTATTTTATGACCATATTAATAAGTTTTTGCAAAGTTCTTAAAAGTAATTAAATATAAAAATGGAAAATTTACCTAACATTCTTTAAAAAACAAGGATATGACAACCTACAAAAGTTGCGTGGCTAATAAATGTAAAAGTAAGAACAGTCAAGCAGATAAAACAAACTTTAGTTAAAGTGTAGATGCAAATTGTTCATGATAATCTTTACTAATTTAAGCCAAATAAATCATGAGGTCTATCTAGATTATTGTAAAGAATTTAGAATTAGCTGGATTTAGAATTTGAGATATTTGTAAAGAAAATGATTATCTTTATACAATTTTATAATTGCTGTACATTGATAAAAATAGCAATCGATCAGAAATGATTAAAGGTAAGGCACAGCAACCAACCAGCGACTTGTGTTTCTTACCATGTATCGCACCCGCTCCTTTTCGGGTAAGTGTTTGGTTCAAATGTCGGCCTATCTCGATAATTGCGTCATAACTGAATCAATGGGTTGGTTGTGTGTAGGTTGCGGAATTTTGCGGAAAAGGGGCAACAAATAATAACACAGCTGCTGACATCTTTAAAAGTATCACAAAAAAAACTGCAATTCGAATCAAAAAGAGAGTTTTTTTCTACTTTTATTATTTTTTGGCTAATAACAATCGATATTCTAATTTTACGTAAAATACTTATATAAAAGTCTGGGCATAATTGCCTAGGGATTTTATTTATTTATTTTTTAAAACGCATCAATGTAAAAACAAAAATAGAAAAACTGCTTTGTTGTCTTGAAATAGCGCTTATCTCTCTCTGTAATTGCAAGCTATCATAATGATAAATTGCACTGTTTTTTGCACAAACACAGAAAACATATGTTTTCTGTAACCTTTACGTGCAATACAAAATATGTGATATTTATCACAGTAAAAGTGTTTTGATAGCACTGCACTGCTACTCTGTTACTACGTCCGTCCGTCCGACTGAGTAATAAACTTTTGTGATTTTTTTTGCAGTTGATTTAATTCTGTATCTACTAACTACTATAACTACTGTTTTTTTTTAGATGACAGTTAATTTTTTCTTGGTTTATTCAAGCCATTGTTAATATCCAAAGCTGCACTACTTAGGGACACGATTGTACTTATTCTATTAATTCATTCTGAAGAATCAAACAAAATAAGATGCCAATAAAAAGACAATTAATTGACTGTATATCTTTCGTTAAACAATGATGACAACATTCATAAGTAACAAAGCACAAAAAATCATAAATTAACAAACAGACATAGCGACTTATAGCTGCGATTGTGGCTACCGCCCTAAGCCTTGGTTTTTAACCCCCATAAACGTAATATCTACATAAAGAGCCAACTACGTTTATAAAACTTTATAGATAGCTGAAAATTGGTAATATCCCTGTATTCTTTAGTGGACCACACAAACACTCCTCTAATAAATCTAACAAAAATTATTAAAAGCGAGGCTTTTCTATAATTAAGTCAGTCTGTCGGTACGTCCGTAAGTTAAGCATATAAAATTGTACTTTTTAAACTTGGTATGACTATTCCTCTATCAATTAGGGGCAATTTAGAAAGCGTAGCAACTCTAAAATCATTACAGATAAGTCTGTACATCCATTTTTAACATGATTATTATTTTTAAATATGGCTTCCTAGGACCATTAGGTATAATGTTATAAACAAAGTATTTTTTACAATCAAGCTTAAAAATGTTTGCTTGTCTTTCTTATTGATTTGTTAAGCTTTGCTTTTAGTTTTATTGATATTGTAATCCTTATTGTATTTTTAATGCTTATCTGGTTAAGTAAGGTTTGGGAGAGCCCCACAGGTTAAGACCCTCTATGGGAGCTATAAAAGTTAAAAATAAGCATGACAAGTGGGGTGGTGTTTAGCCCAATAACTAAAGCAAGGATTATGCAAAAAAATTAGTTTCCGGGTCATTTATGAAATATAATGTTGGATATTATGTAATGTTATGTAATATCAACAAGATTTCAACAATTCATTGAGACAGTTGTATGTACATCAAATTATTTCATTCCAGCTTTTACCAACAACGAAATTAATATATACCTGATTTTTAGCTGTCGTTGGGGCCAACACCTGCCCCCAAATATAATTTTAGTTTTATTTTGCTTGTTGGTTATACCTTATTCCTGATTTCATTCTTTTTTTTTGTAGTGAATGGAATAGTTCCCTTTATAGCGTAGCTTCTAATAAGTCATGGGGATGTTCTTGACTATTTTGTCGGAGGGTGCCACCACTCTCCCAAGATAAATTGCCATAAAATACGCTAGATGGCTCCAGCGCAGAAATATGAATAAAAACAGCTGATCGTAAAATAGAAAAATTATTTCTCAACTTAGATTTAAAAAACATTTTATGGGGCTTTTAGTTGTGTAGGTAATTTTTGATAGATAGTAAGAAAAGTAACAAAGTTGTAAGGAAAAATGTGATATTTAATCCTTTATGATTTTTGTACTTTCCTCTTTTCTCTTGCATTATGAAACATTAATTGATAAAGTCATTATTTAAAATATTAATACTTGAAAGCACGTTAAACTTGAGGTATACTTATAATACCCTCGTGTAAAATATTAAAATATTTTATAAATAAGATTAGATAAATTAAAATACGATACAACTGCAGTCTTAGCTCTCTTTTGGGACTCATACTATATCATAGTAAAAAAGTGTTGGGGTTACTTTTTCCAGGATGGCTTCGAAACTGGTTCTCAGTCATACTGAAAAATCATGTATAGCATCTAAGAATATTAAAAGAAAAATGAATAACAGTTTTGTTAGCCCGAGACTTCGGCCCCTGGAGGCTAACCAAATTGGATTTAATTTATAATTTTTCATTTTTATATCGGAAAGATGTCTATAATACGATTGATTAGTAACTATTCCAAAATTAGTTTTAAAATCCTATGTTTCAAATAAGAAAATTTATATGGGTGTCACACAACCTCGTACAAACTCATTGCAATGGAAATATTGACCAAAAAGACAGGCAAGTAAGTACTGGTTATAGAGTAGCTACTGATATAATATAAGTAATGTAAACTGAACATAAATATCACAAATAAGCTGAGCTACATATTTTAACTATTTGAACATATTATTTCTTTAATACGTCATAAAGTGCGTTAATTTAATTTAATTCCAGCTATTTTAACTATAACAATTTTTATATTAGATATGTCTAATATTTCTTGTATAAAAATAACATTATCCTCTTAGTTTTATTCAGTATAGCACATTCACCCAGGAATTTTGATTCATTTTGACATATGATAAGCAAATAATAAGTAGTCAGTAATTTATTGACAATATCTTTTAAAAATATTAAATTAAGTCCTCTTAACCTGCTTTATCTTATACTAGCGGTTTCGCCCCTAGCCTCTAGGGGCTTTGCCCCAAGGCCAGGGGTTATTTTAAAAAAATTAAAAGTTAAAAAAATTTTTCTGGTTCTGCCAATTTTATGTGAAGTAGTTTCCCCAGAAAACAATTTTTTGTAGGGGGGGGGGGGGATTTTTAATTTTTTGGGGAGGTTGAGCCCATTCGGTTCAGCGGTTACCGAGATCTTAAGCTTCAGACGGACAGACAGACGGACTTTGTATTATAGATTACCAACTCCAGGATTAACGAGATGGAACTGTGGATTCAAAATTAATTATTTGGATTGCCTTGGACGTTGGAAACTAGATCTAAGGAACTTTGTTTATTTTCATATGTTTTGAAACTTTGGGTACTAGAGCAGAATGCCACTGAATTTGCTCCTAGCAGACAAAAACCAATGAAAATATAAAACACAAACATAAGCATACAATAAAGTTCATTGTGAACAAAATTATTTTAGTTGGTTCCAAATATCATTTTTTCTTCTTAAAAAATACTTTATTTTATACAGTTGCTACATTTTCTGAGCTATCCATCATGGACGTTTGCATGAGCAGATGTATAATTGTAGAAAATATTCGAATTAAAATTTGTATTCTCAAGGTTTCGTCAATTTTAAAAATATCAACATGTAAATATACAGAAATATGTTCAGAGATTGACATAATCCTAAAAAATTAAACAAAATAAAACAGTTTCATAACATTAGTGTTATCACGTAGATAAAATGATTTTAAAATATCTATGTAACTTTCATCGTTTGCTTACATAAAAGCACTTTCTTCAGTAGTTAGAAAATATTTAAAAAACAACACTAAAATAATATAGCTCTTTATATTAAGAAAGTTTTATATAAATACATGCTTAAATTAGGGGTTTAAATTTCTATAATAAGGTTTTAGACGGGTTGAGGCTATTTTCTACCTCCTCTCTCACCTTCCCTAAATGTTAGGGGCTTAGCCACTGAGAAATAAAATACAACTTATCCTAAGCTAGTCTTTTCAGGAATATTCGTCATATTTTTATAATGGCTTTTTATAGGTTATTTTAGGTTAGGTTAGGTGATTGCCCCACAGGGTTAGGTAATTGGCCCCGCAGGGGCTAGAAATAGGAGAAAAGTTATTGTGAAAAATACGAAGAATCGCCCCATAAGGTGCGATGTTACGTAAGGGACTATACCCGTCTTTTCTTTCTAATATACCTATGGACTTAATTATTCTTTTTTTTATAAGAAACTACAAAGGTTGAGAATGACAAAAAATAGCCTAAAACTATCCTAAGAAGATTCTGTAGTTATCAAAATCTTAAGCTACAGCCAAAAAACCTTCAAATTACAGAATGTTTTTTTATGAATAGAATAAGAAAAGGATTACCTTTAAAAGGGTTCCATCTTTCTAAATATCTCTGATATTTTCTCCAGCAAGTTGTAATAATCCGTGATGATCGGTACACAAATGTCACTCGACACAAAGAAAATACGGGGTCTCACATTATACGCTGATGAGCTTTTGGGAGCTGCTAAAAATATACATTCTATATATCTTAAAAATAATAATTTACAATCCTCAATTTTAATTCTAAAATCTTCTTTGTAGAGTACATAATGATGATATAAAAGAAATGGGATTAAATTAATCACAGAGCTCTTTATAGTGCCCATATAATAAGTAGAAAAATTCAAAAGTTTTCGGCCAAAGTATTCCGAATGAGGTCATAATAGAAAAGTTTATTATTCTAATTTGACGTCGGGATTCCGGGATTTTTCGACCAAAAGTTTTTTTAATTTATCCACTTTTTAGAGCTTCATCGTAGCAATGTTTTTCTTTTTAGTATAAAAATGTATATCTTTTGAGGTTAAGCTACAATTATGTACTAAGATAGCATTTTTAATGATGAGTTTCCCTAAATCTGAAACGCACTTTTATAGGAGGGCTAGAAACAAATTATAAATGCGTCATCTTTTCCCCTCCCCCTTCCCAAACCAAGCAATATTCCCCTTCCTTTTTTTTTCTTTTACTTTTACGATGGTACGTAACCATCAAAACAAGGATGACAACATCCATAAGTAACGAAGCACAAAATTATGCATTTTATTACGGACACTATTTTAAATAAAGAAAAAATATTGATTAAAAGGACTGTATCGCAGGGGTTTTATGTGTTGTAATATTTTTATAAAAATTATAGCAGTTACTGAATGACACTGACGGACAGACAAACAAAGTGTATTATTGAGTAGCTTCGCTACTTATAAGCTAAATGTAAAAGATATGTAAATGTTGGACATTATGTAGTACATTTATTTTTATTGTTCAACAAATGCTCAAAATTTGTGAGATAGATCATATTTCGTTTTTAATATAACAATCAAAAATAACCTTTTGTTTGTTTGTTTTTAAGGGTTTTCTTTCCAACTTCTCCTCTCACCTCCCTCATTTATATGACGTCACAGGTATCAAAAGTGGTACAGAATTTGCTTCGTCCATAAAGTCAGCCATAAGTATTGTATTTTTCTTAGAATCAATCTAGCTTGCTAGAAATAATATCTTCTAAAATTTTCGTCGCTCGTTTTATTGGAATAACTCATATGTGACTAAATATAAATAAAAATCTTCGTCTGTTAGCATTTCCTTTTTAAGTTTGACGGATTGACAACCCATCTAGGGTAATACATCTATTTTCATGAAATATGTTTTAATTAAACACAATTTGAATTTAGCAACATGTTTAATATATTTATACTTATATGTATTATATTTAGAATTAGATTTAAAGAACAATAACCTGTCTGTTAGTATATTTTAGTTTTATTTTAGAATAGGTTAACAATTATCTTGTTAAGTAGATATGTTTTGGAAACGATTAATTAATTATAATTATCTCCATATATTGTTTTTATCAAATCTTAGAGCAAAATGAAATAAAGGTGGCTTGCCCTTACACCTATGGTCACAAATATCTCATAATGTATAGAAATTTAGTTTTGATACTATTACTTACAAAAATCAAGAAAAAAAACATCAAATTTTTAGCTTATATATATAAAAATTAAGAGATAAAGCTACTTGTCAAAGATCCCTTACATATGCGGATAAATCTTACACAAGTACCCCCCAAAATATTTTACATGCAAGATGATACAAACATGAAGCATAATAGAACACAATTTCCGTGTTTCAAATTTTCTTTATATTCTTCTGTTGATATTCATTCCCTATGGCGATAAATAAAATTACCCAAACTAGTTGGGTGAAATATTTGGACATTATTAGTTTGGAATCAACCGATCACAAATCAATGGAAAAACTTAAAGGTTTTAAGCCGACAAATAAAAGTGGTTATAAAACTTTGGGTAACAGTATAATTTCCAGTCCAATGTCCCCTCCCTCCCTGGTTGTGAGCACTGAGACAATTTGGAGTAACAGTGAAGG
Organism: Acartia tonsa; assembly: GCF_053477335.1. Lineage (NCBI taxonomy): Eukaryota > Metazoa > Arthropoda > Copepoda > Calanoida > Acartiidae > Acartia > Acartia tonsa. The sequence continues at coordinate 17,224,085 of NC_137266.1, forward strand.
AAATAGACAAACATAAATTTTAGATAGAATCACTTTTATACTTTTATTATTTTGTTTTCCCCCGCAGTATACAAAACAAAGCAAGGATGATTACGTCCAATAGTATTAGGGTTTGTTAACTAAAGGGAAGCATAACTAACAGGATAATGATGGGGAGGGCGACAAAATAGGAGGAAATAGTAGGAGTTGAGAAAAAGGCCAATGAACAATTAAAATAGATTAATATTAAAATAAAGTTAAAACTCAACTTCGTTGAAAGAATTTATTCTAAATATAATTCCGATAATATTCCAATAATTCTCTTTGATAAAATAACAGGATACCAGCTCATAAATTGCCGGACTAAGCAATTTTCAAATCGTTTTATATTCACATCTATTATGATAAAAATATGATTAATAATATTTCTCTCTTTTAAACACTGGAATATTCCAGGTTTTATAAAAGAGAAAAATAAATTAATTCTATAAGTTTTATATAAGCCTTAAAGAAATGATTATGTACATCTTTTTTTCTCCAAAAAGTATAACGCTTGGTATTGCTTCATTACTGATGAATATAGTTATCAGAGGTGGGTTCTTAAAAAACTTTTGCCCCACTAAAATCATTTTCACCCATTAAAATCAGTGGGACAAATAAGGTTTTTTAAGAACCCACCTCAGATCTCGGCAGTCGCGCGACAGCAGCCTGTAAGCCTTGGGGAAATTAACCTCCATACAATTTCAAAAGTTACTCTAAACTTAACCCAAATATGGCAATTACTCTTTTCAAAAAAGAATTATAAAGCATCCCAATTTTAGGCTCAGTCGCTGCTGACGTGCGGCTGCCGAGCCCTGATAATTATCTTTAGTTGTATATACATTGAACCTCAAAAATAGACATCATATTTGCAAAAAAAAATTTCCCCAAAGAAAATTTCAACTTCCTGACAAGCCAATGACTCATTTCCTACTATCATAATATATCTTTTAAAGAAAAAAAGATAAAACTAAAATAGAAAAAAATAAAGATGAAAAATCAATTTCACTCAAATTGACATTTCGAGCAAAGAATCCCCACCCGCTACCCTCCTTAATTGGAAAAAAATTAATGTAAGGGGAGAAATGTAGTTTTTCGTTTGTTTGTTTATTACTTAAGGTCAGAATAGGCTAGGTTTTATTGGGTCACAGGGCACTTTAAGTTAAAGCACAGTTTTTTTTAGATTATTGTTTTAAACAGCTGCCATGTTTGTTCCTTGAGTTGTTAATTATCCACCTGGCGTTTATTCTTAGAAGTGCCTTTTATCGAGCCAAGTGTTTGCTGGTTCCGAACCATCCTGAACCATCCAAACCAACTAAATACTGACGGCTTGACGGCTAAATCATCTAAATTTTTTTTCTCCTACGGCTCCTATACGTTTCTTACGGGCAATGACATATCGTATTATAGAGAAGCTTCGCTACTTAAAATATAAGAATTTTCCTGCAATTAAAACCAGTTAAAAGGGCAAAGTCTGCATTAATTTTATGTTACATAAACTAAGTCTTTAAGGTACACACATCATTATGAGAACTAATTTTCTATTAATTTTGGAAAAATTTGTTCTTTTAGGTTTTCCTTTTCAGAATGTTTTCTTTGCTTTTTTTCTGATAATGTTTATCTTTTTAAGATTAGATTAAATACTTTGAAAAAAAAATCATTCCTAATTTACATAGTCGTCCAAGACTTGACAGTTGACCCAATGATGATGGTCAAAATTACCCTTCTAAAGTATAAAATTGTTGTTTGAAAATTTAGATACAGCTATTTTAAACTAACTAATGTTTTTGAGCCAACAAATCAGAATGCATGTTATGAAACATTGAGTATCAGCATAATTATCGGTCCAATGTCCCCTCCTTCCCTAAGATTTTCTAAAGTATAAAGACTGCTAAATTTTATAGTGATAAAATGACGATTTCGCTGAGGCTTACACGCGGCTTCCGATCCCTGTATACAACTAAAGATAATTATCAGGGCTCGGCAGCCGCACGTCAGCAGCGACTGAGCCTAAAATTAGGATGCTTTATAATTCTTTTTTGAAAAGAGGGATTGCCATATTTGAGTCAAATTTAGACTTGGACCTAATTGTTAATGTATTATTGTTATAAAGGCAAACTGGTACACCTTTGGTAAAATCTTATGATTTATAAATTTACAAGCAATGTTATGCACACTACCTAGTATGGTTGCTGATTAGTAGGTTGATGGTAAAGAAAATTTCAAATCCTCTCCCCCCCCCCAAAAAAAAAGGAAAGATATATATTAGTATCAATTCAACAGTTCATCATCTTTAATTTTTTTTGTCCCAAACAAACAGCATTTTTGGACAAACAATTACCATGATATTTATTATTCTCAAAAAAAAAGCGCGGCTAGAGCTGTACTACACAATAACAACACACTTCTTAGTAGAAAATATATTTCGCTTTATTCAAGACTCAATTCTAATCGTTTGATAGTTTTATTATTATTAAATTCAAATAGAATATTTAAAATTTTTAAATATGCCACTTTTTGTTACATCTGATTGTCAATCTCTGATGTATGATAAAGAATTTTTTGCGATTATTAACATATATTCATCATGACTCACTGATCCAATTACTCATTCCCACACAAATATTTTATACCGATATAAAGGGTGAGCAAAATAAATGCATAGATTTTTAAACTTCAAATTGCGCACCTTGTGTTAATAGTAGAAAAAATGTATACCGTTAGAACCACTATAAACTCTAGTTTTAGGAAATATAAAAACAATTTCTGTGGTACGCATATTTTAGGAGCTACGTGTTAAAATGTCCCAACTGACTTAAAACTTAACTTGCGAGTAAATCCAGGGATCATTATATGGTAAAGTAAGGGGTTTGCAAAAAAAAAGTGCTTTAATTTTTAAGATTTTAATTGCTTGGCTTGTGTTAATAGTACAAAAATGTTATGCATACTGTTAGAATCGCTTTAAGCTCTATTATTTGGAAATATAAGATTTATACCTGAGCTGTATAATTTATGAGCTACGTGTTAGAATGTCCAAACTGACTTCAAATGCAACAGTTTCATTTTTCAACTGTTCTTACATTTTTTATTTTTCAACGTAGCAATTTAACTACAAATAGGACAAAAATGGTACTTATATTTTTAAAAACTTAAGATACGATATACATAGCATTTTTCTACTATTAACACAAGCCGCGCAGTTTCAATTTTAAAATGTAAGCGTTTTTGCACACCCTTTTACTTTAATATTTAACTAGCGGCTTCGCCACTAGCCTCTAGGGGCTTTGCCCCAAGAGGTTTGATCAAAGTAATTTTTCGTATTTTAGATTTAAAAAGAAAAAGTAAAAAAAATTTTTTTTTTGGGGGGGGGGCTCTTTTTCATTTTTTTCGGGGGGTTGGGGGTGTCCAACCCCCCAAGAAATTAGCCTAAAACCATTACAGGACCAGTAGGTATATTCCCTGAAGAGTAGAGTCCAATTGTTTCAGTGGTTACTGAGATCTTAAACTTCAGACGGACAGACAGATGGACAGACAGACATCGTTCTACTTTGTATTATAGATGATTTACTCTCAAGTCAAAATTTAAGCCAGTATGAACATTTTACCACGTACCTACTAAACTACAAGTAGCTCCTGATTTTTTTTATATTTTTAAAAACTAGCTCTTACAGCGGTTCTAATGTTATGCATGACATTTTTCTACTATTAACACAAGCCGCGCAATTAAAATTTAAAAAATCTACACATTTTTTGCTCAACCTTTAAGAGTGTCATTAGAGACTTTTTGAGGTAAGAATATTTATATTTTTCTATTTGCCCAATTTTTAGCATCTCTCTCTGTAACTACATTCCACGCTGAGGCTAGCAGTATCCTCTATTTGGGCAATTTTGCAACAATTTTATATAATTTTTGTTTATATTTACAAAATAATATTGTCCTGAGACTCCACAAGTTTTAACGTTCGTTTCTCTCACAGTCTGGTTTTAAAGCTTTGCTTTTATGAATGTTGTCATACTTGTTTATTCATTTCATATTCGTAGCCCAAAATTAAGTTAAAATTATTAGAAATTATGAACCTAGTAATAGTGTCTAACTTTTTATCTTTGTGACGTTACAAAAATCGAAGGATGAGAGGGGAGGTGTGAAAGGAAACCCCTAAAAAAGAGATGGTTTTTTGTTACGTCACAAAGATAAAAAGTTAGATACTATTACTAGGTTCGAAATTATTACTACAATTTCAATTTTCCTCTAACTTGTAACCAGCCATCAATGAAGAAGACCAAATTGCTGGAAAGTGTCATGTGTGACATCATAAAAACACATCTAAATCCATCTCTTTTTAAGGGTTTCCCTTTCCCACTTCTCCTATTATCCCTCATTTTTACACGTATTTTATGACGTAACACATGACACTTTATAGCCTTCAATGAAACCTAAAACATTTTCTTTTTGAACTCATTTCATCTTTTAATTTATAATTTGAAACTAATTGACTTGGAATATTTATGATACACAAGAAAGATTGTTGAAAAAATTGACGAATTTACTTATTTATGAAAATAATAAAGTTCATACAAATATATTCAATAAATAATTTTGGATTGTGAATAGTTTGACATTAACATTTTTATTATTTGGTCAAAAATTTTATTATCAATATTGAATGCTTGAAGCATTCTTCATTAAGGTAATAAATTGTTTTAATAGTATATAATTAAGTTTCTTAAATCATGCCTAAAAGTTAAATAAATGTTTTTAAATATTTTAATCTTTTATACATTGATTAGAGAATACAAACTAGAAGTGTCTAAATTATTCTACCAATAGATTAAATTGATATAGGGGGAAATTTTGTTTATCTTAATTTAAAGTGTACATTAACTTTCTGTTAATTGTCAATAAATTTAACTTGGTAGAGTGGTGGTACTTTCCCCCCCAAATAGTTATAAACCTTCCCGGGACTTAGGAAACTGGATCAGTAATATTTGACATAATATCATTTAACATAAATTCATTTCACATAAAACATTTGACATAAAATCACTTCACATAAAGGTACATTTGACATAAAAACATTTGCCATAAAGGTACACTTCACATAAAAACGTTTCACATAAAGGTACATATGATATAAAGGTACATTTGACATAAAGGTACATTTGACATAAAGGTACGTATGACATAAAGGTACACTTGACATAAAGGTACACTTAGCATAAACAAAGAAGATAAAGTATAGAATAGAATCCAGGTAGAAGATTCTGCCTGGCTAGCCTGAAGTAAAATTGGAACTTTTGAAAGACCAAAACGGCTATAAGGCTGTTAGTAAATAACATGATTTCAGTAATTATTCAGAAAAAATATTCCAAATAAATTCCTTTTGTAATAGTTTACGAAAAGCCATGTACCCAAGAATCCAGCTTCCTCTTCCCTATTCACAATAGATTAAAAATGAATTTAATGAGCATATTAAGCCTTTAAAAAATTTGGTCTCAGTATTTATATTATAAAACTAGGTTGTGCTCTTATGTTTGTTTTTAAACAGCTGATTTATATATGATAGCAACTACATCCATACATTAACTTGTGAAAGGGGGGGATGGGGGAGGAAGGGGCTATACTCATTTAGCTGACCCTTTAAAATTACAAAAGTGGTCAATTGTATGGTATTATCCTCTTGGAAATTTTTTTTTCAATATTGAAAATTTGAGTAACCAACCCCCCCCCCCCCGACAGTGAACTATGAACTCTGGCCGCAGCGCTCGGCTCCCTAGCCTGCCTAGCCGCAGCGCTCGGCCCCCTTGCCTGCCTAGCCGCAGCGCTCGGCTCCCTAGCCTAAAACCTAACCTAGCCTAAAATAGTTGTTTGTCGGTAGTTGGGGGGGGGGGGGGGGTACAAAATTGAAAAAAATGGAAAAAATTGAAAAAAAATTTCTAAGAGGATAACGCCAATTGTACTTACCAAAATTAAAACAAGAGTATGTACTAGTGACAACTAGTCATTGTGATTTGTACTTTAACATTATTGTCTTTACTGCGCAAGTCAAAGATTCCTTCAAATTTCCCAGAAATATTTAGGGTTTTCATTTCTATTCCTCCTTATTCTATGAGCATAAAACGTTTCACATAAAGATACATTTCAAAGTCTACCCGAGGTTGTCATTTTTTTCCCCGAGCATGGCAACCGGTGAACAGAATCTCAGTTCTGCACCACAAGCCTCGCACAACTAAAGTTCCCTTGTCTATACAGTCATATTTATATGAAAATATTTTTAGAAGATTTTTGAATTTTTTTTTTGAAGATTTTCCATTTTTTAAAAAAGATTTTTAGAAATTTTTATTTATTATTAAAAGAAAATCTTCAAAAAAAATTCAAAAATCTTCTAAAAATATTTTCATATAAATATGACTGTATAGACATGGGAACTTCAGTCGTGCGAGGCTTGTGGTGCAGAACTGAGATTCTGTTCACCGGTTGCCATGCTCGGGGTACCTTTATGTGAAATGTACCTTTATGTCAAGTGTACCTTTATGTGAAATGTATCTTTATGTCAAATGTACCTTTATGTCAAGTATACCTTTATATGAAATGTATTTTTATGCCAAATGTACCTTTATGCCAAATGAGTTTATGTGAAACGTTTTTATGTCAAATGTACCTTTATGTCAAATGAGTTTATGTGAAATGATACTTTATGTCAAATGTTTTATGTGAAATGAATTTATGTGAAGTGATTTTATGTCAAATATTACTGATCCTAGGAAACTACCCTGCTAAAGAGAACACGATCGGTTCAGCGGTTAGCGAGATCCTTCGGTACAAACCTACTAACACACACACAAACAAATAGACATCCTGTTACTTTATTATAAGGATATATAGGATATTTAATTAAATCTGTTTTTGATTTATCCCTATAATAAAGTAACAGGATGTCTGTTTGTCTGTCTATCTATTTGTGTGTACCACCAACCTCCCAAGAGAAATCACAAAAAAATCATAACACAGCAACTTATCAAAGAGACTTGAAAGCAACATAGATAGGTATTGTATTATTTAAAAAAAAAAGATTTAAAGTGCCACTAGAGGCCTCTAGAAATTGAAATTAAAGCTTTCTTTTTAAAAAGTTAATTCATTGGGACTTGTATGTTTCCATGAAAAGTATTTGGACCAAGTGTAGCCAAGAAGAGAAATAAAATAATTATAAAACAAGGATGACAACATCCATAAAAGCGAAGCTCTGAAATGGAAGGACAACGAACATTAACACTTATAGATTGTCAGAACTGAATTAGCGGAATATTAATGCATAAATACAAACAATATTGTAAGTAAATTTGTTGCAAAACTGCATAAATAGATGATACTGTTTAAGGGCATACTTACATTTTTGGGACTTTTTTTTAGAGATGCTTCGCTTATGACATTGTACCTTGTTGTAATAGGAATCAGTTTTTAAAAATAAGAAGAATCGGATAATTTTAACATACAAAAAAGTTAAAAATCGACATTTTTAAAATGGACGTACGGACATTCTGGTATTGATTATTGAGTTGCTTCGCTTTCTAAATTGTACCTAACTACTACAGGAATCATCATGCAAAATTTGGAATCGATAGGACAATTCTAACCTGTTTAGATTAATGAAAAGAGCTAACTGTGATGTACGGACGGACGGACGGACGTACGGACGGACCAACCCTAATTATAGAAAAGCTTCGCTTTTAAAAATATCTGCAGGTTCTGATTTTTACTATTTTTGTGGGATAAGAGTAGCAAAATTAAATTCTTAGATAAATAAGCATCTAATTGTTGTATTTATTTGGTGATATTTGGATGTCTGTCTTTATATAGTCTGTTATAGTGACATGTCTATACTAATATTAATATATTAATAACTAGAAAGATCCACCAGTAATTGCTTTATTTGATAAATTGATACTTATTTGATGATTTTTGGGGGGGAGAATTTTCTTCTAGGGGGGGTCCCTCCCCCATTTTTAATTTTGGTTAAAAAAATTAGAAATTAAAAAAAATCTTTTTTGTGGGACGGGTATTTTTCTAGGGGCGATTTCTTTTGGGAGGGTGGTGGTACCCTCCCCCAAAATAGTTATAAACCTTCCCTGGACCTATGCAAAGCTACCCTATTATGGAGAACCCGATCGGTTCAGCAGTTAGCGAGATCCTTCGGTACAGACACACAAACACACATCCTGTTACTTTATTATAAGGATACGCTTTATTGAAAATTTTTGAATATGACTTACCTAACAGTAATTATGTACTGGAAAAATCTTTATTTTCATTGAAATATTTTTAAGAATTTTGAAACCACTGCAGCTATAATAGGAATCTTGATAATACATTTTTGCCGCCTCTAAACCTTTTAAAAAAGCGTCCAAAGAGGATGTGAATGTGGACAATAATGTTCTTTTTTATTTTATTCAAAATTATCATTTATTAAATTTCATATTTAACATTTATAATTTATATGTACACTAGCGGCTTCGCCCCTAGCCTCTAGGGGCTTTGCCCCAAGAGGTTTTATCAAACTAATTTTTCGTGTTTTAGATTTTAAAAAAAATATCATTTTTTTGGGGGGGGGGTGGGGTATTTTTCATTTTTTTGGGGGGGTTAGGGGTGTTCCACCCCCCAAGAAAATAGTTTAAAACCTTCCCAGGACCTATAAGTAGCTTCACTGTAAAGGAGAATAATATTTCTTCAGCGGTTAGCGAGATCCTTCGGGACAAACTATAAAAAAAGCTTACTACTTTATATAATAGGATATGTTAAAATTTTCAATTTTACTATATTACTCATTGTCAACTTTGGCTAGCAGATCTTTTTTGGTGATAAGGCTTTTTTGCTTTCAATTTAAATAGTTTAACAAGTGGTTGATTGATATCAATATTTTTATTTTATTTTCCAGTTAAATTCAGATTTAAATTACTTTTTAATTTTCTTTGTACGTTTTTCAAAAGATGATTTGTTTGCTTTTAAAAAGCACTCTTCTAAATCTTATTTTCTAATAATAAAGAATGAAAAACTTTGTAGAAGTTTAATTTAGACATTTCCGCTAAATCATAATATTAATTTTTTTTAAATCAAATCTTTTCTATAATTAAGGTCGGTCCGTCCGTCCGTAACGGTTAGCTCTTTTCGTTAATCTAGGCATGTTAGAACTGTCCCTTTCGTGGCAACGCCTTTTAAGGGACTGTTCGTCGTATTTTTACAGTAGCTTTGTATAGGTTAGGTTAGGTGATTGCCCAGCAGGGTTAGGCAATTGGCCCCGCAGTGTTAGAGCAATGTTAGAGGGACAAGAAATAGAAGAAAAGCTTCTGTTAAAATACGACGAAAAAGTCCGTACGTTCATTGAAAACATACCGATTTTTAGCTTTTTCTGACAACATTCTTTTTATGATATAATTATTAAAATAGACATGTTATAAATATCATATTGCCTTCAAACTTTGCATGCTGATTCCTATGAAAGGTACAATTTAGAAAGCGTATCAACTCTATAATCGTTACCAGAAAGTCATTTCCTCCATTTAGAACATGATGATTTTGACAACATTTTTCTGTATGATATAATTATGCTATTCATTTGATTTTTGAATAATCATTCTTAGTAGAACACGAAAAAGTATATGATTTGTAAAATAAAATTAAAATTAAAAAAACACTATAAACAATTAAAATTGGCTATTCTTTAAATGTAGATAGTGGACATAAAGTAATAAAGTAGGCGCAATCATAAAAAATGCTACTTTACACTAATTGCTTAATCAAGTCCACTTAACCCTCCCTATCCATACATAGGGCGGGTTAAGGGGGAGTTTAACAAATATGGCGTAAACCACCAAAAGTACAACAAAAATTAGCATTTGCATTTTCTGAGATCTTAACCTTTAGCAAAATAAAATAACTTACTACTTTATATCATTTTTTGTGTTGACTGGGTCACAATTTGTGGGTTACAAACTGTAATTGCTGATTTATTTTCATAAAATGAGTCTGTCTGTCTTTCTGTCAGTCTGTAATGCTAATTTGTTACACAGCTATAACTAATATTCACACACAACAGAGGAGCTGCAATATTTTTACACGGAGCATAACATTATTGGATGTTTTCTTTGGAGCATTTTTTCTCTCAATGTTTTTCAGCTTGAAGATTTTTTCTCCTGAAAAAAAATACATCTTCATGGAAATTGTTAACCCTTAACGGTCGGGAGGCGGGATGCCAGCAAACCTGGTAGGGTCATCCAGGTAAAGAGCAAAAATATTTTTTTTTGACTCAAACAAAGTATTTCTCTTACCAAAATACTCAAATATCCTCTAGTAGTACATACTCATATGAAATACAGGTATTCAAGTCAATTACAGGTTCCAGGTATGATCCTGCAGGTCCTGATCCTCCAGGTCTCCAGAAATCTTTAAAGGATCCTGTGACCGCAATTTTTGACTTAGAGACGTCAAATTTTAAACTTAAGCTTTTTTTCTTACATGTCTACATAACGTATTAAAATTTCATAGAGATCCGCCGCCGTTTTCCCGCCGACCGCCGACTGCGGCGGCTGGCAGCTGCCAAGTACAGCTGCGGCCGCTGAAATTTATATTTTGATATTTCTAATTTAAAATTTACATAAAGATAAACTTTTTCCAATACTTTTTTACCCTTCAATTTGACATTATTAACTCTTATTTGTTAGTAGTTGAAAAGATAATTAGTCAATAGAGTTGCCCTGACCATTGTGTAATGCATAGGATTATATAAATCCTTATAATAAAGTAACATGATGTTTGTCTGTCTGTGTGTTTGTTTGTTTGTACCGGAGGATCTCGCTAACCGCTGAACCGATCGGGTTCTCCTTAACAGGGTATCTTCTCATAGGTCCCAGGAAGGTTTATAACTATTTTGGGGAAGGGTACCACCATCCGCCCAAGAGAAATCCCCCAAAAATATTTGTTTTTTACTCAGATACTTGAAAGCAACATAGAAAAAAAATAGGTGCCACTAGAAGCCTCTAGGGGCGTCGACGCTAGTATTAAATAATGATATTATAACTATACATTATTTAAAGAAGGAAACAAGCAAATAAACGTTGTAAAAAGTTTCAACAACCAACTCAAAGAAAAATTTTGGGTACACATTTAAATTACCCCTTATCTATTACTTATATCTGGTTATTCTTCTACAGACCAAGATCATATGCATTCATATGACTCGACATGTAGCACAACCGCTCATTGTCGGGAAGGTGATAGGTTTGATTCTCACTGCAGCATAACTAAAGATAGCTAAAATAGTTTCTACTGCTGCTATGTCATATTATATGGCCGAAAATAGACACATCTCATTACTATACAAACTAAGGACTACCAGACAAAGGTCGTGCAATCAAAGAGTTGGTTGTCTGATGGGTGTTAGTTAATCTAATACTTTGGGTGTTTGGACAGAAAAGGAGAGATTTGACTACCCTTAGTTTTCGTGAATAAAAATAAAAGTAACTAACAAATCAGCTATGTGACGTTATAAAAATTAGGGAGATGAGAGGAGAAGTGGGAAAGAAAATCCCTAAAAAAGAGATGGATAATACCTCATTTTTATGACGTCACATGGCTGATATTTGTGTTACTTTGTCCCCCTACCTCCAGTTATAGTAACCAAGTTTTCAGGTGATAGTGTTTATTGTTATAAATGGAAAAGTGTCGAAGGAGAAATGCATAAAATATCTTTATATTGCCAACAAATTAGTGTACAAAAGTTATTGGAATAATTGTATTTTTTTTCAAAAGTTAGTTGAGGACATTTATACAAACATCATGAAAATTCTTTATTAGAAAACAAGGTTCACATCCTTATAATAAAGTAACAAAATGTCTGTTTGTCTGTACTGAAGGATCTCGCTAACCGCTGAACCGATGGGCTAAAATAAGAAATTGGGTTATTAAATTAAACTCCTTCGCCCCTAGATGCCTTTAGGGGCGAAGCCGCTAGTAAGCAGGAATAAGGTATAACCAACAAGCAAAACAAATCTAAAATAATATTTGGGGGGCAAATGGTGAGGTCGTCAATTTTACGATGTGTTGCCCCCCAACGACAGCTGAAAAACACGTATAGGTTTCGTGATTTTCTTCCGAATTAATTTCGTTATTGGTATGAACTGGCTAGTAAGAAGTAAAGTAAAGAATATTTACAATGTCAAGAAATATGCTAATCAATCAGAGGAATCGTCTGTAAACATTTCAGAAGCAAATATCATTATACATGCCATTTATCTACAAATAAACAACTAGAAATTATAATTTTATGTCTTAAAATTTCTTTCAATCAGTCAAATAAAATATAACACTACATATTCTTTCATCTAAAGACACAAATGTCTTGTACAAAGCCTTTTTCTTTAAACAAAGAAAGAAATTCTAATCCTTTTAGATTTGGAAAAATTAAATTTTATATTTAATTATTTGATAGAATGACAATGAATGTAAATTTTTTGTAGAATATATCTGTTAGATCTAGAGCGATGACACAACTTTGAAAGACTTTTTGTTGCAAAACATTTTGAGAACAAGTGGGTCTTAATCAGAGATGGAGGTGACAATGGCGGGATAATTTAGTTACACCCCCACCCCTCTCCAAAGAAAATCTAGAACTTGTATCAGCATTTCATACATTAGGGGAAGATTAAACAAATTGTGACAAACCTATCCCTGGACCCCTGCTGTTATTAGCAATCATATTACTCATATCAAATATTAAATATTATTTAAATTTATGATTTATTCTAATGGTGCTATCACACAAAGATACACAATACCCCCCACCTACCCCCCCCCCCTCTCCAACTTATTTTAAAATGAGAGGATGGGTTCCTAGTAAATGTTTATTACTTTAAGTATTGTTAGGTTAGGTTATATAAAATACTATGCAGACCCTCAGGGTTAGGATACGGCAGGATACCCCCCGCCTATTTCCAATTAGTATCAAAATAATGAAAACTGAGGACTTGTCAGTGCTCCACTGGCCTCTTGTGGGAAAGCATCATTCTAAATTTATTATAAGTTATACAAAATGAAAAATCTATCATTTTCGAGAAATTGAAAAGGCTTGGATTAGGAAAAAAAGCCTGCTTTACATAGAAAAGTAAGGTTCCTGTTTAGTTGGGAAAAAAAGGAAGAATTATCCATTATCAGCTGCAGCCAGCTACCCTAAGCCACATCAATCAAACTTTAATTCAGAAAAAAAGAAAAAAATCTTTTGCAGGAAGAATTTCTCTTGAGAGTGTGGTGGTACCCTCCCTCAAGATAGTTATTAATCGTCTCAATACCTATGATAAGCTACATTGTGGAGGAGTAGAACACAGTAATAGTGTCTGACTGATTATTACATAACAAAAAAAATTAGCCAATGAGAGGCCTTTATTGACCAATTGTAAAATTTATAGTGGCCTCTCATTGGCTAATTTTTTTTGTTACGTCATAATCAGTCAGACACTTTTACTGTGTTCGAAGGAGTACCATATAGGTTCAGCGGTTAATGCGATCCTTCTGTACAGACAGACAGGCACACACAAACTAACCCTACTAACTTGCGGCTTAGGGACACTAGAGGTGGGAGGGTGAAAGTCGAACCCCTCCCCATTTTCAATTTGAGTTTTAAAGGGAAAAGTAAAAAATTTTTTTTAACAACCATAACAGTTAAAGAGTTGATAAAATGCTAATAACTAATTCATAATATAAGTTTCCAAACTAACAAGTTCCAGGAATAATTTCTAAAAAATTCTGACCGCAAAGTAAAATGAGAACCTAAAAATTAAAGGTTCAGGAAGTAAAAAAATTACATTGACTGTCCTAAAGTCGAATTTCCTTATAAAAAATAAAAATACTCCGCCTTTAGTTTTACATTTATATCTATAGGAGTCAATGGAGTCAATAGGGGGAGTTGTCCTTGAATTCTAGATCCATTGTGCAATGCCTATACCCCTGGGGAAACAAAACTTTGAAATTTTCATTTATATATACGTTTTATAGAAATATCTAAGCCTGAAGCCCATAGGCTTTTTACAATGGAAGTAAAACGGTAGATGGTAAATTCTTCAAATAAAAAAACTTTATTAGATTTGATTTTGATTTAAATAAAATATGCTTACTACTCCTACAAAAATTAAAATTTAGGTTATACACAGGGAGGAAGAGACATTAGGCTGATTATTATACTAGACCCCAAAGTTTTATAATTACGTTTTCTTATTTGTTGGCTTAACAATTTTGGGGACTATTTTTGAATTTTGATTGATTGGTTGATTTTCCAAACTTAGTTAGTTTCCAGAAAGGGCCTGACCATTAAGGGTTAAAAGGTACTGAGAAAATCATGTTTCCCCAAAAATATGTCTTACAGACAGAAAGAAGGCTGGACATTTTGAATTAAAGAGTAGCTTTGCTACTTAAGAACCTAAAAGCTTAAGTCTGCCAAAAAAAAGGATTGAAATAAGCTAAATTTTAAATTTTGACTGTCTTATAGTTTATAATTTGTAAGAAACAGGGAACCAGATAAAACTGTCTTGCCCTCGAGATCTATTGAAACTGAGATGGTGGTCTAGAAGGGGGCAGGGCTGTTAAGAAATATTTTCTAGTGATATAAAAGCAATAAGAGAGAATAATCAAATTTTGCTGAATTTTGATAATAATAAACTTGTCTGTGACTAATAAAATGTTTTACAAGTCACAAAATATTATTTTAATATAAACAAGGATAACAGTTGAAGCCATAGTTATGATACAAAAATTATTAGACCCCCTAAGGAGTGATGTTGGGCCAAGGCATTCTTATTATCAATATAGTGCATGAGACATAGCATCTGAGTAGGTATAACTTTTAACGTTTTTACTTATGCTACATTTTGGGCCCAGATTCATCCCCATCACATCCCCGACGGCTACCGGAAGGAATGGTTGTGTCTCTTTAACAAAAAGACAAAAATATAAATTAAAGCAAACTATAAAATATCTACTAGATAACAAATCAAATTTGCCGCCACCCAAACGCTTCCTATTGGTGCAAATTTTATAGCTGCCGCCAATGTCGACTAATGAAAACAGTTTTAAAGAAATTTTGCAATTAACATATATTTTTTAGTGGGGGGGGGGGGGCATCTCCCTCATTTTATTACGTCACATGTATCATTTTTTACACAATTTGGTCTTTGTCTATTTTATTTTTTCAATAAAAAAAACTCCAGGTCTTTTATCTTTATCCCACAAATTGTTATATAAGCAACATTTCAATTTAGGATGTATTAAGCTCAATGGGAGATTTAGATATCCCAATACATGTTTGCTAATATATGTAGAATCAAGTTTTAAAGTTTTTGAAGTGGACCTGAATGAAGCCCCCCTGAAAGGGATACCATATCGGTTCAGTGGTTAGTGAGATTATTGTTGCATTCAGACATACACAGATTCTGTTACTTTACTATAAGGATTAAAAAATAATTATGTTTATAAAAAATCTTCAAAATGTTTGCAAATATCATTTAAAATTGATTTTAATTTAAACTTTAAAGCGACATCAAAATAATTTGGAATTTTTAAATAAATATGTAAAATTTAAACCCTATAGTTGCTACCTAGTTTATTTATCAGAGATCTAAAGGGATAAGACAATGGCCGATAAATTTATGTACATCCCCAATAATGATACACAAAATTACCCATTCTGTAGATAACAATTAAAGGTTGAAACGTTTGGAAGCTCAACTTAATGAACCAACGAATAAAAAGCCCCTAAAGTTGTATAATCAATAAGAAAACGTTATTATAAAACTTTGGGGACGTGCAATAAACAGGCCATTGTCCCCTCTCTCTCTGGTTAATATCTGTCTATAATTTAGAATTAAAATAATTTTATATCCAGTTTTGACAATATGAATATATATGAATATTGAATATATACCAATATGAATTTGGTATAAAATAAATGAAAGGGAATAAATAAATTTTTCTGTAACTAATAAAATGTTTTACAAATCACCAAATATAATTTGAATAGAAAAAAGAATTAAATTAATGAGGGATTCAAAGCTTTATTAAATATGATTTGTGTGTTTAAAACACTTGTTCATGGTAATAAAACTAGAGGGAAAATTTGGAAAATTATCAGTTTCTGTTGGTTATTTCTGAACAGAGGTAAGCAGTATTATTTTCTATACTTTAAAAAGGGATTGGATTACCATCCCCTTTCTAAAATAGTTAAAACCTTCTATGAACAAGCTTCACTCTACCCAGGTTATACATTTTATAGGTAGATTTTTTTTTGTTATGAAAATTATACAAAGATACTAAAGTATTATTTTTTTTGTAACTTTGGACAGTCCATTATTTTTTTTCTTGTACATGTTGTATCAATTTTGTCTATTAAGTACCATATTTATTTATGTATATGTTGTATACTTTTTTTTATTTTCATTATAATACCATTTTACTGATTGTATATCTTGTATTCATATTTTGTATAATAGTATTAATTTCCAAAATTTGGCAGAGTCCAAACATTTTTTACTTTACTGAATATTTCAATATGTGTACTAAAGTAACAAAAATAATTAGGTTATAATTTGTGGATTTAAAGAGATTTTTGTTTCATGCTTATTGTATTTCTTTTTTTATACAATAGTACAAAGTTTTGGAAATTTTGTTAAGTCCAAATTTTAGAACTCTGCCTAAAAATGAACATAGTATTTTTTTTGTATGATAGTATTCAAATCAAAAATGTTTTCTAAATTCCAATTTTGTAGACTCTAACAAAATCTTAGGAATATATACAATTGAACAACAAAAAATATACAATAACATAAATGTTGATAAGTTCCAAAACTGAGTACTTGAGAAATATTTATAATTTTTTTTTGAAAATCAAAAAAAAATTGTAGAATTTGACAAAATAATTGTCTAATTCTACAATTTCACTTTTTTTTGAATTAAAAAAATTTGAAATAGTGGAATTAGACAGTTTGGGGACAATAGGGGAATTAGAAAATTGAAATTATAGAATTTGAAGAAAAAAAATTTAAGTACAAAATTTTGAGACTTTTTTATTTTCATACTAATACCAGAATGCTGATTGTATATCTTCTATTCATATTTTGTATAATAGTATTAATTTAAAAAATTTGACAGAATCCAAACATTTTTTACTTTACTGAATATTTCAATATGTGTACTAAAGTAACAAAAATAATTAGGTTATATTTGTTGGATATAAAGGAGATTTTTTATTAAATGCTTATTGTATTTCTTTTTTTATACAATAGTACAAAGTTTTGGAAATTTTGGGCTTTGCATAAAAATGAACATAGTATTTATTATATAATTTTTTTGTATGATAGCATTTATTTCAAAAAATGTTTTCTAAATTCCAATTTCGTAGACTCTAACAAAATCTTAGGAATGTATACAATTGAACAACAAAAAATATACAATAACATAAATTCTAAAAGTTCCAAAACTAAGTACTTGATAAATATTTATAAATTTTTTTTTTGGAAAATCAAAAAAAAGATTGTAGAATTTGACAAAAAATTTGTCTAATTGTACAATTAAAAATTTTGTAAATTAAAAATTTTTTCTAAGTACAAAATTTTTAATAAGTAGAATTAGACAATTTTTGCCTAATTTAGTTCAAATTTTGCTGCTAGGTGTCTCTCACTTTTTAGATAAACTTAATTTTTTGGGGTTTTCAATACATGTTTAGTTGTTATAAGATGAAATAAGTAAATCTTATTTAAACTGGTTTCCCATTTCATTTTTTTTTTTTTTTTGGTATTTAGAAATATTTTATTTTAAATAATTACAAAATCTAAACTATAGATGACAGTGAACTAAACAACTTCAGTATAGCATGGAAAGGATCATAGCCTAGCCATGATAAGAGTTAAAACATGAGAATATCTTCACTCAACTTCCATTTTAAAAGTAAAAGATGAGAATATCTTAAGTACTCTTATCATTATGAAGAGTTAAAAAAACAGAAATATCTCCCTTAACTCTATAATATTTTTTTGAGAAAAGATAAATCTGTGAAAAATGCTTACAAAACAGATCTTTTTCGAACTAAGATACTAAAACAGCTTATGTACAAGCCAAAGTAATCAGTTTATAAATATTCTATTTGATGGTAAATTATTGTTAATACCAAAAGTATGCAAAGTTGGGTGTAAGTTTTTTTTTATGTATGGTTACCAATCATTGGAAAAATCTATTTTTTGTATACTTTTCTCTAATTTTTAAAGTTTGATTCTGTTTAATTAACTTTTTTAAAGGGGATTAATGCAATTTTTATTACATAAATAGTATTAGGTAGATATTATTTGTATTTCAAAGAAATTAAATTTACTAAATTAATATCTACCTAATATCATTTTATATGATTATTATTGTCTTAATCCTTATTTAGAAAGTTAATTGTTTTGTAATCATTTTTCACAGAGTTATGGCTGTATACATGATCAAACATATAAAGAACTTACAGACTGTATATTATAAAATAATAATTCATGACTTCAGACAAATTATGCTTTTAAAACAAGTATGTGATTTTTGAAATGTAAATGGATCAAAACAATTATTATATATATCTAGATTAAGGATGAAGCTAGTGTTAATCTTCACCCTGTTTTTCTTTGGTTTTACACTGAGTGCAACCAATGAACAAGGTAAATTTATTTAATTCAGGTTTTTGTAATAAATTTTTTACTTTATGGATCTAAGATAGGTTTTAAAGAAATACCTGTGCAATAATGATATGTTTTTAAAAATAACTAGTGACATATCGATAGTATAGATACAAATTTCTACATCATTACCTTTTTCAATGACCTATTTTATCTGGTACTAAAATATTTTCTGCTACTTGGCTGTGTTAATATAAGCAACACCATTGTTTGATTTTCATTGACCCAATTGGGATCTTGCACAAGATCATTGCGATGGGGAGATACAGTTATTTAACATTTCTCCCTCTAGTGCTTTACTCTAATAGTGATGTGATGTTAGAATTTAGTGTTTAAGAAATGGCTTGAGACATTCTAAAAGCCCAGTTTTTGGTGCTTTTATACCTTGTGCAAGTTGAATAATATAAAATTTGGGGCAAGTTAGTGCTTTCACTCCGGACTACACAGTACCCAATTAAAACCTAACCTAACCGGACCTAAAGTAATAAACTAATCAGCAACTAACTTAGTTTCCTTTCTAAATAAGAGAAGAGGGAATCAGGGTTAAACAGAGTAATTTGTGTCTAGGCAACCATTTGTTGCTAAATTACTTGTCCAGTCACAATACACAAGATTTTTTAAAAGGAAAGAAATTGATTGTTTTATTATTATTTCAGTTACATGTAGTAGTGGATATGTGGATGGAAACACAGGTAAACTAATTTTGCATATCTCAAATTTAAATACAATAACATATTTTAAATCTATAAGATTTATTGTTGAATAAATGTTATTTTACTTGAAAATCATTGTACTCAACCCTTAAAATGTTGTGCATATTCTCTGTTTGATAAAGAATTTCTGACAAAAAGTGAGTCAAAGTTAAATTTTGCTTTCTTTTTAATATTTCTGAAGGCCTGCCCGATCATACCTTGAACCTGAAATTGGCTTGAATACCTTTTTAATATTGGGATGTACTACTATATTTTAGTATTTTGGTAACACAAACTGCTTTGTTTAAGTCAAAAAATATTTTGCTTTTAACCTGGCTGAATCTAACAGGTTTGCTGGCATCCCTGTGCCCGCCAAGATGGAGATATTTAAAAAATTATGTTTTTCAGGGTTTCTTTTTGACCAGAAAAAAATTTATTACTATAGTAATATTATTTGTATTCATAATCTAGTCCTACTATATAAGTATTCATTTCTGAAATTTGACCAAGTATTAGTACTAATGATACATCTGAACATACTAGATATTGCTTTTTAATAATTACTTGTACTATTGTAAATTTCATCAGACAGTTTGAAATTGTGAGCTGATTTTTTTTTATTACACTAAAGTTCCTGATTTTTCTATTTATCCATTATAAATGTGAGCATGAATGGTTGTTTTAATAGATAAATTAACTTTTTTTGTTTTTTCCAACTTGGAATATTTCCCATTTAAATTTATTTAATTTTCATTGTTAATAAATTCTTAATTATTTTCAGGACATTTTTACAAAGTGTTAACTGTTAGAAATACAACTTGGGATGCTGCAAAGATAGCATGTGAGGCTCAGGGTGCAGAACTTGCTTCTATACGGTCAGACATGGAGTGGAAATTTGTAAAAGGTTGGTGGTTGGTCAGTCCATGACGGATAGCTTTTTTGTGATTTAGGCATGATAGAATTGTCCTATTGACTTCAAATTTTGCATGGTGATCCCTGTAGTAGTTAGGTACAATTTAGAAAGCGTATGGCGTATGGCCGTACATTCATTTTCAACATGTTGATTTTTTCACTTTTTTAACAACAAATTTTTAAATGATCTAATTATCCAATTGACTTGAGTTTTGGGAAACTGATTCCTGGGACAACAAAGTACAATATTATAAGCAAAACAACTCTATAATCAAGTCCTAAAAATGTAAGCAAGCAAGTTTTCAACAAATTTAAAATTTTGCTTCAACTCTTTAATTCAACTTTTACATTCTGATTATTCAGTTCTGACACTATACAAGTGTTTATGCCCTTTTGTCCTGGCGTTTCAGAGCTTCGCTTTTATGAATGTTGCCTTCCTTGTTACCTCTTTAAATACAGAGGTACTAGATACAATGGGCGGAGGTGCTAGTATGAAATAAAATGACAAAGAAACAGAACTTTAAAAAGCAGAATATTTATAATTAATATAAAAAGTTGAATTAACATTAAGATTTACCTGTACATACCAACTAACCCCAGTTACAAAAAAGATTTGCTAAAATTTTGAATATAAAAAAACTAGTATCATATAATCTACTTTGTTATATTATTATTTAGAGTTGATCAAACAGAGTGGAGTCGATAATCATATATTTCTTGGTGGTACTGATGCTCAACAGGAAGGCACTTGGTTGTGGACAGATGGATCTCCAGGTATTATCTTAATGTAATTGATAGATGGATATATACAGGGTGTTTTTTTTAATAGGACAAAAGTATTGCATGACTTAAACTGTTTTTAAACTATTTTTAAAAGGTATATCAAAAATATACTCTGACACCTGTAGAATCGAACTGCAGAGCTAAAAATGAGAATAATAGCCCACATCGATTTTTATTAGGATTTTAAAGTTTATTTTTTAGTATGGATTAAGTAAATTTTACCGAATCATGAACTCTCTTTTGTTTTTGGGTAAAATTCTTGCTTCAAAGCATTTTTCTTCATAGTATGATAAAAAGATAATGATAGTAAAAAAATAGCTCTTTTGATTTTATATTTATAATTATTCATTGAAAGTGAAAGATGTAAGATATATCTTTGAATTAACATAAAAACTATGAGGATTCAGCATTAACCAATGACAAAGCTAGAAATCTTTAAATTTTAAATATAGTGTTTTCACAAAGTGACATATTTCCAATATAATAGAATAACTTTTATTTAATTAAAATGAAAAGAATGAAAACTATAAACATTAAAGATACATACTTTTTAAAAATATTTTAAAAAATAAGTTTGAATAATCTTTTTTTATTTCATATTTGTATATGTGACAAAAATAAATTTGTTGTATTGCATAAACATTTGTTGTCATCATCTTACATTGTTGTACCCTTTACAGCCAATTTTTTTATGTTTTGATGTATAATAGACATGAAACATTTTTATGTTAATTCATTGATATATTATAAAGAATTAATTTTTAATTAGTTTTGATTGATAAAATCAAAAGACCTAACTTTACTGTATACTAGCATACAATATTTATGAAGCAAGACACTCTAAAAGCTGAGTATTTTACCCACAAAGGAAAGAAACATCATGATTCAGTAAAATTTATTGAATCCATAGTAAAAAATAAACTTTAAAATCCTAATAAAAATCGACATGGGCAATTGTTCTCATTTTTGGCTTTGCAGTATGATTCTACAGGTGTCAGAGTATGTTTTTTATATACCTTTCAAAAATAGTTTAAAAACAGTTTAACCCGCTTACCATTGACAGAAATCAATAGTTAATATCTTATTTTCTTCAATGGCTTTGGCTTATTAGAGTTTTGCATAAAAATATAATTTTTTCAACATTTATAATCTAAAAGTCTGTTTTTTCATAGCATATGATTTTAGAACCCACACTAAATTGCAATGTTATCATTCTGACTAAATATTTAACTTTAAATGCAGCTAGCTCCCAAACGTCTGATAGCACAGTCTCTGTACACATATCATTAGAACTGGAATTAAAAGATCTAAAAGAAACAAGAAATAGTTAAGAACTAAGCATTTACAGGAAAGGCACAGCACACCAAAACGCGCGATTTTCAAAAAAATTTTTGCGCGTTTTTGATTTTTTATAATCAATTATTACAGATTTCTTTTAGATCTTTTAATTACTGTTCTAATGATATGATGTACTCTGACTGTGCTTCCAGCAGTTTGGGATCCAGAAGCATGTATAGTTATTTATTCAGAATAATAACCTTGGAATTTGATATTGGTCCATCAATATTCCCAAAATCTTATGCTATGGAAAAACAGGTTTTTAAGGCATTTTTTTTTTTGGAAAATCGTCGATTTTTTTTATTTGATTTTTTTCCTATTAAAGAACACCCTGTATAATATTTCCTGATTAGCCTGAAACCTTTTTACTAGTCTTGGCCCGATGAAATGCTCCCTGAAAGATCTTAATGGTCATATACACTTACTGGAAGACATCCTGTTACTTTAGTATTTAGGATAGACAAAATTGGGTTTCTTTCTACAAAATCAGTCCTGCAACTTAATTTTTAATTATATATTGCATGCAAATGATTTTAAATTTTTATTCTCCTAGAGTATTTGTATCACAGTTGGGGATTTGAATCCATTTACATAGAAGCAGAAATATAATCTATGATTACGGTTTTGACCCTCTAAAAAACGTAATCCACCATTCCACTTTCCCCTCTCTTAGTGATGATATCATCAACGCCGATACGATTTTTAAAGTTTTTTTTTATTATTTAGTAACATTCTCTGACTGGTCTTCTGGTAAACCTACTAATGGCACTAATTGGAACTGTATGGTGGTAAACAAATTTAAAATAAACTAGATACTTTTAAAGGGACTGTGAACGATAAAATTTCTCAAACCTTAACATCATCTCATTCATATAATCTCACAGATAGGGCAAAACTTTCTCTCGTTTCCTTAAAAAACGGCTTTTTCCGCCGATTTTTACTATGTCCAAGATTAGGGGAAAAATTTCCAGACTATATAAATGTGCAGTTAATTGTCTTTTTGACATAGTTCTCTATTTTTCCTAACGGTTAAGCTGACTTTTAACATAATCCTTGCTTTAAACCAATGTATAGTAACTTAGAAATTGATAGAATAAGCAATATTTTTTATTTAATACCAAATACAATAACAAAGCTAGAAACAGTTTTTTTATTAGTATCTAAGTAACTTTAGATGGCCCATCTCTCGCCCACCTTTAATTACAAATTTGTAAATAATAAAGATGCAATATTTCTTTATAAACAGTCTGATAAAAGTGTAAACTTATTCTCCAAAGTGAGTTATTTACTGTCCAACACAATAAAAAAAGATATTTTTATTCTAAATAACCTCTGAAATTCAACCATTTGTAGACAATGAGGTATTTTTTTGTCAATAATACGAATTTAAAATAGATCTTTATTACCAAATTACTACTTTATTAAAAAACCAAAAGGCAATTTTATATCATTAAATAAATCCTTAACAGTAAGTAAATTGATTCAACTATATATGACAAGTTAAATATCTCTACAAACATTATAAGAAACAATAACGATCAGATTTTCCCTGTTTTTTCCTTTTCCCTCCCAAAATACCATAAAATCAAGGCATTATTTCTAGATATTTTTGTTAATAGAACGTTTTTGGTTTATCAGTGTAGTGAAATGTGCTTAGTAAATGTTAAGATTTGATAATCTGATGAGAAATTTTTACGTTCATACTCCCTTTTTAACAAAAACTAATATTAAACTGTAATGACTGGTATCTTAAAATACTTCTATAATACCTGTGAGGAAATTCTTAGTGCTTATATAATTCTTCTTGCTTATATATAACCTATTAAAAATGTATCACTTTAATTATCATCAAAAATATCATATGTCCTTGTTCTCTATACATTTCCACACAAGCATATGTAAAAATTCAATTTTACCTTCATTAACACTGGAGATTTTTAGAGCTAAAGTATTGACAAAGTGACTGAGAAAAAGTAACATTTACATAAAACAACTTTTTTTTATATCAAAATTAAGGTAGAAATCCTTTTATCTTTGTTACTAGCAGAAACAAAAGTGTAAACATTTTCTGAAAGAATAAGATTTAAAGTAAAATAAGACTTTGAAACAAAGGTTGCTACATAACAGAGGGAAGCAAAAGTTGACTTTGACGCACTTAAATTCCGAATTTCATCATCAAACAGGAGACATTCACAGAATTTTGGAGCCCTCTAGCTCTAAATGGAGCTGAGATAATAGGGGGGGGGGGGGGCATTGAACTCCTCTCCCTCTGACTGATTAAGGTGCGGGGGCCCCTCTGTTAAGGGTTAATTAATCGATTAATAATTCAAAAAGGGGGATAAGTAACACTCATAATTAATCCTTTGCAAATAATCAATTCATTTAGTAGTATTTTTTGCCATAAAATATATATATCTTTTGGTGGGATAAAAAAATAATTGAATAACTTGTGTTTCTTCAGTTACTAAGAAAGACATAATATAACCAACCAAAAAGAAACAAAAAAAATCTTTTTTTCAGTTACTTTTTCAAATCTTTAGGTCTAAAAATCTTTAGTGTTAATAAAATTAAAATTTTTATATATGCTTGTGTGTAAATGTATAGAGAACTAGTAAATATCCTGATTTTGATGATACATTAAGAAATAAGGGCTGTAAACCTAAAATATACTTTTTTGTGGATCTTACTGCATGAAAATAAGTGGGATAATACTATATATTTAAGGTATTAATAAAAGAATAGACATTAATACACCTGTCCATACATCTTTGTAGGTAAAGTTCCTGTGGGATAATATCCTGCCTTTTCTCTCTCAGTGCCTTGATGAGACCCCCGCCCCCCCCCCCTCTTCTTAATATTTAGAAATAAATTGAAAATAAGTGGGAGGTAGTTTTTGATCTGTTTGTTTTTTACTTTATGTCAGTTTTTATTAAGAAATATTGAGTAATGCACCATAGGATTAAAGAACCCTGCACACTTTTTGGAAAACCTTTCTTAAACATTGATTCACAATTTTGGGCTTCTTAAGTAGAAATGAATAAATCTTCATTGATTATGAGTCTATAAAATTTTCTCATAATGTGCCAATAATGCAAGAAAATGACAATATATTGGCTTTTCAACTTTCAGGTATATTATGATGAGAACTTTAGATGGGTAGATGGTACTTGTTCTAATTCAAACTTTGCTGTTTGTAAGAAACCAGGTAATTACAGATACTTAAATTCTGTTCTTTAACATGATTTATGGGTAAAGAAAATCTTTACCTTTTAAAAAAACATGTAGTAACAGTAAAAATCTTTTTTTTCACAATTATTATCAGACAAAATGCTTCAGATTTATTGGTGCAAAAAAGTATTTTTTGGGCCATTTTAGATTCTTACTAGATTATGATTTTGTGAAAAGATCTGAAGTGTTTATTAAAGTAACTGACACTATAATCCATTACCTTTGTCTGGAAGTTCTAACTTCCGTGTCATTTAGGTGTACCAGTAACTACCTCTCCAGCACCAACTTGTCCACCTGTGATTACCTGTCCAACTACAACATGTCCACCAGTGCCAACTTGTCCACCTGTGACTACCTGTCCAACTACAAAACCATTTCCAACTAAAAAACCAATTCCACTAGAATGTATAGCTGGTGATGGTACTAATGGTTATGCTATCCTTGATGCCAGTTCTAGATGGTCTGGGAAGAGGTATAACAAAGGCTACAGATGTGATGTTACAAGTGCCCCAAGATGGTCGAGAAAGAGCTCGGACTGGAAAGGAGATTCAAAATGGTACAGATTTGGTCCAACAGGCAAAGGTATGACCATATAATTTCTCATTCAGTCTTAATAATCCATTTCTTTAAACTTTTCTTGCTTTTCTAAAGTCCCAAATATTAGCTTTATTAACTATTCTGTTTATTTATTTCATTTAATATTTATGTACAAATATATTTTTTTTGATTAATTAAGCAATTTATGTAGAAGACTACATAACCAATAAATTAAGCTTTAAGAAAACAGTGGAGGAACAAACTAGTCAAATTATTACTTAGGAAGCGTACATAAATTTTTGCATATCTTAGGATAAAGCTAGCTTTTTGGATATTATACCATTAAAAGATTTTGTTAGTTATAGTGATAGATTGAATCTTATATTACTAGATTAATAGGAAATCATCTTTAAGTTTTTAATATTGTGTTGTATTGATTAAATCCAATTTTATTTAAGCAAAACTGGCAACGAAAGCAACAAGCAAAGGTAAATGTTATACCAATGTTGGCGCATTCTCTCCAGATTCTCTTCCTGGAACTTGGAACTCTAAGGATATCACTCTTTGCTATGACGGAAACAACAGATGTGGCATAAACAAACGTGGTAAAGTGACCAACTGTGGCAGTTTCTATGTGTATCGGCTACCTGATGTTCCCGGCTGTTCAAGAAGATACTGTGCCACACTGTGAAAGAGTTGCCACCACTTGATTGACAAATTATTTTTTTTCATCTAAGCAATGTATTAATTAATTTAATATTTGATTCAGTTATTTAGAATGGAAAAATTTAATTTTGACCTCTGACTGAAAAGGATTGAAATGTTACCATATTTGTACAGTATGTTTTATAATAGGCCTATTTCAACATACTGAATGATTTTATTATTTAATGATATATCATACTTCTAATTATACTTCAACTTTTGCCCCAAAAATAGCTATTTTTGAAATAAATTGTATATATTATGAATATCGGAGCCGGCTCTAACATACTCTTTTGGGATTTGGGAGCCGATTTTTCTTCAATTCATAATGTAAGTGTAATATGACACCAGGGCCATGAGAATGGAATGTTGAATTCATATTGTACTAGCTCCGACTTTGGCTCCAGACATTTACAATATAGATTTTACTTCTTATTTTAAAAATATTGCATAAAAAAACACTAAACTTTGCCTTTTTTTCCATATCTATATCAATATCTGTCTATCTATCTATCTATCTATCTATCTATCTATCTATCTATCTATCTATCTATCTATCTATCTATCTATCTATCTATCTATCTATCTATCTATCTATCTATCTATCTATCTATCTATCTATCTATCTATCTATCTATCTATCTATCTATCTATCTATCTATCTATCTATCTATCTATCTATCTATCTATCTATCTATCTATCTATCTATCTATCTATCTATCTATCTATCTATCTATCTATCTATCTATCTATCTATCTATCTATCTATCTATCTATCTATCTATCTATCTATCTATCTATCTATCTATCTATCTATCTATCTATCTATCTATCTATCTATCTATCTATCTATCTATCTATCTATCTATCTATCTATCTATCTATCTATCTATCTATCTATCTATCTATCTATCTATCTATCTATCTATCTATCTATCTATCTATCTATCTATCTTTCTATCTATCTATCTATCTATCTATCTATCTATCTATCTATCTATCTATCTATCTATCTATCTATCTATCTGTCTATCTATCTATCTGTCTATCTATCTATCTGTCTATCTATCTGTCTATCTATCTGTCTATCTATCTGTCTATCTATCTGTCTATCTATCTATCTATCTATCTATCTATCTATCTATCTATCTATCTATCTATCTATCTATCTGTCTATCTATCTATCTATCTATCTATCTATCTATCTATCTGTCTATCTATCTATCTATCTGTCTAACTATCTATCTATCTATCAATCTATCTATATCTATCTAGCTATCTATTTATTTGTCTGTCTCTTTATCGATCTCTATCTATCTATCTATTAAGCTTTTTGTCTATCTATCTATCTAAGGAAGTGATAATCTGTGTCTGTCTCTACTAAAAAAATGACCTCTTCCCCTCACAATTTTTTGTTTAAAAATTGATATGAAAATGGGGTAATCAACTCCCCCCCCCCCCCAAAAAAAAAAAAATTACCATCATTTTACTTTTTCTTTTAGAGTTTAACTCCCTCCCCCCACCTGAAATGCCCTAAGAAAGCCTCTAGGGGAGTAGCCGCTAGTATTAAGATAAAAAGCTGAGAAAATAAATATAAATAAGCATAAATATTTCATTGCAGAGCTACTCTTTAGCTTTTTTTATCATTCTAAATATATTTCTTTATAACTGGTCTATATATCTGTCTATATTTAAATAGAGGGGAAGGGAATTAGTATTAAATAGTTATTTTATCTGAAAGCTCAATATTTACTTGTATCTAAACCTTGAAAAGCAATAATCAAAGTAAGACCTAGCTAATGTCTTTGCATGGCCTCTATAATCTAAATCAAATCTATTATAATATCAATTTAGAATTTATCAAATCTTATTTTCTTTAGTTATGCTATAGATAATGATATGATTGTCCTTGTTGGATGCATAGTTTAATCTTCGCGTGGGACATTTAACGAACTTTCCCTTAGATCTTATGTAAATTGAGATAACAGAATAGAGTGTGCATAGAAATTGTTGACATCCCACTTAATGAAATCATCCTCTACCATTATTTTTAATTGTAGATGAAAATCGTTTGAAAAGCCTTCATAAAACATATTGTACACGTAAAAGTTTTCTTTTAAAAAGATGAATTCTGGCTTACTATCGTTTAGAACATAATCTAAAAATAATGCAAGTTAATGTATAAAATATGATAGAAAAACACAAAAATTGAGGGCATGTTCTGTTGAACTTATTATATTACATTTTGAACATAAATTTGATTCAGCTAACTTAAATTTGTAAAGTTTATTTCTACTATTTAGAGTTCTATTCATTTGTTCAAGATAATTGGCATGTTAAATATTTTTTTAATGAAATATTAAGCATTTCTTTGTTTGGAATACATAACTGATCACTTACTCTAGTTTTTAATGCAGGTAGCTCACATGAGTTTTTATTTCTATAAATTAGTTTAAAATGAAGAGAGAAAACAGATTTGTTCTTTAAAAAAACTGTTCCAATTGGAATCAAAAGTTGTTTTGCTCTCTTCATGCTAAACACACAATCTCTAGGAAAAGCTGTTTTTGTTGACTCTACTAGTTTACTCAATTTATTTATTCAAGAAACATCTCTAATTGTATTTGATAGATCAGATTTTATGTATGGCAAAAATAATACTTTATCATCAATTTTTCTTGTTTCAAATATGGAAGCAATGGTTAGCTTTTTAGCTTTAAGTAATACATTTTAATCATGTTTATTAAAAGGTGTTGAAATATAAGCAAAATTTGATGAGATAATGGGGGATTGAAAGAAAGTGATTGGTTCATGCTCTAAATCATAAAAAACTCGCTTAGCTTATGAAAATAATTACCACCTGCACATGGATAAAGACTCTTAAAAAAATTTTTATGCTCAATGATTGTTTTATAACTAAATGTAGGTAACATTGCTTGAATGTTTAGATGTTTATGCTCTAAAATTAAGCTAATGGTAGTATCATTATGCTGAGAAGAAAATCTTAGACAATTCATAAAACTATTTAGCCATATTGAAAATGCTTGGGTGTCAGGTTTTAGAAAGTTCAAACCACCCTGAGTGAAATCTTGTTCTATACTATTTTGTGAAATATTATATCTGTATGATATTTTCCCATCAGGATTTCTATTAGACCATAAAAACTTTGAAATAATTTTCCAAATTGATTTACAATATTTGTTTTAAAAGAGAAGTTTTTCTAGAATTAGGGTCGGTCCGCCTGTCTGTACGTCCGTCTGAAACGGTTAGCTTTTTCCAAAAAGTTTTAAATTTTTTCTTTTAAATATATACTAAATAAAATTATATATATAATATGTGATCAATTTGTTGTTCATATTATATTTCAGAATCAATTTCAGAATAAATATTTTTTTACTTCACTTTTATTTTTTTTAAAGCGAAGATTTTCTATAATTAAGGTCAGTCAGTCCATAACGGATAGCCTTTTCGTTAATTTAGGCTTTTTAGAATTGTCCTAGCGATTTCAAACTTTGCATGATGATTCCTGTAGTAATTAGGTACGATTTAGAAAGCGTAGCAACTCTATAATCGTTACCAAAATGTCCGTAAACATGATCTAGATAGATAGATAGATAGATAGATAGATAGATAGATAGATAGATAGAAAGATAGATAGATAGATAGATAGATAGATAGATAGATAGATAGATAGATAGATAGATAGATAGATAGATAGATAGATAGATAGATAGATAGATAGATAGAAAGATAGATAGATAGATAGAAAAATAGATAGAAAAATAGATAGGAATATAGATGGATAGAATCAAATAAAAAGAAATAGCCTAAAATCTGTCTATATAACAATAGTAAGCTTCCCTGACAATTTAAGAATGAATAGTTGTACGAGCCGTTGGACATAAGCTCCCTATGTTCCCCTTGAATTAACCTTTACAGATCTAAGTAAACAAGAATGACAATATTC
Organism: Acartia tonsa; assembly: GCF_053477335.1. Classification (NCBI taxonomy): domain Eukaryota; kingdom Metazoa; phylum Arthropoda; class Copepoda; order Calanoida; family Acartiidae; genus Acartia; species Acartia tonsa. Next base: position 17,254,998 of record NC_137266.1, read on the forward strand.
ATAAAAACGAGGTTCAAGATATCAAAATATCAGACGAATATTGATTTAATCTTACAACCAATCATTATTACAAACTTTTATGGTTCAGAGAATCATTTGAGGTAAAATACAATATCGGATTTGGAATCACCATTAATTATAAACTGTTAATGACTTTGTTTTTTTTTATTTTTTTTTGTATTTTTTATTATTGAGGGTTTCCGTTTAAAAGTCAAAAGTTTCAATCTTTTTAAAAATAGTATTAAAGTAAGCCTAAACGACAATTGTATCGAAATATTGATCTGAGAGAGAACTTTTCAAAAGGAGATATGTTAGGCTTATTGAGCCGGACATTTAGAAGACTTAAACTCGTTGGTAGCTCAATCCTAGCTAAACTGAAATGAAAAACCTATACAAAATTTTCTGAGAGGCCAAAATTCTAATATGTGTTTTTGTATACGTTTTTCTTTGTCATTATGCGTCTTCAATTATGATTATCAAATTTATTCATTCTTTAGATTAAAATTATTGGTTAAAAAGTTGGAACATTTTAAAATTAAAGAAGCCAGTATACTTATCAATTTAAAAAAGAAGTACCCAAAGTTTTCACACTCCACATGTGTTAATGTTCTATGGTCCTTCGTTTTTAGAGCTTTGCTTTTATGGATGTTGTCATCCTTGTTTTCTTAACAGTAAAAGATAAATTTACACTTAATGCTCACTGATATAGAATCTTCACTGTCTATCTTCAATGGCAGCTGAGAAAATTGCATGTCCCCCATAGCGTTACAGACTGGCGGACTGATGAATAGACAAAGTAAACTAAAGAGAAGCTTCGCTACTAATAAATAAATTAACTTCTAAGATTGTTCTATGTTTCTTAACTCCTTAAATATGAAAAAAGTTTTAATTTATGATTTAAAAAAGAATGAATATTAAAAGGTTAAAAGTATTGTAATAGAGGGTCGTGGTACCCTCCCCTGAAATAGTTAAGAACCTTACAAGGACCTATAAAAAGCTACATTGTAAAAGAAAACCATCTCGGTTCGCTGGTTAGCGAGATCATTCGATACACAGACAAAACAAACACACATACACACACTGTTACTTTAATATAAGTTATTTTAGTTAATAATTTTTTAAATTGAAAAATTTACACAAATTTACCAAAACAAGGATGACAACATCAGACAAAATAAATTTGTTGCAAAATAAATTAAATACTAAACATGCTTTCATCTCTAGGGTTGCTCTGTATCTAAAGGATAGAAAAGAGCTTCAAAAATAGCTTAAAACCAAGACTTAAATCTAAAATTTAAATAGCCCAAAACCATTACAGGACCTTTGGAATTACATACACTCAATTATTTTTAATATTTTCAAATAAATTAAGCTTTCTTAGAGGCAAAGTAGTCTGAAAATTATACTGGTGCTCAAAGTTTTGCAAACACATTATCTCGGATGTTCGCCCAAAATATTAGAAATAAGATGATTAAATTTTCCCTAGCTACCAAATTTTCTCATTTCTGCTAAGATAGTCTAAAACGTATCTAAATATTGGTTTTAGACGAGGGACTTTGGAATTATATCTCCCGCTCATTGAGACGGTTCTGTAGAGTATTTAACCTCGACTGTAGGTCAATCCTAGCTCAAATGAGAGAAAAAATAAAAGACGCATAAAAATTCGGGGTATGGCTCACTCAATTTGCTAGGATAGACCTACAGTCAATGTTAAATACTCTACAGAACCGGCTCAATGAGCCTAAGAGAAAACTTTGAATAACCCATAGTCTAAAGTCAATATTTCGATATGTTTTCCGGGGTAAGGCTCACTTTCAAATTTTCAAAAAATCAGAAAAAGTTTGGTCCAGTATCAAAAAATTAATTTTACACTAGGGGTTGTTTGGAATTATATCTCCAACTCATTGGGCCGGTTCTGTAGAGTATTTAACATCGACTGTAGGTCAATCCTAGCTCAAATGAGAGAAAAAAATAAATACGCATGAAAAATTCTTGGAATCTCAGAAACGCCTAATAATTTTTTGCAATATTTATTTCTCATTTCTGCTAGGATTGAGCTACAGGCGATGTTAAGTACTCTACAGAACGGTCTCAATGAGCTACACTTAGATATCCTAGGAACTCATAGTCTAAAATGAAGATTTCCATACGTTTTACAGAATAATCTAATTGGTGTATAGACATCTAAAATATGGGACCTTGTTGTCCTAGGAATCAATATTCCAAAAATCAGATCAATAGCATAAACATCATACAAATAAACGTTAAAAATCAGCTTGTTTTAAATGGACATTTGGTTTCTGGTAATGATCATAGAGTGGCTATGCTTTTAAAATTTTACATAATTATTATTGGAATCATCATGCAAAGTTTGAAAACAATTCAAAATTACAAACTGATGACCATGCAGACAGACCCTTATTAGAGTTTTCTTTAAAAAAAGGTTTTCTAATAAAAAAATTCAAACTGTATAATGTCATGGATCTTTAGGGATAAGACAAAAAATGATAATTTTAGTAACATCCAAATAATTTTACACGAAATTACCACACTTGTAGATGAAAAAATTATGTACAACCCCAAAGATGATACACAAAATAACCTGTTCTGTAGATTATGATTAGTGGTTGAAACGTTTAGTCACTCAACTTTATGAAAAGTCAAGAAAAATCCACAAAGTTGTTAATCCAACAATTAGTAAACTTTATTTTAAAATTTGGGGACTAGTGTAATAAACAATCCATTGTCCCCTCTCTCTCTCTCTTAGGTTAACACTAAAAATTTCAGCTTTCTATGAAATTGATATTTCCCCTTAGCCGTACAGATGGATGGACGGACAGACACACAAAGTTATTTATAGAGTAACATTGCTACTAAAAAGAATATAACATAAAAATATAACATAAAATGACATTTAAAGTTTTTTTATTACCAATTTGTTATAACTATAACTAGAGATCTAAAGGGATTAGACAATGGCCGATAAATTGATAAACATCTCAAATTATACACAAATTACCTAATTAGTGAGTGAGACGTTTGAACACACAACTCAATAAACCAGGCAATCAAAATTCCCGATAGGCCTTAAAATTATTAAATCAACGAATAAGAATACTTTGGGGACTATTGTCCCCTCTCTCTCTGCAGTTATTTCCTAATGTTCTTTGTGCGAGGGATGTAAATATAGCTTAAATCCACCCAGTAAGATATGTATAAAGCTGCCCTTAAAAGAACAACTAATTGAGTTCACCAATTTTCATGATTTTTAACTCTAGACAGAAAAAAAACTTATAAAATACTTCAAATTATTGAATATGTTTTAACTGAAAAAATTTAATTTTATCATAAAACAAGCAAAAATAAAGCTATCCGGCTAATTTTCTGATATGCTAGAGTTTTTTCCATGCTTAACAACTTTGCTTTTATGTTTTGATTTGAAAAAATCAGTTTAAAACCGGTTTAATTGGGTTTGAAAATTGACGACGATGAAAATATATTTGAAAGGTTATTTTAGGTTAGGTTAGGTGATTGCCCCACAGGGTTAGGCAATTAACCCCACGGCTAGATATAGGAGAAAAACTACGATAAAAATATGACGAAACCTGCAACTTTGATTCCTTCACATGACACTATATTTACAGTCGGTTTTAATTCAGTTTTATTTTCTGTGGAATAATCTTTTTATGCTTAATGATGTATGTTTTTATGTGTTTTTTTTTCAATGTAAATAAATTTTTTTCAATAAATTGTAGTTATTTTTTCAGATTTTATTTTATGACTGTTTTTCCTTGTAAGTTACCATAATAGAAGTTTAATGTGACCTTTGAGCCTCTTTTATAAAAACAGTACTCAAAGTTCGGAAGCCAACGAATAAGAAAATGTTATTGTAAAACTTTGAGGAAATCCATGTAAATATATTTGTTTGTTTTTTAATGCAAAATGTTTAAAACGAAGCTTTTCTAGAATATAGAGCCCCTATTTGATAGGGGCGCAGCCGCTAGTCTATTATACAAAGTAGAACGATGTCTGTCTGCCCGTCTGAAGCTTAAGATCTTGGTAACCACTGAATGGATTTGATATATACATTCACGGTATAAACCTAATGGTCCTGTGGGGGTTTTAAGCTATTTTCTTTGGGGGTGGCACACCTCGAAACCACCCACCCAAAAAATTGTTTTTAGGCAGTTACTACAAATAAATAAGCAGCACCAGAATACTTTTTTTTTAAATTACCTCTTGGGGCAAAGCCCCTAGATGCTAGGGGCAAATCCGCTAGTCTAGTATAAAAAGTAGTGCGATGTCTGAAGCTTAATATCTCAGTTACCAATGAACTGATTGAGCTCTACTCTTCAGGGAATGCAACTACTGGTCCTGTGATGGTTTTAAGTTATTTTCGTGGGGGTTCGGACACCCAAAACCCCCCAAAAAATGAAAAATATCCCCCCTCCAAAAAAATGAACTTAAAAAAGTAAGATTGACTAATCTGGCTAACCAATTAAGCTTGTAATTTTAAAATTTTCTACGTAGTTTAATTTAAATTACTATCATTCGCAATGAAAAACTTCTATCGGACCTAATCTAATTATAGAAAAGCTTTACTTTAACAAACTTTAGACACTTTATGTACAATTAAATTAAGCACAAATAATTTTAAACTTCTTTTCTTACAGTTTGTTTTTAGAATTAAAGCTACTCTATAACTAACTTCCAAACAAGTTCCAGTTGTGCACTTATAACCTCCCATTTTTAAAATTTTCTTAAATAAGTGGAGGTTGTTTTTTTGCCTAAATATGCCAACTTCTGGGGGAAGGCCCTATCCCAACGGAACCTGTACCTGATGTGCCCTAACCTATTACTCCTAATTTCAATTTATTAAAAGGTGGTTGGTTATCAATGTTCACTAGGGTAATTTGGGTGAAATTGTAACTCACTTTGTCCATCTGTCTTTTCTGCCGCCTTTACGTTTAAGGGGAAATGTGAAATTCTCGGCTCTTATTTAACCATAGAGTTTAATATTTTAATGTAGATTCCTATAACCCATGCTCAAACGGTTTTACAAATTGGTACGTTATGGATATTTTGATAAACTTTTTTATATTAAGAAATCAACATGCGTCGTTTATATCTATATGCTAATAATATCATATAAAAGTAATTCTATTATATAAATTAGTAAGGATATGTTGCTAGTACCAAAGGATTTTGCTAACAGCTGAACAGATTTGGTTTTACTTTACAATGTAGCTTCTCATGTGTCCTAGCAATGTTTATAACCAAGCTGGAGCCAGGGAATCTTATTATCTTATTAGAATTAAAAATGAGGGGGGAAAAGGAAGGGGTTGACTCCTCGAAACTCATCTTCAGGGCTTCTACAGGCCTCTTTGGGATTGGATTATGGAATTAAACTCCCCCCCCCCCCTTAATTGCCCCTAAAGGCCTCCATATGCGTAGCCGCTAGTATATTATAAAAGAATGGGAAATTTTAAAAGCAATGTTTTGCATAGATAAATTGATAATCTCGTCATTTGCACAAATATAGAAATGCAACAAACATTTTGAAAAGCCTTTTTTAAATTAAGAAAAAGTGACAAAATTTGTGTGGGATATTTAACGGAAAGTTATCTATAAAAAATAACAAGGACAATCATGAAGGCTGTTGAAATATTTTTTTAAAATAAGAGATAATAAAATTAATCATTTACAAATTGTGTTCAAATGTAAATGGAGCTTTTAAGATTAATCAAAGCCTTCCAATTCATCCGACCTATACTTATCTTATCAAAAGATTCTAATTGACGCACTAGATTTACATTTACAAGATCTTACATGATGCGTGTACATAATATATCCATATAATTTAGTATCTGTATAAAGAAAGAAGTAAAAGTGTCGAACTATGATGTCAGAAAAAATTAACAATTAACCAATGAAAAGCCAGTATTTGTAATGGTAAAATATATAGCAGCCTCTCATTGGTTAATTGTTATTTTTTTCTGACGTCATAGTTCAACACTTTTACTTCTTTCTGTATAAAGAAAAAATATGGAGTAGCTTTGCTCCTATATGCTATGTAAAAAAAGTTTATGGCCGGGAATATATTTTTTCATGTACTAAGGAAAATGTAAGTGAACTAAAAATATTAATTTTCAATATAAAATTCTACATCATTTTGAATTACTATCTAATATTAACAAGGCATAATTAAAATATTTTGAAATAAACCTGACCAATCCAATATAAACTAACAAGGATGACAACATCCATGAAAGCGAAGCTCTGAAAAAGTAAGACTACGGACCTGTTGTAGAGAGTCAGAACTGAATAAGCAGAATATAAACGTATAAGTTTTAACAAAATTGTATGTAAATTTGTTGTAAAACTTCATACATGTCACTGTTTAATGACACACCTACTTACTTTATTATAGAGATACTGCGCTAATAATATTGTACTTTGTTTTCCGAGGAATCAGTATTCCAAATATCAGATATATACATATAATAGTTATAATACATAAAAAAATGTTGTCAAAAAGTTAAAAAAAACATGATTTAAAGAAACATACGTAACAATTGTAGAGTTTATACGCTTTCTAAATCGTACCCTGTTTCATCATACATAGGATTCATCATGTAAAGTTGGAAAGCGACAGTAAAATTATGACATGTCTGAAACAAAAAGAGTTTACCGTTATGCACGGTGGACAAACATATTCTTATTCTTAAATTCTTGGTAGAAAGGAAACATTCTAAATCCAAATTTTACTTAAAAAGGACCTTTTGCCGCCAATATTGTGTTCCTGTATGGCATGTATACCAGGGACTAGAGATAAGAATGTGGAAATCAATTACACCACCACCCCCACACCCAATATCAAACAAATTAATTCATAATTTTGGTAGCGGGTAAATTTTAAAAAGAAAATGTAATGGATAACAATCTACTAAAGACTATCCCTTCCCCATGGTCTATACTATCATCGAGCTTACACCTCCTAAATTATTGTGTTTCCTATAGCTATGCTACTCTTTACCTGCACATTTATTATATTATTCTATTAAATAAAGAAGTAAGTTTTTTGTCTGAAGCTTAAGAATTAAATATAACTACGAAAACTATTGAGTTCTCCTTTTCAGGGAACATTCACCTAAGTCCCAGAAAGGTTTAATGCTCATATATTTTTAGATTTAAGTTTTGGTGTGGTTTTAGGCTATCTTCTGGCCCCTACGAAAACATTTTGCAGTTGCTATTGCTATTATGTAATATTTATATCCATCACATTAACTCTAGAAGTTATACAAATTTGTTAAAATGCGGTAAAATATTTCTGAAATAAAAGACAGAATTTTTATACTAAATGCTACTTAATTGTCACTTAACTGAAACAAGGTACGAAGTTTCCAGAAAAAAATAAAGAAGATTAGTAGAACTAAACATGATTAAAATTATTCAATACTTTGATTAGATATTTTAATTTATAAAACTTTATGCATTGGTTTCTTTATCAAAAAATTGTTTTTGGTTCAAACATTTAACTCAACTTGGCCCTTACCATAGGAGATACTGTGGACGATTCCCTAAAGTAGTTGAACCCTCCCTAAAATAGTTATGAACCTTCCCATTACCTATGAGAAGCAACCCTTTAATAACGAACCATATCGGTTTATAGGTAAGCGAGATCCTTTGGTACAGACATTTACAGAGATCTTTTTACTTCTCGTTATTTAATATTTTGTAATAATTCAGCAAGGGACACAAAAGCTTATAGATATCTTTGTTACGCCTGTAAAAATTCCCTAAAAATGTGAAAGTGTGGGTCTTAATATTGGGTATTTATAAAAATGCGTACAAACAAGGGGCGTAAAAAATCTTTTTTACATTTTTAAGACAATTAGACTGTTTTTTTTTATAAAGTAGCCGAAGGTTACATAGTTAGGGTTCCCTGGAAGGGTTGAGCATAGAAAAAAAATTTCCTTTTTAATTTAAAAAAGATAAAATTTTAAAACATTTTTGTTGACCCCAATCTAAAATCAATAAGGAGGTCGCACAAAAAAATTCCTATCATTTTTTGTAACATTTTTAACACAAAATTACAAATGTGAATTATTATCATCTTAATACAGTGCATTATGTTATGAAAAGTACATTTATATAAAAGTGCATTAATTGTTAAATTTATGAGGAAAAATTTTTTTTTTAAAATCTTTAATAATCTATCTATCTATCCATCTATCCATCTATCCATCTATCTTTAACCTAAATAGCCTAACAATGAAATTTGTAAAATTCGCTTGGAAATTTGTATTGATCCCTCCTCCAAATAGCTTAAAACCTACCCTGGAACTCAGTATAACTTCCCTAAAAATTTTGTTATTATCGGTCCAGCCGTTTATAAGATCTTAGTTGACATACATACACACATACATACAGAACAATAAATTGATAAATAGGACAGGTTGTCTGATTAGAACAAAAATTGTTATCTAGTGTCGCATCCCCCTCATTAAAATAGCATATAACCTATGATTTACCTCTTAAGTAGATAAGTCTTTAAAAAAAATTAGTAAATAATGCTGTTCAGTGGTCATACAAACCATCAAACATCAAAGTTTGTCTTTGTAAAAGCTGAGAAAATGAGAAAGGACATTAGTGATAGACCGACGTACAATATGATTTATAAGTAGATGGCATTAATCATAAAATTTTTTAAGGGGAGGGTAATTTGTGTTTGGGGGGGGGGTAAAAAGCGCGCTTCGCTCGCCTTAAGTTGTTTTACCCCCCAAAAAAAATGTTACCCGGGGGTAAAATTTGCTTGGGGGGGGATTACACCCCCCCTGAAATCTTATGGGAGGGGACGGGGGGTAAATACCCCCGTGATAAACTGTCGGGGTGGGGAGTAATTTAATTTTTTTTTGTTAATAATTGGGAAAATGGTACTTCTTTGAATAGACATTGTTTAGACATACCCAGTGCATTGTTAAATGAAAGGGCCATTGCAAACTATAACATATATTTTTATTTTTTATCATGGTTCAGAACTGTTTTAATCTGGTGGAACTATATAGTCTTTTGAATTTGGGCGGTAGTAAAAAATCTTGAAAGTGGAAGAAGTTAAGCGCGCGAAGCTTGCCGGAATTTTTTGTTAGGGATTATTCATTGTTTGGAGGGTGTAAATACCCCCTCCTTAATGGGTAGGGGTAATTTTTATATGGGGGGGGGGGGAGGTAACACAACTTTAACCCATCCCCCCCGCCTTGGACGTCATTGCTCAATTGTATAGGACCTATTAGAAGTTTAATTGTAAAGAAGAATCACATTGATTTTGCATTTAGTATAGACAGACACAGATCCTGTTACTCTATTTTAAGGACTAGCTGCTAGGCTTTTATTTTTATTAGAAGAAAAGGGTACATATCTCCTACATAAATTGATGTCATCTGGAGGGTTACAGACAGACTAGCCAACTAATTAAGGCAAAGAGTAGATACTCAATTATCAGGGTATTACAGGCTGATGGAATAAGTAAATCATATATTAGATGCTCAACGGTATCGAGAATATTTTCAATCAAAATTAAAGCAGTCTATCTGTAATGTCAGATAGGAATTTGTGATTCACCCTCAGACTGATATTTATATATACAAATTATAGATATGCTTTGCATAAAAAAAATATCCTCCTAGAATATAAAGTAAAGCTTTTTTGTTTGTAGCGAAGGATCTCGCTAACCACTGAACCGATATGGTTCTCCTTTAGAGAGAAACTTCGTATAGGCCCTGAGATGGTTTTAGGCTATTTTATTTTTATAAATAAGTCTGGGTATGGTTTTAAGCTTTTTTCTGCCCTTCTTTATCCCTTCGAATATAGAGCCCCTAGATGCTAGGGGCGCAGCCGCAAGTTTAATAAAAAAGCAAGGACAGCAGTGAAGTTTAGGGTACTTTCCCACAAAGTGCATATCGAGAAATGAAAGCACATTGCCATATATCAGAAATTAATTGTAAATGTGGTGGGATGGGTTTTTGCCATATGCCTAACCCCTCCATGGGGCCCTAACTCAGCGAAGTTTACACCTGATGTGTCCTAACTCTGGATGAGTTAATAATTATATATTTATTATACATTTTTATTCTGATTATTAAGTTATGGCACTCTACAAGTGTTAATGTTCGTTTGTCCTTCCGTTTCAGAGCTTCGCTTTTATGGATGTTGTCATCCTTGTTAAGTATTGTCTTAGTTTTTAAAAGCGAAGCTTTTCTATAATTAGGGTCCGTTATTTCGTCCGTCCGTAACGGATAGCTTTTTTCGTTAATTTAGGCATTTTAGAATTGTCCTGTCAAATGCAAACTTTGCATGATGATTCCTCTAGTACTTAGGTAGGATTTAGAAAGCGTAGCAACCCTATTAGCGTTACCAGAATGTCCGTACGTCCATTTTAAACATGTTGATTTTTTTACTTTTTAACAACAATTTTATATGTGATAAAATGATCCGATTGATCTGATTTTTGGAATACTGATTCCTTTTACAATAAGGTACAATATTTTGAGCGAGGCATCTCTATATAATTAAGTCCTAAAAATGTCAGTATGTCTTAAAAAAGAATTCTGTATTTAAGAAGTTTTGCAACAAATTTACGTACAAATTTGTCAAAACTTATAAATTCATATTTTGTATATAAAGTTCTGGGACTCTATACAAGAGTTAATGTTCATCTGTCTTACAGTTTCAGAACTTGGCTTTTATGGATGTTGTCATTCTTGTTAGAATAATTTTTAGGTAAAGGGAAAATATTTATAGATTGAATATTGATATTATTTGTATTAACAAGTTTAAAATTGAAACTGCGATATATTATTACTTGAATATTACATCAGTATTTCATTTTCTCTATTAAAGTGAAACTGCAGCGAGCCAAAATAACGATTATCACCTTGACCCAATCCCCTCAACTCCTACCTCCAACCCAACTTTAACTGTCCTTTATCTGTCTATTTGTGTATCGATCTGGCTGTCTTTTTCATATATACTTTTTTTTAATGTAGCCATTTCTGATTCAAAAAATATATATTTCCAGAAAAATGTAAATGCGTGTTGAAAATAATCTGTTATAATTATTTGCTCAAACTTAAGGTCGGGAAAAAGGTGTCGTGTATCTCGACCAGTTGGCTAAAATTGAAATTTCTTTTTCTTTAAAAACAAGGATGACAACATCCATAAAAGCGAAACTCTAAGACAATTAGACGAGTGTTAGAATTGAAAAAAATTTTAAAAACTGCTGAAATACAGGATAATGTTTAAGGACATAAATATATATCGAAAATAATATCACATACAAATTTGTTGTTAAAAAAGTTAAAATCAGCTTGTTTAAAATGGACGTACGAACATTCTAATAACGATTATAAATTGTACCTATCTCCTACAGGAATCCCCATGAAATGAAATTCTAACATGCCTAAAGTAACGGAAAAAACGGACGGACCAAACATAATCATAAAAAGCTTTGCTTTTAAAAATCATGTATTACATAATAGTTGAAAGGAAACAGTGGGTCATAAATAAGTTTTAAACATTTCTCGGACCTTAAGGGATAAGATATTGGAGGATAAATTAAATTACCCCATCTCTACATCAATTGTTGAAAAGTTTGAAACCAACAAATAGAATTTAAATAAAGGTACCCAAAGTTTTTTAGTCTACAAATAAGATAAAGTAGTTAGAAAGCTTTGTGTACCAGTGAAATTTATAGTCCAATGTCCCCTCCATCCCTGACATATATACCCATTTTTTCCTTGCTTTTGTAGAAAAAAATATTTAAACATTCCACCCCCCCCCTCACAATGAGTATGTTCATATCTATATATATATATATATATCTATCTATCTATCTCCTTCAAATAGCTTAAAACTTACCATATTAATTTTATTATAATTGGTCCAGCCGTTACTAAGATCTTATTACATACACACATACATACAGATTGATAAATAGGACAGGTTGTGTGATTAAAATATATTAAAGAGCTAGTGTCGCATCCCCCATTAAAATAGCATAAAACCTATGATCTTTAAAACCCCCCTGAAAATTTTGCAATAATCGTTCCAGCAGTTTTCGAGATCTTAGTTGACAATCTCCATCCACCCCCCCCCTTTGCAATAATCGTTCCAGCAACTTAAACTCAACCCGAGACCTACATTAAACTTCCCTGAAAATTTTGTATTGATCAGTCCAGCGGTTAAAAGTTGTGTGATTTAACTGTTTATGAGATCTTTGTTATCACATAAATACAGAGAGATTGATTTATAGAATAGTCAATAAGATTTGCCGTTTTATAGATCTTAATTAAAATAAATAAATCCCAATAAATAAATGTTTGTAACATTCATTCAAGCCGTTTACAAGATTTTAATTAACAAATATAATAGGTTGAGCGATTTTTAAGCAGTATATTTTTCGAGTATTTTAAGAAAAATTTATTATTTTACAAAAAAATGTAAAAAATGTAAAAAATGTCTATTTCTTGAAAACATAGTGGAGATTTTGTCAAATATTTAATTTTTTTCCCGGAGCCGGCTCCGAAAAACTGAAAAACATAATGTTAAAAACATAATGTAATTTACTTATAAAGTTTACTTATACTACACTATGAATTTCAATTTTCGGAGCCGACTGGCTCTCGGAGCTGGCTCCTCAGTTCATGTTGTAATGCATATAAAACTGACTTTATTATTGTATGTAGATTGTTCAAAAGTGTTAGGGTTATGTTCATTGATTCTACAAGGATAATAATATCAATAATAGCTAAGCTGTTTGAAATATGGTTGATTTAACCAATGAGTTAACATTTTTATAGAACTTTGGGCATCAGTATATTTTACAGTGCAAGTATCCTTCTATCTGTTTGTTTCGTAAGTATGTTTGTCTCCAGTGTACCTTTGTCAATGTACCCATTATTACCCTTTTTGCTCATTGTTTTATTAAAAGGGGAGCTCTTCTAAAATTATGGTCCATCCGTCCGTCCGTCTGTCCATAATGGTGTGCTCTTTTCGTTAATTTCGGCATGTTAGAATTGTCCTATCAATATCAAACCTTGCATGATGATTCATATAACAGTTAGGTACAATTTAGAAAGTGTAGCAACTCTATAATCATTGATAAAACAAGCTGTTTTTTTTTAACATTTTGACAACATTTTTTCGTATGATATGATTATCCTATTCATCTGATTTTTGGAATAATGAAAGCATGTCCTGTGTATCCTATATAAATAATTTTCAAAACAACCAAGAGCGAATCTTATTTATCAGTAAAGGTTTGTTGCAAATAATTTTAAACGGTCCTAAGTAAAAGCCGTTTGTTAAAAAATCAATAAATACCGTGAATAAAATGAAGCACATCCCCTAATGATCATAAACAAAATTATCCCTTCTGTAGATTATAAAATAAGTTAAAAAGTTTGGACAATGCTATTGTAAACCAACCCATGGATCTTGCAGAATAAGAAAATCCGATTAGATAAAATATTTAATAACTACTTAACTGATTGAGATATCTATTTTAGGGATACTCCATATAGGTCCCAGGATGGTTTAATGAAGAAAAAACTTCGCATTGAAAAAAAAAAAATGTTTTAAAAAATTTTATGTTTTAACGTGTAAACACTTTAAACTTAAATACAATTAAATTTGCAATTTCATATAAGGATGTACTACTAGCCCTTTACAGTCGGGCCCCTTGCCGCACCTTAATCAGTCGGGGGGGGGGGGGGGGGGCGTTCAACGCCCCTCCATGTCATCTCAGTTCCTATTAGAGCTAGAGGGCTAAATTTTTTTGTGTAAGTCCCCTGTGTTATGATGAATTTCCGACCTAAAGTAAGTCAAGGTCAATTTTCGCTTCCTTCACCCTTTTATTTAACAACCTTTGTTTTTAGGTCCTTTTTTACTTAAAAATTTCAAACGGCTGTAATTTTTTTATTTTTGAAGCTAGAATAAAAACCTTTTTGCAGAAAATGTTAATCTTTATGTAAATTTTATATTTCAAATATCAAAATATAAATTTCAGCGGCCGCAGCTGTACTTGGCAGCTGCCAGCCGCCGCAGTCGGCAGTCGGCAGGAAAACGGCGGCGGATCTTTATGAAATTTTAATATGTTATGTAGACATGTAAGAAAAGTTTAAGTTTAAGTTTGAAGTCTCTAAGTCAAAAATTGCGGCCACAGGAACCATTTAAAGATTTCTGGAGACCTGGAGGATCAGGACCTGCAGGATCATACCTGGAACCTGAAATTGACTTGAACACCTGTATTTAATATGAGGATGTACTACTAGAGGATATTTTAGTATTTTGGTTAGATAAAATGCTTTTCTTAAGTCAAAAAAATATTTTTGCTCTTTACCTGGATGACCCTGCCAGGTTTGCTGGCATCCTGTGCCTGCCAGGATGGAGATATTCATAAAATTCCAACTCTCGGTTATGTGTCATACCCAAACTTAAAAAGTCACGCAGTTTGGGCTCTTTGTCTTTCACACATAGAAAATGAGATAGAAAAAACCGGATTGGGGGGGGCGTTCAACGCCCCCCCCCCCGACCGTTGAGGGCTAGAGGATATTTTAGTATTTTGGTATGATAAAATGCTTTGTTTTAGTCAAAAAATTAATTTTGCTCTTTACCTGGATGACCCTACCAGGTCTGCTGGCATCCTGTGCCCGCCAGGATGGAGATATTCAAAAAATTCCAACTCACAGTTATGTGTCATACCCATACTTAAAAAGTCACGCAGTTCGGGCTCTTACGGTTAAGATGTATTGTAAAAAGAAGCCGAAAAATCTTCAACCTCTTATTACATCTTGAATCACTTAAAAACAAGGATGACAACATCATTAAATGCGTAGTTTAAGGGCTTACTTGCAATTTCAGGACTTGATTAATGAGATGCTTAGCTTATAACATTGTACCTTGTTGTTCTAGAGATCATTATTTTAAAAATTAGATAATTATATCATTTAAAAAATTATCTGTAAAACCTGTAAAATTAACGTTTTTTTGATTGACCTTTGGACATTTTGGTAACTATAATACAGGGTTATTCTAAATTTTTTTTTTTTTTAAACTTGATTATGCATAGAAACAAACACTATTATATAAAATGCTTTTTATATTCGGAAAACCTGTTATGGGACATTTATGTTTCAAATATTTAAAAATGATTATTTCAACAAATTATGCCTTTAAACCGATTTTTCCAAAGGCCTTATTTTGAAGATTTATGGATTTAAAGGTTGTGCAAAAAAGGCGCAAATTTTAAAAATTCAAATTGCGCGGCTTGTGTTAATAGTAGAAAAAATGGGAGCTATGTGGTAAAATGCTTTAACTTACTCAAAACTTTTCAACCTTTCTCACATTTTTCAACGTAGCTCCTAAATTACAAATAGCACAAAATGGTACTTAAGTAGAGCTTATGATGATTTTAACGGAATGCATAACATTTTTCTACTATGAACAAAGTTGCGCAATTTGAATTTTAAAAATGTGCGCCCAGGGTGATATGAAATATCAAACATCTACATCTACAAGTATGATTATATCAAGTATCCTGTATTCAAGCCTTTCTAATACCTCTATATAACAGTACTAGCGGCTACGACCCTAGAGGCAAATAGGGGCACTTGATGCAGAAGGGGGAAACACATTGCCTCTCATTTTTATTTTTAAACAGTAAAAAAAATACATTTTTTTGTGGGATGGAGTGTAATTTTTAGAGACGATTTCTGTTTGGAGGGTGAATACCCCCCCTTAAAAAGAGATAAAAACCTTCCTTTGCGTTCGAAGGTGCTTTGACTTTTGTCTCAGAACCTAAAATGGGACATAGTGCATTTCATTGCCCTAGGTTAGGTAACTTCATTTCACTTTTCAATAAATCTAAAATGCAGCCATTTTTGAGAAGATTAGATTTGAAAATATTTAGTTCAATTTTCATCCGCTAGGAGTTACTGCAGAATCATGACAGAAAATTTAAAATTTTGATCAAGTTTGCTTTTATGAAGCCTTTCATAAAACCTCTCTACATATGATTTATTTAAGACTTAATTTCCGTGACCTTAGCAAAGCAACTGATAAATATGGCCATTAATTAACTCCCTTCAGAAGCGGTTTTATGAAGAACTTTAAAAAAGCAAACTTTTTCAAAATTTTAAGTAAATAATATTTGTTTTTCATGTCATGATTATGCGGTAACTCCTAGGGGATGAAAATTGAACTTGAAATTTTCAAATCTAATTTTCTAAAAAACGGCTGCATTTTAGATTTTATTGAAATGTAACTAACCAAGTCCCAATTCAGGTTCCGACACAAAAGTCAAAGCACCTTCATAGGCGTTGTGGAGAATCCAGAGCATCACCAGCTTGTAATGGTTGCAATACTCTAACACCCAAGTTATTGTATCATCATTGGGAATATATGTCAATTTATCGGCCAGTGTCTTATCCCTTTAGATCCCTGGGTTCCCAGGGACTTGTCAGATAAGAGCACAAAGCAGGATAGCCTTCCAGCACCATTCCATTCCACCAGTGGCGTGCGAACCGAAGGGGGCATTTGGGGCAATCGCCCCCCCCCCTAGCGACCAAAAAATTAGGTTATAATCTCTTTTCACTGAACATAACAAACCAGGTAATAGGAAGTATTTTATTTTGTATAATATAAACTTTTTACCAAAGAAATTTTGTACATCCCCAATGATGATACACAAAATTACCCCTTATATAGATTACAATTAGTGGATGAAACCATGGAAACTGAACTTTATTAACCAACCAATCAAAATTCCATTAAAGTCCCCAAAGTTGTTGAGCCAATGAATAAGAAAATTTTCTATGAAATATTGGGGACTAGTGTAATAAATAGCCCAAAAACCCCTCTCTCCCTGCATATTTAAAGAAATAAATTTGCGCTTCGCGCCCTTCCAAATGGTTTCTGCTTTTTCTCACATTGTATATTTTTTTTGTATATTTTCTATAAAAACATTTATAAACATCAAATATATAATCAAAAAGTTATTTTATATAAAAAAGAAACAGCGTTGATATTTATCTAAGCCTTTTTCTCAACACTGTATGTCTGTCTAAATGAACATGAAAATGATGTCATATGATTTTCAGGATAAGTTTATCATTTTTTGTGTACATACCCTTACAAAAAGACATGTTTTTTTTAATGGCAATTTTCATTAAAAACTCTTAAAACTAACTACACTCCAAATTCATAACTTGATAAAATACGCCACTCTTTAATTGATTTTATTTCAAAGGGGTAGTAAATATTTTTAAAGTGCCATTTGAAGAGGGTAGGATATGTTGATATAACTTTTTAGCTACTCTATAATTCACTATGGCTGTCAGTTTGTAATGCTAAGGGGGAAATGTGATTTTCTCAACTGCAATTAAAGATAGAAGGCTAAAACTTAATGTTAACATTCCCATCATTATGGAGTATAATTAACTATTAAAAATTCGTGGAGGTCAGACTGCTTTATCTATTTTTGTATCTTTAACAATTCCCCCATTGTTTGGTCCAATTTACAAAATTTTTGTAGATAAGGGTATCAAAATATAGTCCCTTGCGTGACATTGCCTCTTAAGGGGCGTTTCGTCGTATTTTCACAGTAGCTTTTCCCCTATGCATAGCCCCTGCGGGGCCAATTGCCTAATCCTGCGGGGAAATCACCTAACCTAACTTAACCTATAATAACCTATTAAAAGCTACTGTGAAAATACGATGAAATGCGTTGCCACAAAAGAGACTATACCTCAAAGTTTTCCATATTTATAAGAGATTTTTATATCTGTAGAAGAAAGTAATTTTTTTTACTTTTAACATAGTTCTTTATATATTTGGTTTTTATGGTACGATACATTTTTTTGTGGATCATGATATCAAAAAAAATAAAATCTCTTGTTGTTCCGAGCATCCAGTATGTAATTTACTTTGACTGTCATCACACAACATATATGAAAAAGGATTTGTGACTTTTTCTTCCTAAAAATATATCTATTTCAACAAATGCTCTTTAAATCTTTTTAACTGTATTCTTTTCATGATTTTTTGTGCTTTGCTACTTATAGATGTTGTCATCCTTGTTGTCATACAATAAAGAAATATTTAAAATCAGTTTTACATAATAGGTAAATTTTTGGTAAATTATTTCAAAAATGAGTGTTTTTATCTCCCCCCCCCCCTCTTATTGTTTTAATGGGGTTATTCATCCTTCCTGCTGAGATTTTATAACATCCACCTTCACCCATAAAAAATGTTTTGTGGTGGGGGGGGGGGGGGAAGGTTAAATTATCTTCTGTACTTTTTTTTTGAAGATGCTTTCTAGCTCCCATCCCTTCAGTCATTGCAGGTTGGGGAGGAGGGATTGGGGAGAAGAGATGGGGGGGGGGGGAAGAGATGGGGATAGAAATGGGAAATAGGGATGGGGGAAGGGATGGGAAAGAAGGGATAAGGACTGGAAGGACAATAATCAAATAATCCCACCCCTTAAAAAGCCCTTATTTAAAATTAGTATATATAATCAAAATGCCCCACCCCCCCTAAAGCAAAGTGCCCCCTGGGGGCATTTTGATTTAGGGGGGGGGGCAAAATTTTGCAAAATCTTCAAAATGCCCCCCCCCCCATAGACAAAGTGCTTCGCACGCCACTGAGTGTATAAACTTATCGTCCATTGTTTTATCCCTGAATATTTAAGATTTAGAATTGAAGTGATGAATTTGTGTTATGACAATTGGTTTTAAACTTAAATCCGATGGTTTACGTTTAATTTGAAATGATTCTTGAAATTTTATTATTAGATGTTATAATGAAAATGAAAATGTTTTTTTATTATTATCTAGCCGCAGGGAAACCAAGATATATAATTTTGAAACTTATGTAAATTCATTAAGCATTAAAAGGGGGTAAATTGGCAGCACATGGTCTACTGTGTTTTCCCCAAAGTGATTGTCGAATACTGACCCCCCACCCCCTTAAAAAAACATATCTAAAAAATCTAAAATAATGGGGAGGTCATTTTTTACTACAGAGGCCCTTACAATAAGGATGAGGAGTTATTATGTTTATCAATAAAGTTTGATGAAAAATACAAGTATTTTTAATCGATAAAATATAGAGATTAAACAGAATAAATATTGAAAAAATCACGTATTTTTTAAAAAAAACTTCGAAAGGTATAAATGCATAATTTTCCTTTTTGGAAGTGCAGCTACTCTTTAGCCTTGAATCATCTGTACATCGTTTATAACAGCTGTCTATACATATTCCTCTGTTACCTTGTTATACTTTTATAACTTTAGTAGCGAAGCTACTCAATAAAAGTTTGTGTCCTTCTATGTGTCGATGATCCTGACAACGATTATTGCAATAATTAACTTTTCTTTTACGGGGTAGATAAGGTAGATGGGGGTATCGTCATTTTAGCCAGCTGCGAGCACCAATTTATAAGAGTTTATGAAAATATGGTGCAACATCCTAGTACTAATAATTCGATTACCATCTTATTTTACAGAAAAAATAAAATACAAATAATTTTTATTGAGCTCATTTTGATTAAATATAACAACAAGTACATAAATATAAATGTACAAATACTATAATAAAACATTGTTATCAAAAATGGACGAAAAATGCTTTTAAGGTCAAGAATACAATTATAGCTTTGATTCTTAATTTCCTTTAAACATGAATGTTAACATTCATAACAATAAAGAACAGCTACAAAATATAAAAAAAAAAATAAGTTTTATCAATTTAAAAAAAAGGTGTCAAAAGATATTATTTCTTTTGTTGTTATTTTTTAAAAGATTTTAGCCAAAAATAAATTATGGTTGTTGCAAATTTTTGGGGTTATAGTGCCTTTTAACTCATATTGATAAATATCATACATTAAGAATAGGGGGATTAATTTTTCTTTTGTCAACTTAAGTCAGCTTATGGTTTGATTTCAAAATACGCAGGGGGGGGGGGGGGGTTAAGAACTTGTTATCCACTTTGAGAGAGCACCTCAAAATACATCAAATTATGAATATGTTGAAACAATTTATATACATTAAATACATAAAACATTGTACAGCCTTATATATATTAAAAATACTGAGGGTGATTATTACTTATTCTAAGGAATTCAAAGCTGAGTATATGTTCAGAAAATCATTTGTTTTATAAGAAATTAGAAAATAACTTAATAATTGAAATGATAAATAATTTCTTAAAACAACTTAATTTCTGAACAAACTTCAATAAAATAGAATTTATCGATTTTCGTTCTTTTTGTGATTATGAAAATGAATAATTTTAATAAGTTTTTCTTAATGAAAATGTGACGACGTTTTAAAAAAATTATTAGACAGGCATCATTTGTAGATATTTCTGAAGTACTTCTTCCATGTATTCTAATGAATATAATGCTCTGCTATATTCCAATACTTCGGCAGCATTCTCATCTCTGAAATTATACAAATCATGGATTCGTAATATTTTTCTGATTCTAAAGGTATATATGAACCCATATTTTTTTTACCTGTGAAATGATAAAATTAAGTTCAAAGTTTTTATTCTCGTGGGTTTAAAAAAATCAATTTTTTCAATAATTACCTGACAAAATTCAAAAAGTAAGGTATCAAATTAAAGATCTTACTATTTTTGTTCATAATGGCCATTTTTCCCCTTTTTTTGTTGCGTTTTAATACCTTAAAATCGACTTAATTTCTTATTTAAAAACTTAAATTACCTAAAAAATAAGAGGTCTACAAAAAAACCGATTGCATATCTGAATTTTATGAAAAATTTTACATCTACTACTTACTAAAAGAACCGGCTAGCTATCTTAAATAAAAAGTAAAAAAGTTAATACACCTTCTTTGGCATTGTGTAATATCTTGAAAATGTATTCCTTGGACAATTGGGGATGATGTCATTTGTTTTAAGTGAAGCTATTCTAAAACTGTAACTCAAGTAGCAAGAATGTCCATAATCATTATCTTTAAATTAAAGTGATGAATAGTGGATATGTTGAGCTTTGCTTTTATCATCCTTGTTTTCATAAAACTGCTTTCAGTCTGTTATTACTGCATCACGTATGGTTTGGTCGTAATTATGTTTGATATTTAAAATTTGAATAGCATTTTAACTGAGTGCTTTCCCTCTAACGTGCATATCAGAAGAAAGACTAAACTACATAACTTTTGTGTTACTTTTGAGGAAGACGATTCCCTTTTCTCCCATCTCATTTGAAGAGATTTTCGTTCCCCCTTCCCTTTTTCTTTTCCCTTTATATGACGTCATATAGGAATCGTCTTCCTCAAAAGTGACACAAAAGTTATTTAGTTAAGTCTTTCTCATATCAAGTATAACGAATAACGGGGCTATATCCAGTATCCAATATAACCTGACTTAAAGTAAAAAAAGAACACACTAAAAACTATTTCCCTCTTATTTTCATTTCAAAATAAGGGAGATGGGAGGGTTTCTAAGCTTAACAAGGCACTTTGAGGGAAAAAGCTAAACAATTCTAATTATTCTTTGGTTACCTTAATCCTTGTTGAAACCAGACAGTGTGATGATCTATTCTATGTGGCTCCGTGTATATAAATCCACTCACATCAATATCTGAATCTAAACAATAAATTTTTAGGTATACATTCTTGACAACTAACTTACCCCCTTCTTAAGGACCTTTATGCTAGCAGACAAGAAAGAATTTCATCGAACTTTACTTACTAAATTTAGATGTTTGAAGCTATCAGTTGCTTTTTGAAAAAGAAAAACAGGCAATTTTTGTGAGAAATTGTATCCTTATGCGGCGCTTGGATGCGTTGAATTTTGTTTTGAAGTGAGTGATTGCCATATTTAGGTCAGGTTTAGAATTCTAGTTGGATTCTTATTTTGTTGATTTTCCTGAGGCTTACAGTCGGCTGACGCGCGGTTGCCGAGGCCTTGACAATTAGGTTCATTAGTAGAGGCACAGCTTTAGAGTTAAAAAGTAGCAAGGTCAATTGTATTCTTAAGTAGCGCAGCAACAGATTTTAGAACAGTAAATTACAATTTTATACATCCTATTATATAAAAAAGTAAGGTTAAAATGTTTTTAGCTAAATATTTCGGAAAATGCTGGTCCGAAATGGTTGTACTTTTCAGGGAAGCGTTGTAGATATCTTAAAATGATTATCATTTAAAACCGTATTATGAAATAAGTAAAATTTCTAAATCTGCGAAACTATGATGGTTTTGTAAGGTTATGAATCTAAATCAGTTAATTTGCATAGGATATTAAGTCAAACATAAACTAAGAAATAGAATAGCTGCGTTTCAAAAAAATTAGATTATTAACAAAATATTTTAAAAAACGTCAATAGATTTATTTAGTTCTTAATAGTTTGAAAATTATATAAATGATATAGGAATTAGAAATGATTTAGGTAATGCAGCTAGTTGAATAATTTATTTAAATATTAAATATTTTATTATAAGTAAAAAATCTAAATTAGTTTCAGTGAAAAAGAGTTAAAATTAGGAGTAAAGCAACTCTATAGCTCACTGCTTTCTATGCTGTTATATAACTTTGTTTTTTTGTCGGGTAAATGTGATTTTTTTCTTGCTGAACGGTAAAATTATTGTGAATATTTTTCTATCCAATCTTGTTTGCCAGTTATGTCAAAAGAAAGGTTAGAATATTGCTATATAAATGTTATTTTCACTACTACTTTTACAGATAGATGGCTGATATTTGGGTCAAGTAAAA
The DNA here is from genome assembly GCF_053477335.1 of Acartia tonsa. Classification (NCBI taxonomy): domain Eukaryota; kingdom Metazoa; phylum Arthropoda; class Copepoda; order Calanoida; family Acartiidae; genus Acartia; species Acartia tonsa. The sequence goes on from NC_137266.1 coordinate 17,277,790, forward strand.
GTTTTTTCTCACTCTTGAAAATTTCTTATATTTGTTTTAAAGTTTACTTAATTTGTCCATTTCTTTATCTTTTCTTGATATTTACTAAATAACGTTTATTATTCGCTAATTCTAAATGTTGTCACATGCTTGTTTATTTTAATAAATCAAGATTTATAATTTAATTCTATAGGTTTAGAATTCAAAATACAAATCCTATAATATAAAAAAGTACGTTTTTTTGGTCTGGGTTCTATGTTTTAGGTAAGCTTCAATAGGGTCCTGCTATGGTTTTAGGCTATTTATTTTCTTTGGGTTGTTTTAAGCTATTTGTTATTCCCCTTAGAATACAAAGCCCCTATATTCTAGGAGCGCAGCTGCCAGTAAATAAAAAAGTTACCTTCTTTTGTACTTATTTTATCTTCAAACCATACAATGTCAGTTTTTCTTACTAAACAAAAAAATATGATTAAAACCATATTGATTATGTCGTCTAGTAGAGAAGCTTTGTAAGCTAATAAAGAAAAAATTGCATTAATAGTTACAGACTAACCAATCAGAGCTAGTTAAAAATATTATCCAATAGAAGACATAAGTTTTTGACCAATCACAAAGCTTTTCTACATCCATCAAACAATGAGAGAAGATTATTTGACAAAATAAAAGAGAATATGAATCATAGAGCATCTGCGTTGTTGGAAATCATTTTATAAGCTATTTTCTTTCACCTTAGATAATTTATTTATTGAATTTATATTAAAATGTATGACAGGTTGAAAACAACAACAAATCAACACATTATAATAATATTATAAAAATAAGATAATTGAAAATTTTGTAATGCTGCTTTTAGTAGCGAAGCAATGTATCTACAGCACTTCAAAACAAACTTATTGATTTTTTCTTTGCAAATAATTTTGATTTGCAGCGAGTTATGAACATAAGTATCCCTGTTTTATAAATGTTTCCAAAAGGGGAAAAGTGAATTAATTAAATACGTAATAAGAGTTTTATGGTACTACGTCAAACCCTAGATACGTCAAACAGTAGATGCGACAAACGCTAGACAGACAAACAGTAGACAGACAAACCCTAGACACGACATACACTAGATACGACAAACGCTAGAATGCGACAAATGCTAGAATATGACAAACACTAGATTTTTTCTAAAGGCGACAAACAATAGATACGACAAACGCTAGAATTAATCCTATTATATCTATAATACAAAGAATGATAACTGTCTGCCCGTCTTAAGCTTAGGATCTCGGTAACCGCTGAAACTAATGGGCTCTACTCTTCAGGCCCTGGGATATACGTAATGGTCCTGTTATGGTTTTAAGCTATTTTCTTGGGGGGTTGAGACACTCCAAACCACCCCCAACAAAAAAAATTATCAACCTCTTGGGGCAAATCTGCAGGAAAAGGACAATGATAGCAGAGCGAGAAAGGACAATGGGCTTTTTATTACACTAGTCCTCAAAGTTTTCTACGAAAGTTTTTTTATTCATTGACTAAACAACTTTTGTTACATGAATTAATTTTGATTGGTTGGTTTAAAATGTTGAGTGTCCAAACGTTTCAACCACTAATTCTACGGTATGTACATAGATTATCTTATGCTTTTAGATCCCTGCATTGATAGATTTTTTAATTTAGTATTTATGAACGAAAATATCTATGAATATTTTATAAGTTTAAATTCTAGCGTATGTCGCTTCTAGTGTTTGTCGCACTTAAAAAATTCTATCGTTTGTCGCGAAATTGAAAATTCTACTGTTTGTCGCAGTCTAGTGTTTGATGCATCTATTGTTTGTCTGTCTAGCGTTTGACGCATCTACTGTTTGTCTGTCTAGCGTTTGTCGCATCTACTGTTTGACGTATCTAGTGTTTGACGTAGTACCAGTTTTATATTTTTACATAAAAATTTCCTCTGAAATTAAATAGATTTGAATTGTTGATCACAGAAATTCATTCAAATTATTAATTTTAAATAAAATTGAATTTTGAATATTCCCCACCCCCCTCAATCTTTAAGGCATCTATAAATAAAACCATGAATTGAAAATATAAATGTAAGTTTGTTTTACAATTGTAGGTTTGACTTTAACGTGGTATTTGATTTAATTACAAAAAAAAACATTATTTATACTTTAATTGAATAAAGCAAACTGTTATTAAATAAAAAAAAACAATAAAAAAATTTTTAGATAAGAAGCGCAATTAATAGGTGATCAAAAAAATTGTTTAACATTTGATTACTTATTCATGTTTTTAAATCTTCTCAAACATTGTTCGGAGAGAAATAACCAATAATTTTTAATTTTTCGAAGATTTTATTTTTTTGTCTGATGATTTTTCTCTCCAAAAATAACAGGTACAAACCCCAAATATAGAAAAGCCTCGCTTAAAAGGCTATTATATAAGGTAGTAAAATTTGTTGTCTGTCCGTTAAGATATCACAAATCTCTAAACTTAATTTTAGGTGAATTTTACATAGATCCTGAGATTTACAGGGCTATACTAAATATTTTTAAATAAAAGTTTTGTTATGATATTTAGCTACATTTTTTTCTTCGCCTCCTCTTCAAATACATACATCTTAGAACCTTTGTGTGAAGCCAATAGTTTAAAACTGATGTGCGTACCCAATAAAGGTAGACGAAATTACCCCTTTTTTAGATGAAAATTATTTGTTGTAAAGGTTTTGCTCTACCAGTTTAGAACCATATAAAAGTAGCCAAAGTTTTGAGCTAACGAAAAGCGTGGTTATAAAACTTTGGGTACCAATAAAATCTACATTTCAATGTATAAAAATTTAAAACACTTACTTTTGCTTTCATGGTGATATATTTTTCTTGGAAGAATTCCAGCTAATATCTAAGATTTAAATATTACTTTTATAAATCAATTAAACAGGGTTGATTAAAGTGGCCTGCCGAGGTTTTGCCAGGATGAAAAACTTTTAAACTTAAATATTCCGAACGCTTATGGTTGAATAAATATACTAACTCATGGGGAGTTTTTTCTGCCCCAGGATGCCGAAGGCACGGGCTAACAAACTGGTTGTAATCTTATGATTGGATATAATACGATACTAGAATTAATTTTTTTCGCATGGCAGAGAACCGTTTCTAACCAACTAAAAAACTAAATCTTATTATCAAAGCATTAAATTACCACTAAAGGCTTTATTTATAATGTTTCTATTTCATATCTCAATATGATATCCTTAGAATTACATTTTGATAATTCACTTTAAACTTGTATTGTTTAAACCAGGAGAGCAAGCTAACTGAGGCTAACCTAACCTAACTTGAATCTTATTCTCCTTATATATGCCTCAAAAGAGAATACTAATCCTTTTTCGCTATTAGTATATTTTTTGTTAACTTAGGCTTATAGTGTTATATCACTATTGGGTTAGGAGAACCATACATGCAACTAGCATGGCCATATTTTTTTTTGAAATTTGAACAGGGCTCGGCAGCCATGCATCAACAAAAATTTAGATTCATTTAGACTGTAAATATTGATATGTAAGAAACAAGTTTAGACATCAAGATAATATTTTCAGTTAAAAAGTGTCGTTTTTTTCTGCAAATAATATGGCAGGTTTCGGCTGCCGAGCCCTAATTATAAACTACTTTTTCTAACCTGTCTCGTAAGTATGCATAAGAAAAAAGTGTTTAAATGAATCTTCATCTGTGAAAAACTATCCCTCTCCGCAGATTTTAAAAGTATTCTCTCGTTCTCTCCTAATGGCACTTGTCCGACTGATAAACAAATCTAACCTGCCTCTAATTTTATACAAAGATATTGAAGTTTATGATAATGAGAAGTTATATAAAAGGAGTCTGAGATTCTATATACTCCGAGGAAAAAAAGAGCGGGTTGCTTCTCTTAATATTAAAATGTTAATGTGCAATAAAGCTGCTCTGTATATCATTTAATATTTTCAAAAGTTTTTTCTTATAAAAAATAATGTATGCACAAAATGGCAAAGTGTTTTATAGCGCAGATGCATTGAGGCCATACAAAACATATTGAAAGTAGAAAATCACGAAACCTTTTAAGAAAAGTCCTTTGTAGTATGACTGACAGACTGGCGGTTCAAGTAAACTATATACTTGATGTTCTTTGATACTACAGGGAATCATCTTTACAAAAATTGAAATGTTTATTTTGATTACAAACAGTTAAGAAAACAAGATTTCCCCAAAGAATTGGTGGACGTACAAACGTACAGACAACTGAATTATAAAGTATATTCGCTACTTAAAATGATGAATATATTCTCATAAGAAGTGTAGCAATAACAAAAACATTTTTTTTGTTTGAGCTTTGCTACTTATTGATGTTGTCATCCTTGTTAATATTTTAACTATTTGATATCACTTAGTTTAAAAAGTAGTCATTTAATACCTATATTTGCGACAACTTTTGTTTTATAAATTCTTCCAATTTTTAACAACTACAAAAACCCCGCCCCTCTTGGAGAGCCTCGAACCCGCAACATACGGATAAGGTAACCAACATTCTATAAATGAGCTATGAAGGAGACCAATTATCAGTGATGAAAAAAGACAAAGTAGACAAAAAATTAATTCTTATAGTATATGTTAAAATTTTACACACTTTCATGTCTGTCATTGTAGCTCAGGGGTAGAGATGAGGTTCCAATATATCCAAACACTAAATATCATTTTCACTCTCTGAGATAATAAAATATATATATGGTATAAGTAAAAAATATTTTTAAACATTTACATTATATCAAAAGAGCTAATTCAGCATGACACAATAATTATTGTTTTACAGCCTTAGTTAACATGCCTAAGTATATAAAATTGAAAAAAAATATTGTTTCAGTGGTCAGTCTCGAACCACTCACCTTGAAACTTGACATCTGAAACCTGACGCCTTAACCAAAAGAGCCAAATTAGCATGAACCACAACCAATGTTTTGCAGTCTTAGTTTAAATGCTAAAGTATACAAGATTGAAAAAAAGTATTGTTTCAGTGGTCAGTCTTGAACCACCCACCTTGAAATTTGACATTCCAAACCAGACGCCTTAACCAAAAGAGCTAATTTAGCATGGGACAATGATCATTGTTTTACAGCCTTATTTTTCATGCCAAAGTATATAAGATTAAAAAAAATAATGTTTCAGTGGTCAGTCTTGAACCACCCACCTTGAAACTTGACATCTGAAACCAGACGCCTTAACCAAAAGAGCTAAATAAGCAAAGATATCAGACATGGTTTTACAGCCTTAGTTTTCATGCCAAAGTATGTAAGATGGAAAAAAAATATTGTTTCATTGGTCAGTCTTGAACCACCCTCCTTGAAACTTGACATCTGAAACCTGACCCCTTAACCAAAAGAGCTAAATCAATATAAAACAAAGGTTTTTGTTTTACAGCCTTAGTTAAAATGCCTAAGTATATAAAATTGAAAAAAATATTGTTTCAGTGGTCAGTCTCGAACCACTCACCTTGAAACTTGACATCTGAAACCTGACGCCTTAACCAAAAGAGCCAAATTAGCATGAACCACAACTATTGTTTTGCAGTCTTATTTTACATGCCAAATTATATAAGATTGAAAAAAATAATGTTTCAGTGGTCAGTCTTGAACCACCCACCTTGAAACTTGACATCTAAAACCAGAGGCCTTAACCAAAAGAGCTAAATAAGCATAAGACATCAAACACGGTTTTACAGCATTAGTTTTCATGCCAAAGTATGTAAGATGAAAAAAATATTGTTTCATTGGTCAGTCTTGAACCACCCACCTTTAAACTTGGCATCTAAAACCTGACGCCTTAACCAAAAGAGCTAAATCAACATGAGACAAAGGTTGTTGTTGTACAGCCTTAGTTAACATGCCTAAGTATATAAAATTGAAAAAAATATTGTTTCAGTGGTCAGTCTTGAACCACCTACCTTGAAACTTGACATTCCAAACCAGACGCCTTAACTAAAAGAGCTAATTTAGCATGGGACAACAATCATTATTTTACAGCCTTATTTTACATGCCAAAGTATATAAGATTAAAAAAAATAATGTTTCAGTGGTCAGTCTTGAACCACCCACCTTGAAACTTGACATCTGAAACCAGACGTGCTAAATCAATATGAGACAAAGATTGATGTTTTACAGCCTAAGTTAAAATGCCTAATTATATAAAATTGAAAAAACATTGTTTCAGTGGTCAGTCTCGAACCACTCACCTTGAAACTTGACATCTGAAACCTGACGCCTTAACCAAAAGAGCCAAATCAGCATGAAACCACAACTAATGTTTTACAGTCTTACTTTAAATGCCAAAGTATAAAAGATTGAAAAAAAGTATTGTTTCAGTGGTCAGTCTTGAACCACCCACCTTGAAACTTGACATTCCAAACCAGATGCCTTAACCAAAAGAGCTAAATCAGCATGACACAATAAATGGTGTTTTACAGCCTTAGTTTACATACCAAAGTATATGAGATTTAAAAAAAATATTGTTTCAGTGGTCAGTCTTGAACCTTTTAACTTGAAACTTGACATCTGAAACCTGACGCCTTAACCAAAAGAGCTAAATCAGCATGAGACAAAAATTAGTGTTTTTTAACCTACTTTTTTATTAATAATCAATATTTGGTATAAGTAAAAATATTTTTAAACATTTACATTATACCACTTAAATATCAAAAAGCTATTGCATGCTAAAGTATATAAGATTGAAAAAAAATATTGGTTCAGTGGTCAGTCTTGAACCACCCACTGTGGAACTTGGCATCTGAAACCTGACACCTTAACCAAAAGAGCTAAATCAACATGAGACAAAGGTTGTTGTTTTACAGCCTTTGTTAACATGCCTAAGTCTATAAGATAGAAAAAAATATTGTTTCAGTGGTCAGTCTCAAACCACTCACCTTGAAACTTGACATCTGAAACCTGGCGCTTTAACCAAAAGAGATACATCAGCATTGGATAAAGATTATTGTTTTACAGTCTTAGTTTACATGCTAAAGAGAGAGAGAGAGAGAGAGAGAGAGAGGAAAGTACATATAAAAAACATAGATTTCATGACAAAGGAAAAATAAAAAAATAAAACGCAGCATTATTTATATAAAAACCCACCCCTGTTTATGTTACAACATGTTGCGATGAACACAACATGTTTTCAAAAACATATTCATTGTCGTCTTTTTCAAAAAAATCTAAAGAGGTCGAAATAAAGTGTATGAATTAAAATTTCAGTTTGTAAAGGTTATTAAATAAAATATTGAATAAACCTAGCCAATAGCGAGATAGTTATATCGAGCCAACTCTAGTATTAAATAAGATGAAATTAATCTTCTTAATTCTTGCCTAAGCTAACTTAATCTAAACGTATCAACTTTTGTACCTTATCAATATTTTACTTTATTTATACATTTCATAATAGTCATTAACAAGGATGACATCATACATAAAAAACGAAGCTCTAATAATCAGACAAAATTCAACAATTCAAAAAGCGGTGTTTTTAAAATTGAAAGGTATAAACAGAGTTCATATGGAATTGCTTCGCTTTAAAGGTAATTCCTCTTTGTTGTAAGATTCTTCATGCAATGTTTTAAAATCATAGGAATATTTTAACATGCTTAAATTATCGACAAGTTGAGTAGTATTAGAAATCAACGAAGATAAAAATCAGTAGACTCTAAACAAAAAAGTTAACTTATAAAGATATTTACATTTAAGATTAATATTTTCTACCAATTCTAATTGTGACTTTGAAAGCTTAATATCTAATTTGTAAAAAAAGAGTTTTAGATTAATTTGATACTCTTTTAAAGGGGATTTCCCAATTTTTTGCATAAAAAATTTCTAGAATCTTTGCACTAATTCTTTAAATTGCATATAAATTTAAAATACATACATATACATATAAAGAATTAGATTCTTATTCAAAATCTGCAACAGAAGTTAGAATTTAATTAAGTGTAGATTAAGAACAAGGATGACAACATCTAAGAGTAGCAAAGCTCATAGATATAAAGTACACAGCAGGGCAAACAGAAGAAGAGAAAACCTGCGCTCGATTTGATGGTAGATAACAATATTTGTTCTTGGAAAACTTTCCATGAAATTTTAAACATTTAATAACAAAAAAGAATAATAGCAGTTTTTTTTACAAAGTAGATAAGCATTGATAAGCAATCCTAAATAAATCCTAAAAAAATAGCAAAAGAGAAAAACTTATTTCACCTAAAGAAATATTATGCTTCTAATGTACCAACTATGTTATGAATAAGACGCTCATTGGTCAGAATCATAACTAACAAATCAGTAATATATCTAAGATAGCAGGAGAGTAAATAAAATTTTCTATTAAAGATTTAAAACATGGTATTAAAGAGAACTTTTTGAAAATCCTAATTTATTTTGCAACAATAAACGTGTCTATCTGTGTGCACCGAAGGATCTCACTTACCACTAAACCGATATGGTTCTCCTTTACAGTGTAGTTTCTGTAGGTTTTAGGTAGGTTTGTAACTATATTGAAGGAGGGTACCACCACCTTCTCTAAGAAGAACCATTCCTAGAATGAAAACCCCCTCTAAATTATTTACCCGTTTTTAAACATAAAATTTAAATTTTGATTCGAATTCCCTTCCACCACAAGTGACCCTAGAGGCCTCTAGAGGCGTGACCGCTAGTAATAGATAAAGGCTGTATTTCTAAATATCTAAAATGTTGAACTTCCTGGTATTTAAAGATAATCGTATTCCTGTAAATAAATTCTAGGTTATTCATCCTAAATTCAAAATATTTGGTGATATCCCACAAAAGCATTTAGGTACAGCACCCCCCCCCCCCGCACACTTATTTAAACAGAATACATCCCATTTAAAAGTAACAGGATGTCTCTCTGTGTGTCTATTTGTCTGTACCGAATAATCTCGTTAACTGCAAAACCGATATTGTTCTCCTTTATTTAGTTTCTTATAGGTCTAGGGAAGGTTTATAACTATTTTTGGAGGGTACCACCAATACTTTATAATTCAAATTGTAAAATTGTAAGTACATCCGTTCCACAGTATGTCAGTCCACCCGTCTTTTAGTTCGTACAGCTATGGTTGCTCTTTAATATAATTGGTATGAAGATACTCTTCTTTTGCCAATGAGCAATAGAATCCAATATATAATACAATTGGTATGTCATTATGCAGAAGTTCAAATCTAAAACATATGTTTTCATCCATGATTTTTTTGTGCGTTGATACTTATGAATGTTGTCAACCTAGAGGAGGAGGGGGGGGGGGGGATAATATGCGTGGTCTTTTCTGATTTACTGGATCCCACCAAATATTCTTATTCAAATTCATGGTACAATCCCCCCCCCCCATCCTCTCTCTTATTGAATATTCTTACATTGGCTTTAAATTCTATCATGGAACAAGAATGGAAATATTTATGAGCAGAGCTGAAACAGGGACTATTATGTTCAATATCATTTAATTTTCTTTAAAATAGGACATACCCGACCTCATTAAGTGCTTGTAAAGTATTTATAACTCCCTCTCCTTAGTGTTTAAAAAACCAGTGCCAAATAGCAGAAAAATAGCCTAAAACCATTCCACGACCTATTTAAAGCTTTCCTTAAATAGAGGAGGCAATAGGTTTATCACTTATAGCGAACTTAAACGGTAGACAAGAAAACCTTAATCCTTTGTATAATAGGATTGAATTGCTGCTAGCTAATATTTATTTTTAAGATATGAAGGGGCAAATTTTAAGCTGTAATATTGTACAAAATTTTGTACATAGATAAAAATAGCAAAGTTTCCCTCTTATTTATAACTACTTTAATACATTTTTATAATTTGATAAAACAATTTACTGAAGTGGTTGAATATTTTAAAATCTACCAGGGATAATTATGTCCTAAAGCAGTGCAGTTAATACAACTAATGTATTAAAATGAATAATATTCAGAAATTTGATAAATTATCTCGAAAATAAACAATTTTACTTTTTGGTTAACAAAATCTGACTAATCTTTTAATTTTATTTTTCATAAATTGAAAAGCTTAAAATTCAGGGATCCTAAGTGATAAGAAAATGAACAATAATTTGATGAACATCCCATTTATGATATCTAATTATCGGTAGAAAAGTTTATAAACTGCTAGATTTTACAAACCAATCAAGATTTATTAAAAGTATCTAAAGTTTTTAAGCCAACGAATTAGAGAACAGTGTAATGTACCAATGCCTTATGTCCAAAGACCCTGAAAAATTAGAAAGTATTACTAGTCCCCCACATTGGTTAAGCATAGTGAAAAAGATATCTGTTTTTTTTGTAAAGTAAAGGGTGTTTAGGTGCTTGATATTTACTTTGTGGGATAGCACTTAAAAGAGTCAGAACATTTTAGTAACAACTAGAACATTTTCCTATCCAGGGAAGCTTGATATTGGTTCTATTATGCTATCAAGCTGTTTGTACTGTTGTTCTTTTAATCAACCTTACTTTTTTGTTATTGACCTTAATTGAAGAACTTTTTTTACTAAAGAATGTTTATATGTTATTGTTGAACTTCTAAGAGAATTTTAGTCATAAGTTAATTAAAAGCCTTACATATACAAGATCTTGGTACTTTGAATATACTTTTTAACAGTTTCAATTTAATTCTAGTTCTTAGGAATAAATGAACGCAATATTTTATAACTCATAATGATTTTTAATTTAAAGAATAAATGTAATAGATGTAATAAATGTATATAGATGTATAACCCAGACAACTACCTGGCCCATGTCTTAGGGACCCTTTTCGTCTACTAGCAAATTGCTGACTTCTCTTTTGTAGCAACTTAGCTGTGTTAATCAGTGGCGTGCGAAGCACTTTGTCTAGGGGGGGGGGGCATTTTAAAGATTTTGTAAAATTTTGCCCCACCCTAAATCAAAGTGCCCCGGGGGGGCACTTTGCTTTAAGGGGGGGCATTTTGATTATATATACTAATTTTAAATAAAGGCGTTTTAAGGGGTGGGATTATTTGATTATGGGCCTTCTAGTCCTTATCCCTTCTTCCCCATCTCTTCCCCCATCCCCATTTCCCGTTTATATCCCCTATCTCTTCCCCCCCCCCCATCTCTTCTCCCCCATTCCTTCTCCTCACCCTGCAATGACCGAAGGGAAGGGAGCTAGAAAGCATCTTCGAAAAAAAAGTACAGAATATAATTTTACCTCCCCCCCCCCCACCACAAAACATTTTTAATGGGTGGAAGGGGATGTTATAAAATCTCAGCAGGAAGGATGAATAACCCCATTAAAAAAATTTTTGGGGGGGAGGAGATAAAAACACTAATTTTGGAAATAATTTACCAAAAATTAACCTAATATGTAAAACTGATTTTAAATATTTCTTTATTGTATGACAACAAGGATGACAACATCTTTAAGTAGCAAAGCACAAAAAATCATTAATAAGAATACAGACAAGTAGATTTAAAGAGCATCTGTTGAAATAAATATATATTTTAGGTAGAAAAAGTCACAAATCCTTTTTCCTGCATATTGTGTGATGACAGTCAAAGTAGATTACATACTGGATGCTCGAAACAGCGAGAGAACACAGCGAGAGAACACAGTAATAGTGTCTGACTGATTATGACGTAACAAAAAAAATTAGCCAATGAGAGGCCGTTATTGACCAATGGTAAAATTTATAGTGGCCTCTCATTGGCTAATTTTTTTTGTTACGTCATAATCAGTCAGACACTATTACTGTGTTCACAGCGAGAATTTTTTTTTTTTTTAAATATTATAATCCACAAAAAAATTTATCGTACCATAAAAACTAAAGATATAAAGAACTATGTAAAAAATAAAAAAAATTACTTGTCCTTTCATCTACAGATATAAAAATCTCTTAGAAATATGGAAAACTTTTGGGTATAGTCTCTTTTGTGGCAACGCCTCTTAAGGGGCAGTTCGTCGTATTTTCATATAGCTTTTAATAGGTTATTCTAGGTTAAGTTAGGTCAGGTGATTTCCCCACAAGGTTAGGCAATTGGCCCCGCAGGAGCTATAAATAGGGGAAAAGCTACTGTGAAAATACGACGAAATGCACCTTAAGAGGCAATGTCACAAAAGGGACTATACCCGAAATTTAAAAGATACAAAAATAGCAGAAAACGTCCTGAAAAGCAGTCCGACTTCCATGAATTTTTAATAGTTAATTATACTCCATAATGATGGAAATGTTAACATTAAGTTTTAGCCTTCTATCTTTAATTGCAGTTGAAAAAATCACATTTCCCCCTTAGCACTTTAAAACTCTGTTAATTTTTCATTAAGTGGTGTTTCCAAGGATTTATAAGGGCGGTGCATGAAGCGCACCTAAAAATATTTACCCCCCCTTTGAACTAAAATCAATTAAAGACAACAAGAGTGGCATATTTTATCAAGTTAGGAATATAGAGTGTAGTTAGTTTTAAGGGTTTTTAATGAAAATTGCCATAAAAAAACATGTCTTTTTGTAAGGGTATGTAAACAAAAAAAAAGATAAACTTATTCTGAAAATAATATGACATCATATATAGTTATTCATTTAGACAGACATACAGTGTTGAGAAAAAGGCTTAGATAAATATCAACGCTGTTTCTTTTTTATATAAAATAACTTAGGTCGCTAGGGGGGGGGGCGATTGCCCCAAATGCCCCCTTCGGTTCGCACGCCACTGGTGTTAATATATACGATGCAATTGGCTGATATTCAAAGACCCAATTAAAAGTTGGCACATGGTCCATGGGGTGGGGACATACAATCATTTAATTTCTTCAACCTCAATTGTTTACTTTAGTATTCCAAGTCAAATGAGATTCCATATCTTTTACTTATAAAATTGTATAAATCGACGGAAATTTTTTTTCTTTTTAACAAAAAATCCAAAGGTTTCGTGATTAAGAACCAAGATATAATAAGATTTTTCTAAAAAAAAAATAATGAACTGTTACTGTAAACACTAAAGTGAAATTTATATTATTTCTAAGAATAATGTTGTACTTGTTAAAATAAAGATTGTAAGTCCATGTGAAGTTTTCAACTGAAATTACGTAGTTTTACACAAAAGTTTAAACATGACAGGGATAACATGGATAACCTCTAGAGGATGGAATGCACCATAAGGAAGGAATCTAAAAGGATAAGACAATAGCCGATAGATTTATATACATCCCCAGTGACAATACACAAAATTACCCCATCTGAAGATTTAAAGTAGTGGTTGAAACGTTTGAACACTCAACTTAATGAATAAAATTTATGAAAGTCTCCAAAGTTGCTAAGTTAAGGTGTTTTTAAACAGCCCATTGTCCCATCTCTCTCTGACCATAAGGTCTTATTTTTATCAACCAGATCTTGCTAATCAAGTTCGTGATTACGCGGCCAAACGTTCTACAGACAACCAACTCTTTTATCGCAAGATCCTTGTCTGGATGTCCCAACTGTGCATAGTAATTGGGTGTGCCTGTTTTGGATCAAGGCTTTCCCCCTTCTCTAACTATTTTGTCGCGCATCTGACATAAAAGTAGTAGGACTCAGTTTAACGTCTTGCTTTATGAAGTGGTGTTAAACCAAGATTCGAACCCATGACCTATTTGAGATCCAAAAGATACGCTTTATCTAATACCACAGTCTAGGATTTTATAGAATAATGGTGGCTATTTTAATTTCCTTTATGGCTTCAAAACCGAATCATAATAGCTGGATTAGAACTGGTTCTCATTGAAAAATCATGTATATATTTGTATATTACAGACATCTTTCCACGAATATTAATATAAAAATCATAATGTTTTTATTAGGTTTGCTTGGGGCTAGTAAAACTTTCTATTATACAATGGGTTAGATAACTATTACATACCTACCAGTTACCATTTTTATAATTTATTATCCAATTGTACTATCCATATATCCATGATAAATTGTAACCCAGAAAGGTGGAAAGTTTAAAGCTTGGTTTAAAGAGGGAAGAGATTTTACTTTTAAAACTTGGTAAACTGAGATATGTATAGTATTATGTGTATCAGCGGATCCACGGATTTTGCCATGGTTTTACATGAATTAGACCCTTAAATATAAAAAATAATAGAAAAATCCGACAAAAGGCCAAAATACACAAATTTATGTTCAATAATCTAACCTAACTTGTTAGAAATGTCTAAAATCGTTACCGCACGTCCATTTCAAACATGTTGATTTTTCTACTTTTTTAACAACAAATTTTTATGTGATATAATAATCCGATTGACTTGATTTTTGGAATACTGATTCCTAGGACAACAAAACGCAATGTTATAAGCGAAGCATTTCTATAATCAATACCCAAAATTGTAAGTATGATCTTAATTATTATCCTGTTTTAAGAAGTTTTTCAACTAATTTACTTACAATTTTTTCGACTTTTGTATATTTTTAAATTCTAATCATTAAGTTCTGTAACACAACAAGTGTTAATGTTCGTTTGTCTTACAGTTCCAGAGCTTCGCATTTATGGATGATGTCATCCTTGTTTTTATATTAGTTAGTTTTGGCAATCAAACATTTAAAAATGTATGGGTCCTCTAAAGATTTAATATTTATGTAATGTAAAAGTATTTAAACACACAATATTTAGATTTATTGAAAGCAAAGTTTTCTTACAACTCTAGAGTGTAAGTTTGTTGGATTGCTGACTGTCAGTCTGCCACACTTGTTTGGAGATTAATTTAAATACATATTGCTATAAAACATTGAAGAATTATCTACTCATTGTTTATTCTTTATTTATTATAAATTGTTTTTTTTAAAAGCTGTCATTTTCCATTTTTTTCTGAAAATCCATATTATTTGCCCCATTTAATTTAGCTTTGAAAATATTTGAATGATATTGTCACACCTATGTATTGTCAATACCTTCACTCCTTAACATAGTAAAAGTAAAGAAACATGTTTTAAATAAAGGTATTTAGAATAGATGTAAAAAATCCAATATGGTACTGTAATAGTGTGGCCTCGCTGACAAGGCTCTCAAGTTCTTTGAATAACGAGCATTGGTAGACATACGGACGTACAGTTCACTAATTATAGATCAGCTACGCTGATATGGAATCATAAACTAGGTAAAGTATATTCTTTTATGTATTTTGATCAACGGTACAAACTCAACTAACTACTTACATCAAATGCATAACAGTTCATATGTACAGGTATAAAGATATGCAAAGTTAAATCATATAGACAAAACATAAGTAATTACAATGGTTAAATCAATGTCTAACCCTGTCCTTGGGGGCAGGATAGACAGGGGGACAACTCCCTGGTAAAGATTAACAAACAACATCTGTGGCAAAATTCAGAAACCATTAATTCATAGCAATATAATAGAACTAGAGTTGGCTCAATATAACTATATCGCTATTGGCTAGTTTTCTATAAGTACATATCTATTTATCTATTTTTCAATAAATCAATTTTCCTCCCCCGCCATTACTATCTAAAAGAAAGGAGTAAATATTTATTAATTTAAATGATTTTAAAAAGATTTTTTCAATTATATTTTTTTCACATTACCATCACCAAAGGGTTAATATGATTAAAATTTTAGTTTTAATATTTTAACACAAAGAAAGTGTCGCCACAATCGAATTATTTTAAAATACAGTTTTCCTAGATTTACTCTGTTATGAATGTAATTTTTTTATTTTTGAAAAAAAGATTCAATACTTTAATGTAATTCAAATATCAACATGAAGCGAAAAACTTGATTCATTCCATAAACAAATAGAATAAAAGTCTTATCGCTTTGGTCAATGAGAGTTTAATGAGGATTATTGGAACACTATGAGTTTTAAACACTTTACCATTGGAAGACTCGAGCTCATTTATAGACGTGTATTTCCTATATAGATCTGTCATGGATCTTGATGCAAAAAAGCAGGCCGTTTTGTAAATGTTAAAAATTGGAAGATTTCATTAAATAAAAGTAATCGCAAATATACTTAGTAAATAATAAGGTGAATACAAAATTGCTTTGGGTGGCAAGACAGATAAACAATCATTTCTAAACTGAGAGCGAAGCTACTCTACAAATCTTACAGAAAAGGTGGATCAGTAATATTTGACATAATATCATTTGACATAAATTCATTTCACATAAAACATTTGACATAAAATCACTTCACATAAAGGTACATTTGACATAAAAACATTTGCCATAAAGGTACACTTCACATAAAAACGTTTCACATAAAGGTACATATGATATAAAGGTACATTTGACATAAAGGTACGTTTGACATAAAGGTACACTTGGCATAAAGGTACATTTGACATAAAGGTACACTTGGCATAAAACGTTTCACATAAAGATACATTTAAAAGCGTACCTGAGGTTGTCATTTTTTTCCCCGAGCATGGCAACCGGTGAACAGAATCTCAGTTCTGCACCACAAGCCTCACACGACTGAAGTTCACATGTCTATACAGTCATATTTATATGAAAATATTTTTTGAAGATTTTAAAATTTTTTTTTGAAGATTTTCCCCAAGGTAATTTTGCTTTCTTTTAATAATAAATAAAAGTTTCTAAAATCTTCAAAAAAAATTTAAAAATCTTCTAAAAATATTTTCATATAAATATGACTGTATAGACATGGGAACTTCAGTAGTGCGAGGCTTGTGGTGCAGAACTGAGATTCTGTTCACCGGTTGCCATGCAATGTACCTTTATGTCAAATGTACCTTTATGTCAAGTGTACCTTTATTTCAAGTGTACCTTTATGTGAAATGTACCTTTATGTCAAGTATACCTTTATGCCAAATGTACCTTTATGTCAAATGAGTTTATGTGAAACGTTTTTATGTCAAATGAGTTTATGTCAAATGATACTTTATGTGAAATATTTTATGTGAAATGAATTTATGTGAAGTGATTTTATGTCAAATATTACTGATCCGAAAAGGTGAGGGCATACTACAGTACCAAATGCTATATAAACAATTTTTTTAAAATAACAATAAAATAAAAAAAATCATGCAATCAATATGAAATAACAAAATTCGTTCTTGGGTAGCCTAAAATGATAATTGAGGTGAAGTTGTTTGTAAGTTTTATTTTTATTTTTAAAAGCTGCTTGAAAATTCTATGATTCAATTTACGATATTTTTTTCTAATCTAATAGCTTTGCTATTTCAGAACTAGATTTAAGTAGACTTATATTACACACAAAGTTTGGTTAATCCAATAGATTTTTATGTAAATAGAACTATGACAGCGAGAAAATTATACATATGTAACACTAGATCAAAAATGTATTTATAAGGTGGATATTTGTTTGGTCTAACCCGTAAAACTTATGATTTATATATGGAAATTCTATTCAGGAAATCTTAGGGATCTTAGGGGTTAAGACAATGGACGATATATTTTACAACCCCAATAATAATAAACAAAATAAACCCTTCAATAAATAAAATCATTGCTTGTCAAGACTTAATAAATTGAGTTTTGCCTGTTTACCTATCTGTGCCTGGAAATTCTCAGAATTTTTGTATATACAAAGGAAGTAATATAACAGAATTTGTAATAGGGATTTTTAACAGTCTTAGAAACTCTGCTATTTTGACACATAATACACTTGTCAAACTTTAAACAACTTGGATTTTCCTGAAAACACACACATACATACATACCATATCTTACGTATCAAAATTCCATTACTGTTATTAATTTTTAAGCTTTATATTTTTAAGCTATTATAGAGAAGAGGAAGATCTCCTGAATGCTAGACATAATTTTTTCGTATGGATGAGAACCGTTTATTATACGAATATATACGAGAAAATACATTATTACTATTACATCATCTATATACATTAAATTTGTACATCATTAAATCAATTTTGATTTTGCTGTTTTGATTATTTTGATCTGATTTTTCTGTTCCTTGTCCAGTATACAATATCTAAATAATAAGGCAGTTATTATCAATAAGTCTTCATTAGATAATTCAATAAAAAAGGACTGTGTAGTACGCACGAGAGCAAGTAATTTTAAGCACCTTCCAGCAGTGATTTTTGATAGGCATTTTTAGTTGTTATATGACTAAATAAATGAAAATATAAATCATCAAACGCTTTGACACATAAGTATACTTTTACGATAAAAGTTAAATATTTAGCCAAAGGTGTGGTAAATTGTATTAATGTAAACAGTTTGATGTTCTTTTATATTTTACAGCATTTGATGATTTTTTCAGTATTATTTTATCTTACACCTTGAACTAAACAAAACATTTGACGACAGTTAGCAAAAATTTATCAATATTTAAAACCATTGTTAAATTTAAACTTCTGCCATTCGTTAATATATCTATAATTAACAAAATTCTATTATATTAAATAAAAAATACTTAGGACCACTTGCTCTCGTTTATGCACAATCCCCTTTAGAAAATTACTGCGATATAAAGTAAACTACTATCCTTTCATTTGAGAAAATGTACGTATTTTCCTAACAACAAACGGTGTGTGTGCAACAGCCGCAGCCGCTGCTGTCAAAAATGAAGTTAGCAGTTAAGAATAAACCAAATAAATCAACACTATTTTGGATAATCTTATTCAGTTGCCGCCATCAACCATAGTAAGTAGCTGAAAACTAAACTATAACTGCTGCTTCTTAAAATTATTGTTCAATCAATTCGCCACTGTTAACAATTCACCACCCCTTTTAGTCTTCCAGCTTTAATCAACACTCTGAACCCCTGTAAAATATATAAAATTGTTACCTTACTAATAATGAGTTACACTGGAGAAGTGTCTGTATGGTTGCCATTACTCATCTTAGATAAAGAATTTATAATCAGATCAGGGGTGGGTTCCCACATTGTCTCTTGGATGTGCTTCAGGTAAGTTTGTATTTATATTTGTGAAGAATCTTCATTTTGGTTAACTTTTAATAGTTGAAAATAAAGAAGCAATAATTGGAAATATCTTTATAAAAAGGAAACTTCATTAGCATTAATAGATTTTTATCAATTAAAATCCTAGAAAGAAGGAAATTTAGGAGTATAATTAGACTATACATTATTTGCCAAACCTTAAAGCTAAAGGATTAATAATATGCTATTTTTTAAATTTAATTATTTTCATGACTGTAACCTATTACCTGGCCATTGCTGGAAGTTCTTTGGGATATTGGCTGCAGAACCATATCACCATTTTCCTGTTAAAACTTCTATATCAATTTGGCAATAGTAAATCTATGTAATAAAGGGATGATGACATCCATAATATACAGAATCAGACTCCTTATTGTAAAAACTGCGATTTTATGAAGAGTATAGTAATTGTATATATTTATAAGTAATTACATTATTCAAAATCTGTTTTTTCTCACTTTTCTGCAGGGATAAGGGATGGGAAACCTGACCGAAAATTAGGTCTCAGCCTCCTTTTTAAAGTGATGGGGCAACTTTTCTTTTTTGCCTATAAAATCAACTCATTTTCGCCAGTTCATTATTGGCTGTAGGCTAATATCCAATAGCCTGAAACTTGCTTTTAGCATTAACCAATTAATTAATAACCAACGCTTCCCCCAGTTCCTAATTGGCTAAATTAATTCAAGCAAACATAAATTTCTGCTATTAGAATGAAAACAATGGAAATTTTCTGTTATCAGAATGACTACAATATATATGATGTTCAATCACATTAACTTATTATTAAATCTACACATTAATAAATGTCCATATAGCAAAACATAAACAGAGAGATCGTTTTTTGAAGACTGCGTAGGATTCAACATTTTATACTTCAGAAAAATGTGAAAAACTCATGTCTTTAGACAATTTAAAAGTTATATTTCATGTGGAATTGATAACCCACCTAAATGATTACAAATACAAAACTAGTTCAATATGTAAATAAAAAGTGTACTGTGTTTTGTTAAAAAAAAATTTCATTAATTTTGGTAAAAATTATTGCACACTTAATTAAACTTTTCTGTTAATTTTTAACGTAAAATTATTTTTTTTTTAAATTCTTATGCTATGGAACAATTAGTTGATAGAATGTTACCCATGTACTTATTTAATTCTACTTAATTTATTTATTAAAGCTGGGGGGCTAAAGCGGTGTTTATTTCTATATACAAATTTTGGGGTGAAGTAGATCCCCCCTTAAAATGTTTGAAAATAAATCAGATTTAACCATCTCAAAAAAAAACTTTTTTTTAAATGGGGGGAGGGGGGAGGGTGGCGAAGTAATGACCATCTTAACGGGATTCTACTTAAACCCACTAACATATTGGTTCTTTGAAAAGTTTTTATTATATTTTATGCTAGGTGGAATCAACTACCTGAATTCTATTCTATACTTTTTTTCTTTGCATTCATATAATA
The DNA here is from genome assembly GCF_053477335.1 of Acartia tonsa. Lineage (NCBI taxonomy): Eukaryota > Metazoa > Arthropoda > Copepoda > Calanoida > Acartiidae > Acartia > Acartia tonsa. Next base: position 17,298,196 of record NC_137266.1, read on the forward strand.
GCTATTTCATCATTGTTCATAGTTTTCAAATCTAACTACTGCGTCATCCCGAAACTAGTTTTTTAGGCCTAGTTGGAAAATAGGCCTGGAATAATTTTTTCTTACGTTTCCCATCCCTTATCCCTGCTTTTCTGAGAATTGTAGAATGAACACTGAACAGTCTGTTTTTAAGAACTTAAGTGACATTTACTCACAAGCACCCAACTTTCTACATAGGTAAAGGATGACTTTTTTCAAATTTTAATTCCCTCATGGAATTACCACCTTTTACGTATAGAGCTTATCTACAATATCCATAGAATAATATCATATAAAAACAAACTAGGTTTACCTGGTTGGGTTCAGCGGTTTCATTTACAGGTACAGGACTAAAACATTTAGGAATAGAAATATTTTTATTAATTAAGAAATGAATTAAAGTTTAATGGGAAATATAGGAATTTGTTTAATTTCATTTTCATTATTCAAATAAAAAAAATAGTATTTCAAAAATCTACCTTAAGTTTGTTACATATGATTAAACTTGTTTTTACTAACCTGTAATGTCTCTGTTCTTTTCTACAGCAAAAAGTGGATTTCAATCTATTAAAGAAAGAAATTTTTTTTCTAGTTTGAAAACTTATGAAGATTTTGAATGAAAGGTTTCTATAAGTTTAGATGCTGCATATTTCTTAATTTCTTTATATATACTAGAAAAAGAGTATTTAAAAGTTTCCTCTCAGAATACCTACCCATAACAAATTCTTCTGAAAAATTGTTGGCAGTCTTCCAGTGCAGGTCCATTTCCAGCAGCCATTGGATGGAGGCACTTGTAGTAGAGAACCTTGTGTAAAATAGTAATTTTAAAGTTTTGTTTTTCATAGAGGGTATATGTAATATAATCCTTTTTTTTCTTCCATGTTTTAATATACATTTAAAACAGAAGCATCGTTTTCAAAATTGAAATTTTGGAATAATTAAATCAAGAAGTGAGCCTTTTATCTGTTTCATTCAAATATTAAACTTTACTTACTTGAAGAACAATTCCTATCAGCCACATTAAACAAGCATATCTAACTTCTTTCAGATCAAAATTGTAACAATTTTTGTTGGGGTACAGTATTGGAAGCATAGCAGGAAGCAGCAACAGCACCAAGTTTTCAATCACGATTAAACATTGAAAGAGAGTCTGTTTTACTAAAGACCGATAACTGCTTTTTGCATGAAAGGTGATAATAAATGTATGTGATGCAAGACAACTCGCAAGATAACTCATTGCAATTTTATTTTTTTTAGAACATAGTAAACTTTTCATCTTTACTTTGCAACGAAGAAAAAGATTTCTGAGAGACTGGTTACAATCATTTATTTCATCTTCTGAATTGACATTCTCGCCATTATTTGGAGCAGATAATCTAACTACATGACATTCATTTGTATTATTCTCAGATTGAACTGATTCTTCAACTCCAGAGTCAAAATTTTCATTTAGAACATTGTTGATTAATTCATAATCTTCATTCAGATTGAATAATAATTCCAGCTTTATTGTAAACCGAAGTATAAACAAATTCATCAGTGAGTGAACAGAAGAAAATACCAGCAAAGCAATAAACGGGTTCTCCAATGAAAACAGTGGTAGTATTGACATTATCCTTGCATAACAGAGGAAAAAGTAACTTACTGCCAGCACTACATTTTTCACAGACTGTCCAAATGATTCTCCTTCTTTGGTGGATTGACGAGAAGATAAGCCAAAAGACAAAGAAATTGTTGACAATAATAGTTTTCCCAATGCTGCTTGGACATTTTGCTGGCTACAAAATACATCTGGTACACTGAAAGTACTGATGAAATTTTCCCAGTTCACTAACTCTCTTAAAGGTAATCTACTCAAAGATTTCAGATAGGGTGACAACAAATAAAGTTGCAATAATATTTGATAATAATTTTCAAATCCATTTTCAATATTCTTCAGTAGTTTCCAGGATTCTTTACTTTCCTGTAATGCTTTATCAAATTTAGGATCAAACCTGTACTTGCAAACTTCCCTCACATAAGTAAGTGGCCAGAATAATTTGGAGAGGAACCATAACATTCTGGTAAACAGAGGGTTTCTCAGATTGCATGAAGGTCCAGGATGATGGTAACTTTTCATGTTGAAAGCAATACCAAAATAAGATAAACAGGATAGTATGCATATAATAAGCATGATCACAAAAGCAGTAAGATATTGTAGACCTATAGTTTCAGCACTGCGCTTGATGCATGGTGTCCAGTAATTAGACTCATCACATGTACCATTGGTATAAATTCTTGAAGCATATGATAATTTGTCATAAGTGTCATAACATGAATAGTTTCCATATACTAGGCAAGATTTATTTTGTAACTGATTCAAACATTCTTGTTCAATCTCAGCAGAATTATAAAAGGCGATGTATCCATAATTGATGCATGATATGATATCTGTGTAGAGGTCAAAGTAGACAAGTATAATGGATGGAATTAGTGTAATTGTCACAGCTAGATAAGTTGTAATCTTGGACCTACGAGGGGGGTTTATAATTTGATATGCCTCAGTCAGCCACAGATCATGAGGATGTTTAACATCAGCATGCCTTATGCATAATAGGGCATCTTTAAAGTTATCAACACCATGAGCTACTTTTTCCAGTTGAAGCAGATCTAGACCTGTCGCAAGTTTATTATTATGCTTGGCATAATGATAAGCTCTACGGTTTTGGTTATCTCTAAAATGAATAATGTCAGCCACTGCTTGTTGGTATGTTCCTTCTGCTACAAAAATTTGCATAGCAAATGATTCTCTATCCAATATTAAACTACATAATTCAGAAACAAAAGAATAGTTATCACATCGACATGAGTAAACCAGAACAATTTTTAAAAATTCACAAACATTATCCATCTTTCTAATCCTCTTAGCTTTGTCCACTTTTTTATCCAAGAGTCTTGAAAATCCAACTTCTTGAACTCTATTTATAAAGTAGACACCTAAAAGCATGTTTCTACCTTAAGTTTGTTGTAAAATATTAAATAATTTGTACAAAAAATTATCGGATTTGCAATTAAAGTTTCACTGGAATTGTACAAAAAAACTTACTCCAGTGTTGATTTGTTTCAATTTTTTGGTGAATAAACTTGAACAGATCAATAGTACCATCATCCACTGCCATTTGTATTGTTTCTTTACCTAAATATTTTGATAGAATCAATGTTTTAATTTTAATAATTATGATAATAAAAGGTAGGCAGCCAAGGGATTATATTAAGTTAAGTTAAATATTTCTATTGTAACAAGTTTCAATCATTATGGGTGGAAGCAAATATGGATGACAACATCCAAAAAATCGTGGATGGGAATATGTAAAAGTAGATTTAAAGAGTATTTGTTAAAACCAAGAATAGATATATTGGAGAAAATAAACTTGAAACCTTCTTTTATTTTGTATAATGACTGAAAGATTGAGAGTCAAAGTAAATTACATACTGGATGCTCAGAAGAAAGGAAAAAATTATTTTAATACCCTCATCCCTAAAATGATTGAAAATCAGACCAAAAACACCAAAGATATGGAAAATATGTAAAAAAAATTTAATAATAGTCAAATATATGGGAAAAAATGTGAAAAATATCAAAAAAACAGCTTAAAGGAAACGTGCAAGAAATACACCGATCTAACTGCAAAAATACTGCCACAAAAAGATCCAATACCCAAATTTGAAGCCTTTAGCTTTAATAACAAAAAAATTGTAGGCATTTTAAAATGATATTTTATGTACAATGAAAATTTTGAAAGATTTTCAATGCTCATGTTAAAAACTACGTAGCCTAGAAACAAAATTATAAGCTTATTTTTGTCATAAATTTAGGTTGCCAGTAACTAATTATTTTTCAAAAAAAAAAAATACCCATTTTGATAGTCAAAGTCAATAAAAAAAATTAAGTTTAACTTAAATCATACTGAGAGTACTGTAGAATATCCAGCTAATCAGAAGGCTGAATCAGCTCAACAACCAATCTCAGCTCAGCTTATATTATAGTTTGATTTGTTTCCACTATGATTTTACGCTTACAAGTGCAAATTAAACCAATTTTTTTCAGAGATTTTAACTATGAAAAGTGGGTTTTTATGGTAAAAAGGTAATTAGTTATGGGCAACCTAAGTTTCTGACAAAAAAAGGTTATAATTTTGTGTCTAGGCGATGTAATTTACTATTGTAATTTCTTTACAAGCAATGTAAATCTTTCAAAATTTTCATTGTAGTTAAAATTTAATTTGAAATGCCTAGAACTTTTTTGTTATTGAAGGTGAAGGCTTCAAATTTAGGGTACTGGGTCTTCTTGTGGCAGTCTTTCAGCAGATATACCGTTATATTACTTGCAGGGTTCCTTTAACCCTTAACAGTCGGGGGGGGGGGCGTTGAACGCCCCCCCATCCGGTTTTTTCTATCTCATTTTCTGTGTGTGAAAGATAAAGAGCCCAAACTGCGTGACTTTTTAAGTATGGGTATGACACATAACTGAGAGTTGGAATTTTTTGAATATCTCCATCCTGGCGGGCACAGGATGCCAGCAAACCTGGCAGGGTTATCCAGGTAAAGAGCAAAAATATTTTTTTGACTTAAAAAAAGCATTTTATCTTACTAAAATACTAAAATATCCTCTAGTTGTACATTCTCATATGAAATACAGGTGTTAAAGTCAATTTCAGGTTCCTGGTATGATCCTGCAGGTCCTGATCCTCCAGGTCTCCAGAAATCTTTAAAAGGCTCCTGTGACCGCAATTTTTGACTTAGAGACTTCAAATTTTAAATTTAAGCTTTCCTTACATGTCTACATGACGTATTAAAATTTCATAAAGATCCGCCGCCGTTTTCTCGCCGACCGCCGACTGCGGCGGCTAGCAGCTGCCAAGTACAGCTGCGGCCACTGAAATTTCACTGAAGTTTGGATATTTCTAATATAAAATTTAAATAAAGATAAACATTTTCTGTAAAGACATTGTTCTTCTAGCTTCAAAAATAAGAAAATTGCAGCCGTTTGAAATTTTTAAGTAAAAAAGGACCTAAAAACAAAGGTTGTTAAAAAAAGGGGTGAAGGAAGTGAAAATTGACTTTGACTCACTTAAGGTCGGAAATTCATTATCAAACAGGGGACTTGCACAAATTTTTTTAGCCCTCTAGCTCTAATAGGAACTGAGATAATAGGGGGGGGGGCGTTGAACGCCCCCCCCCTCCCTCCGACTGATTAAGGTGCGGCAAGGGGCCCGACTGTAAAGGGTTAAAAGCAGTCGGAGCGCAATGGATGTTATAGAGTTGATTATGCTAAATAATTTTGGGAATGTTGTCAAAAATTTCAGCCTTCTGTCTTTTACAGGAGCCGATAAAATCACATGTCCTACATTCTGTCGTTAACAGACGAACGGACATTTCAAATTATAGAGTAACTTTGCCACTAAAAATAATTTAAAACAAGCTTGAAAAAACTAAAAAGAAATAGTGAATCTAATATATTTCTGATATAAAATATTGATATGTACAACGCCTGAACCTTTGCTTTATAATTAAAAAATTATTATTATTATTACGTATTTTATTGGTTTTTAATCAGTTTATGAACATAAAATCACAAAAATATTACTAAAAATATGAAATTGAAATTATTTACAATTACTATATAAAAATAAATTTGGTTTCTTTCATGTGTTCCGTCTTCTTTGAAGATGTGTTGAGTGCTGGTAATTTCTCGTCTAGTCAAAGTGAGGGCAATGGCATCTTTTTCATTAACACAAGGATTTTTTGGTTATCCTGATTATCTGTTTACCCTGAGCCGTCAGCTTAAGAAACTGAAAAAAAAAGAATGAAAGTTTAAGTTAGAAAAAATTCATAGTTGAAAGAAATATTGACAGATATTAAGAAAGAGATAGAAAAACTAACAAACAGATTTTCTTAATGGCCCTGTAATAACACTAACCCTTTTATTCTCTTATCCACTTATTATACGCATTCTGATATTTAGGAAAACGCATAAATATTGCTCTAAAATTCTTTAAAAACTCTTTTAACATTGACAATACAGGTTTAATTTTCTTATTTCTACATTCAAAAAGAAACCAAGCTGAAATAATAATTTCTGTATTGATTATTATAGCTTTATAGAATGGTATATTAGACGGTGCTCCCAAGAGAACATAATTGGCAACCCATGTTATATTAGATTGGTAAAGAAAAGTGTTAAAATATTCTAAAAGTAATTCTGTATTTGATGAACAATAAAGATAAAAATGACAAGAAGTTTCTCTAGGGGTGGGAAGATTTAAAGCTATTGTACATTGTGTACATGCTGGACTAGTGTCACTAAATTTTGATAAATTTGCATTAAAATGAAGAAGATTGTTAGATAATTTAAAAGCAAAGTCTCTTATGTTCATGGGAAGATAGGATAATCGCCACATGCACATAAACCTTGATTCTCTATTTATATCTATTTCATTACTGAGCCACGTATTTCTAGTTTTAACGGGTTGACAATTAGTTAACATAGATTTGGATATATCTAAGAAGTATCTAAAATCTTTTGCTCTCAAATTGGGCTTTGAAAAAAAGACCAATATTGAAACAGATTTTTGAGAAAATTTTGTTTTACACCTATTTAAAAATACTCTTAGATTATGTTTCATTCTTATAAATTCATTTGGGGTTACATAACAGGAAGATTTCCTGCAAAATTCATTATAATTTAAAACATTGCCAAAGTTTGAGATAAAATTACTTAAGGTAAGATTTTTTAGTTCATTACCATACCTTAACCATGAGTTTATTGTGAAGAAGTTGTTATTGATCATATTTCCTTGATTATCCGTGAATAAATGATTATTAACAACTTGGGCAGCGAGAATGTTTCCACTAAATTTCCAATAATAATCACAAAAACGTAAAAAAGCTTTAACTAGATTGTACAAAATTGGGTTAGATTCTGGAATAATTTTATCAATTTGTACAGATAAAGGGTTTTCGGGATCTGCAAGATATTGTCTCAATTCTTTACCCCATGAATGATTTGCCTTAAGACCTTTTAAAAAAAATGCTAACTTTAAGACTAGTGAGAAATTCTTTTGGGTTAGGCAGGCCAAGCCCACCCTTGCTACAGTCAAGAAAAATTCTATCCTTTGCAATCCTTCCCCCTTGTTTTAGAAAGCCTACAACACACTTTTCAAAGTCTGCTAAAAATTGGTCTGTTGGTTCGAAAATTGAACCTAGATATGATAATTGTGAATAAAAATATGTTTTTATTATAGAAACCCTTCCAGGAATACTAAGATTGAATAAATTCCAAAATTTGCGCAATTTTACAACTTTTGCCAATATTTTGTCCCAAATTAAATTAGTGTCATTTAAAGATTTGTGCAAGCTTAGACCTAAAATTGTGAAATTATCTGAAATTTCAAAATTAAGTTCCTCAAGTACTAAAATAATATAATAATATAATATATATAATACTAGTACTAAAAAATTACCATGTTTATTTTTTGTATTGATTGATGCTCCATTGAAATAAAGGAATTTAACTATCTGTAATTTAACTATCCCATTTTTTGCAGATACTGTTGCTAGTTGTAATGCAGTATTACCTAAAAACATAAACATAAATGATACACATAAAAATAAACAGATATATGATTTTGAAAATTTATAAATTTTTCTTTTTTATATTGATAAACTTTTTGTGGCAGTAAAAAATTAATGAATTTTCAAATAAAAATTTACTAACCATCTTTGTTTTCTACGTCCAGTCTAATGTCATGTTTTTCATAAGAGTTGACAATATATTTGACAATTTCCAAATGTCCGTGCATAGCAGCTTCATGCAGAGGAGTATTACCTGAAATAATTTCTTAACTTATTAAGCTTAAAGGGACTGTGCGCAAAAAATCTCATCTGATTATCGACCCAAACATCATATCATTCATAATATCACAAAGATCTGACGAAACGGACTCTTGTTTTGTTAAAAAAACAGCCTCTTCCGCCGAGTTTTACTAAAGCCAAGATTGGAAAAAAACATTTTTTGGTATGAAAATGTACAGTTACTTAAAATTTGATAAATAAGCTATATTTTTTATTATTTAATATAAAATACAATAACAAAGCAAAAAACAATTTTTTTTATCAGTATCCAAGTAATTTTGTTTGTCTATCTCTCGCCCATCTTTAATTACTTTTTTGTAAATTAAACGTGTTCATATTTCCTAAATGACACAAAATTAATATAATATTAAACATACGATTATTATAATCTTGATGTGACTGAAGTGAAATATTGTGTTGCTGATAATATTTCACGATGTCTAGACATCCTGATTTTGCAGCTTCATGAAGGGGAATTCTACCTAAAAAATAATAGAAAATATTTTTAATCAATAGTATTATACTTCTTATAAAAATCTTTTACCAACAAATTTTTGTATTGGCAACAAATCATATGAAAGTGACAAATGAACTTTGTTTATTTTTGTTATATACTTGTTACATACAAATAATGTGATGCAACAAAATTTTAGGACAATATTATTTTTTAAAAGATAACATTAACTAAATTCAAAGAAATTCAAACTATTCATTTCTAAGATATGCGACAATTTACGTACCAAATCTGTGAAATGTTTCAACCAATGAAGTAGCTTAAATTACATTATAAAAATGACGTCATACAATACAAATGACCAATGATAGGCCAGTATACAATGTAATTGACAAATAGTAACATGTATACTGGCCTGTCATGTGTATTATTTGATGTCATTTTATTATAATGAGGCACTATATTATTGTACCTAATCATTACAAGAACCAACACGCCAAGTTACGAAAATATAGGTTAAATCTTATGTGTCTAAATAAATTATCAAAGCTATCCATTATGGACGGATAGATTAACATTCCGCGACCCTATTGTAACAAGGATGAAAACATCCATAAAAGCGAAGCTCTGAAACGGTAGGACAAACTAACATTAACAATTGTAGAGTGTCAAAACTGAATAATCAGAATATAAATTTATAAAAATCGAAACAATAATGTTAGTAAATTTGTTGAAAACTACCTGCATACATTATGACACGAAAAAATTAGTTGTTAAAAAAGTTAAAAATCAACATGTTTAAAACGGACATTCTGGTAACGAATATAGAGTTGCTATGCTTTCTAAATCATACCTAACTAAAACATGCAACACCATGCAAAGTTTGAAATCGATAGAGCTACCCGTTCCAGATGGACGGACCGACCATATTTATAGAAAAGCTTCAATTTGTAAAAGATATTTTCACCATTGAAGTCTTTTTGCATAAGATCTGCACCGTGTTGGAGTAAATATTTAAATATTTCAAACTTTTTTAGTTTGGCTGCAACATGAAGGGGAGTTTGACCTAAAATTAACAATATTAGATTTCATGAACTTCATACATTTTTGCAATGAAAATATATTATAGATATACAATTTTTAACTTTTGTACATTCTTGGTCTTTCTATGTGTCTGTTAGCCTATAAAACTAACCCTTTATCTAAAACTTACCATCCTTCGTCTCGCTTCTTTCATTATATGGAATTCCTCTTTCTTCTATATTGAATTTGACTGCAGACAATCCACAATTTTCCACAGTTTCATATAAGGTATCTAAATAATAACAAAAAGATTATATGAATACAATGCAATGTAACTTAATTACAGCTGCTTAAGTAAAAAGGACCTAACAGTGTTTATAGTCGGAAATTCTTTATTACAATTTTTTAGCTTTCTATCCCTGAAAGGGGTCATTAAAAATGTTTTTAATATAATATTATCCATACTTTAAAAAAATGTGTCTTCATATTTCAAAACTTACTTGGAATAACAGTGTAATCTTCTTCAGTTAGTTTGCAGTGTTGCAAAAGATCTCCTTTAATGTCAAACTTGATGTTTTTTCCATTAACATAAACTTCTTTGTGAAGTTCAATATATCGTCTTAAGTCAGAATCATAAACTGGTTGTTCTGGAGATATGTCATCTGAGAAATTCCCTGAAGAAAGATTTAATATACATGAAAGTGCCAATCATACATTTAGAGTGGCTTGATATTGAACATCTGCAAAAACTCTAGGCCAGAGTGATGTAATAATAGAGTAGCTTTCATGAGAATTTTGGTTCAGCTTGAAATGTAATATAGAATACACTCAACTGTGCGCGAAGCTTGCCAATCTAAGATTAGCAAAAGAATTGTCACTTATCTCCATATGCATCTGAATCCAGAAACTTCAGAGAATCAGGGCTACATACATACATACACACATCTTTAAGGTAGATTTATAAATTATAACTTACTCAAAGGGTCCTCAAAGTCTTCTTTCTTCATAATGATGGATTAATATGTCATGAAGGTACTGAAATAGATCAAAATTATTTCTATAAGAGGCAGGAGTTGGGAGGGAGGGGGGGTCATAAATCTACCTATAACTGACAGAGAGGGTAAGGATATCAAATTGATCTCAAAATAATCTACAAACGTATCACATAAGAAAATCCTAATTACAGGGAAAACCCCAACGGAATATTGTAGCGTCTATACTGCAAAAAACAAGGATGACAACATCCATAAAAGCAAAGCGCTGAAATGGTAGAACAAACGGATATTAACACTTATATAGTGTCAGAATCAGAATGTAAATGTATAAGAGTCGAAGCAAAATTGTAAGTAAATTTGTTGAAAAACTGCTTGATACAGGATAATGTTTATGAACGTACTTACATTTTTAGGACTTGATTATAGAGTTGCTTCGCTTATAACATTATACTTTGTTGTCCCAGGAATCAACATACCAAAAATCAGATCAATCGGATGATTAGATCACATAGAAATTTGTTGTTAAAAAAGTAAAAAAATCAACATGTTTAAAATGGACTTTCTTGTAATGATTATAGAGTTGCTACGCTTTCTAAATCGTACCTAACTACTAAAGGAATCACCATGCAAAGTTTGAAATCGATAGGACAATTCTAACATGCCTAATTTAGTGAAAAAATCTATCTCTCTGTGACGGACGAACGGACCGACTCTAATTATAGAAAAGCTTCGCATTTAAAAAAATAGACAAATGAGTATAGTGTTAGAACTGAATAATCAGAATATAAAAGTATAAGAGTTGATGCAAAATTGTAAGCAAAGTTGAAAAACTGCTTGATACAGAATAATGTTTATGGACATACTTACATTTTTAGAACTTAATTATAGAGTTGCTTCGCTTATAATATTGTACTTTGATGTCCCAGGAATCAGTATACAAAAAATCAGATCAATCGGATAATTAGATCATATAAAAGTTTGTTGTTAAAAAAGTAAAAAAATCAACATGTTTAAAATGGACGTACGGACATTTTGGTAATAATTATAGAGTTGCTACGCTTTCTAAATCGTACCTAACTACTGCAGGAATCACCATGCAAAGTTTGAAATCCATAGGACAATTCTAACATGCCTAAATTAACGAAAAAAGCTATCCGTTACGGACGGACGGACGGACGGACAGACGGACGTACGGACGGACCGACCCTAATTATACAAAAGCTTCGCTTTTAAAAATAATATTAGGTAGATAGAATTAAGACATAAATCAATCTATACCTATAGAACGAATAAAAGAAACAATATGTATATTAGACTTAGTTTGATATGAAATTAATAAAATCATATATTATATTGTTATTCCAGCCAGCATTATGAAGGAGTTTACAAGTAAATTGAGATAAAAGAATAGAGTGTGCATAGAAATTGTTGTCATCCCACTTAATGAAATCATCCTCTACGCTTATTTTTAAAGATCTATCTTTTGCAACTAAAATTAAATGGGACAATATGTACTTAAAAGTAATGTAATTTGTATGTATGTATCGTTATACTTTGTTTCTGTGAAAATTCAAATTAAACAAGGATGACAAAATCCATAAAAGCGAAGCTCTGAAACGTTAGGACAAGCGAACATTAACACTTAAAGTCGAACGAATCAAAATTGTAAGTAAATCTGCTGAAAAACTGCTTAAATACAGAATATTGTTTAAGGACATACTTTAGGACTTGATTATAGAGATGCTTCGCTTATAACAATGTACTATGTTGTCCCAGGAATCAGTATTCTAAAAATCAGACCAATCGGATAATTTTATGACATAAAAATTTTATATTAAAAATTAAACAAGCAAAGTTTGAAATCGATAGGACAATTCTAACATTCCTAAAGTAACGAAAAGAGCTATAAATAAAAATAACAAAAATTCCATGGTTAGTTTTTTCACTTAAGCATTAATTTTTGAATAATTTAAATCTCACAAACCTTAAGCAATATCTAAACAGGGTACCGACTAAATAGAGATAGACAGGCAGGCAGGTATATGATAAATCATTTACCCCCCCCCCCCTTCCTTGAATTCACAAAAAAACAGATATACATTATACCCACTCTCTTCCCTTTTTCACTTCTTAAAAAAAAGTTGGAATTCCCCCCCCTCTTCCGTCGAAAAAAACCATGTGAATTGACGTCACGTACTACGTTGTAAGGGGTTAATGTGGCTCTGGTGGCTCTGTGCGTTGAAGCGCGCAATAGTCTAGTTGCCATGCACATTAAACTACCTTCCAGGGACAAAGGGATGGTACAATTGACGACAATTTTCTTTCACGTTTTTGAAACTTGATTGAAAACATTTTGCTATGAAAATGTGTTGTAATTCAATTTTATTTTCCATTGTCCATCCCTCCCTGATTAATTCCAGTTTTATCATTAGCTTTGTAAGATACAAAAATTTTATTAAACAAGGATGACAACATCCATAAAAGCAAAGCTCTGAAACAGTAGAACAATCGAACATTAACACTTGTATAGTGTCAGAACTGAAAAATCAGAACATAAATCTATAAATACACTAGAGGGAGAAAGGTTTAAATAACTGTATCTCCCCATCGAAACCGTCTTGTGAAACCTTTCTATTTGGTCATTGAAAATCAACCAATGGTGTCGCTTATATTAACACAGCCAAGTAGAAGAAAATAATTAAGAAGCAGACGAAAGAGGACCTTGAAAAATGAAGGGAGGTAGTCGTCTGTATACACATCTATGCTATGGGTCTGTTGTATAAATGTCGAATCAAAATAGTAAGTAAATTTATTGAAGAAAAAAAAGTACAGGATAATGTTGAAAGACATACTTACATTTTAGGACTTGATTATAGAGTTGCTTCGCTCATGACATTGTACTTTGTTTTCCTAAAAAGCAGTAATCCAAAAATCAGATCAATCGGATAATTATATCACATAAAAATTTGTTGTTAGAAAAGTAAAAAATCTACATGCTTAAAATGGTTGTATTGACATTCTGGTAACAAATACAGAGTTGCTACGCTTTCTAAATCGTACCTAACTACTACAGATTGACCGACCCTAAATATAGAAAAGCTTCGCTTTTAACAATAGAAATAATTAGTTAAAGTCTGCAAGGGTAAAAACAAAAATATTTAATTGATGAAAGGTGTATAACAAGATCGGCTCGGAACCGCGAGGCCAGCAAAACTGGAATAATAACACATTTTATTTAAATATCCAAGGATAGCTTTCAAATATAAAGATGCGATAAATAACTATTCCAGTATGGTTTCTAATCCGTACTTTTCCTCTTGACCAGATGCGGTTCTGAGCCATACTGAAAAGTCATGTATCTTTTCATATTACAGAGAATTTTCCAACAAAGTCGGAATTATAATCTTATATTTTATTAACCGAGAAAAGCTGTCAATGATAAAAACTATTCCAGTATAGCTTCTAATTTTTATTTTCTGCTGGATCAAAACCGTTTCAGATCAGTGGCGTGCGAAGCACTTTGTCTAAGGGGGTGGGGGGGGGGGGGTTATTATCTATACTAATCTTAGATAATGGAGTTTTTAAGGGGTGGGGTTTATTCATTTTAGGCATGATCCCCATTTCTTTCCCATCCCTTTCCCTCCTCTCTTCCCCCCAATCCCTTCTCTACTAATGAATGGAAGACGGGGGAAGTAAAAAGTTGTAGCTAAAAATACATCTTGCAAAAAATTTTGAACAGAAGAAAATAACATGTACATTGTACAATACTAAAATTTACATAATATGAAAATATGATTTCTAATATTTCTCGTCTATTTCTTGCGTTTTAGGCGAAAGGGGGAGGGGGGTAATTGCTCCAAATACCCCCCTTCGGTTGGCACACCACTGATATTATATAATAAGGTATAAGAAGCTTTGCTTCTACAAATATATGCTAACAACTAGGGTTGGGCCGGAAATCCGGCCATTTTCAATATAAGGCCGGATACCGGATACTGAAAATATACGTATAACGGATACTCGGCTTATTTCTAGTGCCTGATATCCGGTAATTTGCCGGATATCGAACGTTGGCCATATATCCGGCATTAGAAATCAGCCGGATATCCGTTATCCGGCCAAAAAAAGTATCCGGCCCAACCCTACTAATAACCTGTAATCCCATACATAACTCGCCCAAATTATCCCCCATAACGTTAGCGCAAAAGATTGTAAATCCCCAAACTGATTAAAGAACAATACTTTTAAATCCTTTGGGGGGGATTTTCTAACACACGTTGTTATTAGCGAAGCTACTCTATAATTAGAAATGTTCGTACGTCTAAAAGAACCGGAATAGGTAAACGTGAATTTCTCGGCTACTGTTGAAGATAGGGACTGATTTTTTTGTTGTAGCCTTTAATCAACGAGCATCCAGAATATACTTCAATTGGTCCGTCAGTCTGTCGATCATTCAACGCAAGAAAAATACACATTTTATCCCCCCAAAAAAATAAGTTTCGTGATTTTATGACACTTTGAATATGCTCTATAACTTCCTTTGTCCGTTAGTTCACACATTTTTAGTGCTTCGCTTCTTATGGAAGCTGTGATCCTTGTTACTAATATATGACGTATATATGTGTGTTACGTTGAACGTCGTTCGAGTCTATATAATTGCTTGTATAAAAAATAATAGTTGCTCTATAAATAAACTAAAATAACCTTTAAAAGGTTAAATAATAATTTTATTTAGGAAAAAAATCCTATTTTGATTCAATAATAAGAAAATGATTATAGTAAAGGGAATAAGCTAATTATAAAGCAGCATGGCTCTATCAAATATCCATTATCTACAAGGAGGGAGGGGGCATTAGACTTACTTATCACACTAGTGCGCATAAAAAAACTTTGAGGACTCATTTTAAATTTTGATTAATTTGTTCGTTAACTACCTGTCCACTCCAGGCAGGGTGTTTTAACTGAATTTTGATTGGTTGGTTCCACATATGTGGGGTAATTTTGTTTATCATTATTGGATATTTACATCAATTTGTCGTCCATTGTCTTATCCCTTGATCCCGGCCCTGATAATCTGACAGCTTCCTTGCATGGTTAAAATCGTTCTTGTTCACTTACGCATCAAAAATTCCCCATAGCAACGTAAGAAAAAATATTTACGTTCTTTTGGGTTATCTTAGAATTACTCCAAACTGAATTTCAACATTTTCATATTGAGCCCTTAGCCTTTATAGATGGGTGGACTTTAATTCTAAATCCTAACATTATTTTTGTAGAGTGGTATTTTTTCCAGGGGGCTTTTTCAGTTGTATTCACCCGAAAATTTTACCTTCTTTAGGACATTTTGACACAACTCTTAAACAAAAAACGAGGGAGGTATGTGGGATGAAGGGGTTGAGATTTAGACCGGCGTTATTTTATTTCACATACTTAAAAAACAAAATGGGTCAATTGGCTGTAAAATTGATATATTTATGGTATTTGATTTATATTTTTGTTGATCCGGGCCTTTGGACCCCTTTTGTATATAATAATCAGACAAATTATATCTTTTCATACGCGGACAATAATACTCTTTAGCATAAACAATTTTGGCGGATTTTCTGGAGGATATAAAAATCCATAACCCAAGAAACTTTTGGGTCGGATGTATATTATTAGCTTCTAGTGTCCCAGAAGGATAATTTAGATATTCGATATGGAACATATTTATAAATATTAAGAACAAGAAAGATTGTGTATAGGTTGCGTGGCATTTTCTGGAAAACATGAATATTTTCTTTCTATTGAGATTTAGGACGAAAGTGTGTAAGAAAAATTTAGCTTTTTATTATGATATTGTATTACATAAACTAGTAAAGTTTTTGTTTGTTTGTCCTTTTAGATCTTGCTAACCATTCAGAGAATTGAGTTCTCAATCTTAGAAAAGCTTTGTATAGGTCCTGGGATGGTTTTAAGCCATTTTTCTAGACGTAATCCTCCAACTTTTCGATTAATAGTTGTAAATGGCGCAGCCAATAGTGATTTAAAGAAAAGTTTTCTATAAATAAAAAAATAATTCTATAGCTGCGCCAAAATTTATTTTGATGTAATTTATATGTAACTTTATATATACATGTATATATGCATAAGGAAATCCGTTCTAAATTTATATTTTAGTTTTACAAGGGAATATTTCATTCTTAAGCTAAAGTTTTTAAATAAATACAAAACAAGAGGTAAAGCCAACATATATTTAGGGTTTGGCAGACAAGCGTCAGCCGTCTGCCAAGGGCAAATCAACGTTTTACAACTTTAAAAATCACCTGGAAGTCTAAACCTGACCTATATAAAAAAAATTTTAAATTTCAATTCAAGGCTTATTTACGGCTGCTGCGCGGTTGCCGAGTCCTGTTAATAACAAGGATAGCAACATCCACAAATGCGAAGCAAATCAAAAAGTGAGACTTACGAAAATTCAAAAATATAAAGTAAGAACTGATTTAATATTAAACTCTGTTTTGTAGTTTGAATGGAATTTTGTATGGATCTTAAATATACATAGAATGCTTGATATGGTCATACTAACATTTTTAGACTTGATTACATAAAGATCCATATTCCATAAATTAATTGAATACAACAATCTACTGAAATCTAAGAATATAACATTCTTTTTAAAAACATTTGTGCTCAAAATAAGATTATCATATTGGGACATATCTAATTTCTTTTAGCAAATTAAACCTTTTACTCAACCAAGGACTCTCAGCCATAAAGTTAAAAAATAAACAATTTATAATTTAAATCAAATAACTTAAACATATTTACAACAATCCATTGAGATAACCTTAAGGAAAACGCAATAGCCTTCTTTTTACCCATTGCATAAATATTAGGATATTAGGTTAGGTTAAATTGGGTTGCATAAATACCGCAGAAGGAAGGGTTATTTTAATACCTTAAAGCGTTTTCTTCAGACATTTTAGTTAAGACAAAACAAGAAATATTATGTACAAATACATATTATATGTGTCTTCCCCCTAAAGCAGATATTTTATTCTTTTTGAAATTAACTTTTCTTTTAAAGAAAAAAAAGAATTCTGTTTGAAGTTTTAATTTCCTTCTGCTTACACTTGAATGGACAAACTCATTGAGTTGAGACAATTTTCTTCATATGAATTCGGACAGTTAAACAAGTTACTCTGTTGAATCTTGAAATACTGACTCACAATATTACGTTTTTTTTATTAGCCTAAACGCCTCTATGGGCACTTGAGGAAAGGGGGTGGTAAGTCGACCCTCCACTCAATTTAACAAAAGAATTTCCTGGACATCAATGAAACATCACTGCAAAGGAGAACCATATCGGATAAGTGGTTAGCAAGATCTTTCGCTTTACTAGACACACCGACATAATGTTACTTTTATATAAGAATATGGCAAGTACTGAAAACAGCCAAGCTATTTCAGGAGATACAATAGTAGTAATGTGATAAAAACAAGAATATTTAAGATTATTGTTAGACTTACAGCCTTTAGTAGCAAAGCTACTCCTCATAATGTCTATATGTATAATATATATGATTTTCTGGGCTCCGAATTAAGATAATCAATTGAATTTTTTGTGATGATTCCCTCTATGAATGAGCATGGTCCGTTAGTTTGTAGGTCACACTATAAAAAGACATTATAGAAATGTAAATAGGTTGCTTGATTTTCTATTAATATCATCGCGTTCTCTCTCTTTTTTTTTATTTCAATAACCACTGAACATCTACTCTATAACTTACTTTGTCCGTTTGTCTATCTAAGATTTTATTGTGGTTTGATAATTATGAATGATTTCATCCTTGTTTTTGCAATATTTTGAAACACAGTTTTATATATTAATTTAGTTAAAGTTATGTTTTTGACGAAAAAATAACATTTTTAATACGTTTCAGCCGGACAGTCAAACGTTTGATAGTATATACTTTGTCCAAAATGATCAGATTTTACTGATAGTAAGCATCAAGTAAATAAAAAGAAAGAGGGTAAAAACTGAATGAGACAAAATTGAGAGGGGAGAAAAACCAAAATTACCTTGTCTAAAAAAATGCTTAGCGTTTAAAATTTTATAGATTAGAAATTCTTTTTTATCTTTGAATGAAGTTTGTTTACAAGTTTTCAATTATTTTTCAAAATTAGATTACAACCCTATAGGGTCTAGCTAGCTGTTACTGATGTCTTAAGGTAATAAACCAAAGTTTACTATTGTATTAAAATTACTTGTATCGACCAAAAAGAGTCCTTTTTTGGACAGGGAAAACTTTTTCGCTGAATTTTGATTGGTTGGTCCAAACTTTACATCAATAATCCAAAAGGGATAATCTTTCTCATCACTATTTGGGATGAATATCAATTTATCGTTCATTATCTTATCCCCTAAGATCCCGGCCTTATGACCGTTGTTAAAGAATTATTAAAACAGTTATATTGTTAGTTCCTTCCGGAATTTTAGTCATCAGGGAAAAGGGATAAAGCAATAGATGATGGATTATCCTTCAATCTCAATTCTTTGGTTTAAAATTCTTCATTTATAAAGCTTTAGTCAATAAATCTTGCCGTTATTTTAACTTACATCCCTGAAACATATATAAAAAGCTGTTTTTAAGAATATAATTGTACAAAATAACAGTACAATATAAATTTATTGTTAGCTGTAGTTTTACTGTGTTAATATGGAAAGTTTTTTGTAAGGGGGTAAGGACATAACGCGCGAGGAATATCGCTTACACATTTTACCACAACGCACGCATGGCTCCCGAGTTATTCGGTTCGGTGCTTACACAATAATGCTAAAATTACTCAATAGCAAGTCCTTCATTTTGAGTTTATGTTGGCTTACTAGCGGCAGCCCCCTAGATGCCTCTTGAGGTAAAGGGGGGGGGGGGCGGGTGACCCCAGCCCATTTTCAATTCTATTTTTTTTTCAAGTAAAAAATATGGTGGTATTTTTTCTAGGGGCGATTTATCTCGGGAGGGTGGTGGTACCCTCCCCACAAATTGTTATAAACTTTCTATGGCTTATGAAAAGCTTCATCTTAAAATAGAACCAGTTAGCGAGATCCTTCGGTACACGCAGACATCCTGTTACTTTTATATAAGGATACCCTCTCCGTTTACATTATATAAAGGATATTTGCTTCAAAGAATAAACACTTTACGATTCGCTTTCGTTGAAATTTCTATGGCCGGAGAGAAAGAGAAATACAGAGTAAGGATAGATCTAACCATGATGGGAAATTTTATCAGTTGTTTCTCAAATTTTATACAGTGATCATAATTTAGATAATTTTAAAAAATTTCAAAATATTTGATAGATTTTTTAGCTTCACTTTGATAGATTTTTTTTGCTGAATTCGTTTAAAATTTTTTGAGATGGACTTTTATTTGTGAATTTGTATATGGTTGAAATGAAAATGAGGTTCATTATACATTCAGGTATGTTAGAATTGTTCTAATGATCTTAAACTTGGTACGATGATTCCTGTAATAGTTTGGAAAGCGTAGCAACTCTATAGTCATTGCTAAAGCGTCCATAGTCCTTTTAAGACAAATAAATTATTTTTTGACATATTTTTTATGATATGAGTTTCTTTCTTTTCTGGTGCTTTAAATAATGATTTCTGGGAAAATTAGGCATTATATGAAATGCGACTCATCCCTATGATAAAGTCTTAAAATCTAAGTCCGTATTAAATATTATTATAATGGCAAAGCCATTCTATAATTTCAAATGCCCGTCTGTCAGTTTGAAAACGTCACTCCCATCGGCAGCTATTTTAACTTAACGATTGGAATTTTCGAAGAAGATTCCAATGACAATATTACGCTTCAATCTCCGATTGATTATACAGTGTTTTGGATTAGAAAAAAAACAATGAACGATATGGTTTGCTTGGCTGCTGATAAAGATAGATACTTGAAATTTCCGGAAAAGATTTCCATGATTTATAAGCATCTACTCTATAACTTTATTTGTCCGTACAAGATAGATACATTTTTATGGAATCAAATTGTTTTTTTTTCGGCTTTATGTTTGTCCTCTAATATCTCGGTAACAACATTTCTATTTAAATGAAGGATAGATATAGCTTATGGGCTGGTTTTAGGCTTTTTATTACTGAATCAAAGTCAGGGGCGTCGAAGCATTTTTATTGGGGGGGAGGGGGGTAAAATTTTGAAAATAAAAAATTTAGGGGTGCCTACGGCACCCCCAAGCTCATTTTTTTTTTTTGGGGGGGGGTAATCTTTATTTCATAGAGGCATTTTTTTATTTTGGGGGGGGGGGGGGTAAAAATTGAAAGTCCAAAATTTTGGGAGGGGTAATCACCCCTTTACCCCCCCCCCCTTGGACGTCTATGATCAAAGTCTTTGGGTCGATTTTAGGTTAGTTTTAAACTCTTCCAATCCCTTAACGACAGGGGACCTAGATGCTAGGAGCGAAGCCACTGTTATACATATTTCAGAAGCAATTAAAATGATGTAACTTTTACTTTCAAAGTTTTTCACATGACATATATGCATTATCGATTATAATCATGGAATAACATGGTATCAATAACATAATAACATATTGAAATAAATTATGTAACATTAATCACAAAGGACTCTTTTTTTGAAAAGCTTTGAAAAGGTTCAAAATTTGCTTACTTCCTATTTGAAGTAGCGTAGATTCTGTATAATAAGAATATGTGTTTTTTAGAATTTTGACGGTATCTTTAATTGTTAAAGACAGATTGAGTTTCGTAAATTTAATCAGCTATTAATGTCATATTTTGTGATTCATTTACAATAGCTGCCTATTATCTTAAGCAATAACTACATCAATTAAAAACGGCACTACGTCAAACCCTAGATACGTCAAACAGTAGATGCGACAAACGCTAGATAGACAAACAGTAGACAGACAAACCCTAGACACGAAATACGCTAGATACGACAAACGCTAGAATGCGACAAACGCTAGAATATGACAAACACTAGATTTTTTTCTAAAGGCGACAAACAATAGATACGACAAACGCTAGAATTAATCCTATTATATCTATAATACAAAGTAGAATGATCTCTGTATTACCGTCTTAAGCTTAGGATCCCGGTAACCGCTCAAACTAATGGGCTCTACTCTTCAGGGATATACATAATGGTCTAGTGATGGTTTTAAGCTTTTTCTTAGGGGTGAGACACTCCCAACCACCCCCAACAAAAAAAAATTATCAATTTCTTGGGGCAAATCTGCAGGGAAAGGACAATGATAGCAGTGCTGTTTATTACACTAGTCCTCAAAGTTTTATACGAACGTTTTTTATTCATTGACTACACAACTTTTGTTACGTGAATTAATTTTGATTGGTTGGTTTAAAAAGTTGAGTGTTCAAACGTTATAACCACTAATTTTACAGTATGTACATAGATTTTTCGGCAATTATCTTATCCCTTTAGATCCCTGCGTTGATAGATTTTTTTAATTTAGTATTTATGAACGAAAATGTCTATGAATATTTTATAAGTTTAAATTCTAGCATATGTCGTTTCTAGTGTTTGTCGCACTTTAAAAATTCTATCGTTTGTCGCGAAATTGAAAATTCTACTGTTTGTCGCAGTCTAGTGTTTGACGCATCTATTGTTTGTCTGTCTAGCGTTTGACGCATCTACTGTTTGTCTGTCTAGCGTTTGTCGCATCTACTGTTTGACGTATCTAGTGTTTGACGTAGTACCTTAAAAACATGTAAGAATGATAAACAATTGAAAACGACCAGGCCAATATTGCTTGGTTCACTTCTTCAAAAGAAAATGAATTGAAAATGATTGATAAAATCAATGAAATATATGTTCTAGAATAGTGTATTTTTATTAAAATAGGTTAAAATACTTTAACTTTAAAAATTTCTCTTGCTGTATAATCTTTTCTCGTATTCATTCGAATCCGGTGGATAGGAACCGGTTCTCATCCATACGAAAAAACTATGTCTAGCATCGTATTATATACAGTTTTCTACGAATATAGAAATGTACAATCATAAGATTAAAACCAGTTTTTTTAGCCGGTGCCTTCGGCACCACGGGGCTAAAAAACTAGTTTTAATCTTATAACTGTACATTCTATATCCGCGGAAAGCCGTCTATATAAATAACTATTCTCGTATTCATTCGAATCCGGTGGATAGGAACCGGTTCTCATCCATACGAAAAAAAACTATGTCTATCATCGTATTATATCCAGCTTTCTACGAATATAAAAATGTACAATCAAAGATCAAAACAAGTTTTTTTAGCCCGTGCCTTCGGCACCTCGGGGCTAAACGACTGGTTTTAATCTTATATTGTACATTCTATATCCGCGGAAAGCCGTTTATAATACGATGAAAGAAATAACTATTATTGTTTTTTCCCTAAAAATTATGTAACAGTAACTAAATCGTTCTAATGTTATAAAACAAGGACGGCTCAATCCATAGCCGTGTTGTTAAAAAAGTTTTATAACAAACCTTGAATCGCACACTCTAAAAGATCTTATTAAATAATCTTAAATATAAAGGTAGTAGCGTACACAGGGTTTTGTCTGAATAGCCTTTAGGGGGCAAAAAAGGGTAAGGTAATCCATCCAAATTGGTTATTTTACCCTCTTTCGCACACCACTGGAACGGTGACAAACCAACCAACTCGTTTAAAATAACTTTTATAATTATTATTAAGATAGGGCCAATAATGATCAAACTTATAAAATAGAAAGTAATTTTTTTTTTTATAAAAAAAGTCTTATAAGCCATGTTAATTTTACAAATGTATTCCGACGTACGTAAAAACGGACGTACTCAATATTATGCAGCCGCAACTATAGAGAAGATATTCTATCAAATTAAAACTAGAGCCAACTGTCTAAAAAATCTTTTCTATTTGGTGAAATGTTTTGTATTTGTTACTTGTTGCATATCCAACTAAGTGAAATTGAACCATATGAAAGCAAAATAACACACATATGCAAAATATGGAAGAAAAAACAGTTAGTTTAAAGAAAAATGTCCTGGAAATTTTTGCATGCGAATTGTTCGCGAAAATTATGTGCAAATGTCACAATTATACACTGAGACTATGAAGATTTTTAATACAGTTTTTTTTGTTAAATTTTACTTTTTGGAAGCAAAGCAACTCTATAAGTGGTTGTGTTTGTCTTTTGTTAATGGTTTGAAGATAATTTACTTCCCTATTACTTTACTCTCTTTCCCTTTATATTCCCTTCCCCTTTACCAACCCTTATATAAAACATAAATATTTGTTTTACGGGAGATCATTGGGATCAACTGCAGTTCACGGTAATTATTCCTGGTAACGAATATTTCCAAAAATCTATGAATTTTAAAGGCTGCTAGCTGCCAAACGGCTGAACGTACAGCTTATGCCCGCACACTGTTTTAAGCGGCATAAGAAGGCCTAAAAATAATCTTAAATTGTCATAAATTAATAATGCATAATTATCTAGCAGTGCAGAGAAATGCGGGAAAAAGACCTATTTTATGCGTTTTTTCTTCAGTGAAGCTTTCCCTGTGCATCATTGGATCTTGGCTATTCTAGATTATTTGAAGGCCCTCTTATGCCGCTTAAAATGGTGTGCGGGTCTGAAGATCTGAAGTTCAGCCGTTTGCAAGCTAGCAGCCTTTAAAATTCATAGATTTTTTGAAATATTCGTTACCAGGAATATTTTACCGTGAACTGCAGTTGATCCGATCATTGAAACTTTGTAATGTTTTTAATGATACCTTTTTTTCCTTTTCTCTTTATGTTTGAACCTATATTTTACCAAAATAATATTAACATCTTATGATCTTCATTACTATTTTATTTAGTAATACTTATTGATTATCTTTTAAGATCTAATCCATTTATTGGAAAAAATATTTTGGAGAGGTTTAAATTGTAGTTCATTATAATAATTGGCTTGGTAATTCTTTTTATTTATTTAAAAACAAGAGTGACAACATTTATAAAAATTCATAAACGTTTTCTTCTTCGCTGGCCTAACATCTTTTATTTGTGGACTTTTATTGAGTTTCTATTGGTTGGTTCATTAAGTTGAGTGTCCAAACGTTTCAACCACTGATTTTACTCAAATAAGGGGTAATTTTGTGTATTATCATTGGTGATGTACAATAATTTATCGTCCATTGTCTTAATTCTTTAAATCCCAGCAAACTTCATTACAACTTTCTTGGTTCACATAAATTCTATAAAAATGGTTGTAATTGATTGTCTTTATCAGAGTTGCTTTAAATGGCTTGGATGGTTTTATTGATATAAATATTGACGCTTCATATTTAGACAGTCTTCCGCGAATAGTAAAATTAAAAATTATTAGATTAATTCCAGTGTTTTTGGACCCGAGGTTAAAAAACTTTGGGCTATTATGATTTTAATTTCATTATTCGTAGAAAATTTGTCTATGATACGATACATGATTTTTCAGTAAGGCTCATAACTGGTTTAAATAAATTAAAAACATTCGGCGTGTGTGGAAAAATGGGGGGATTGCACGCTATCTTTTTAATGTAACTCTATCGAATCAGCTAGCTGTAAAATTGCATTTTCAATATTTTCACAATTTCAGCTTTCTCCCATTTTTCATCATGCTCAGATTTACTGGATGCTTAAATTCAAGGATACTTTGCTTTACGGCTGGGGGAAAAAAGTATTAAAATTTGCGTACTTAAAAAACTGTGATTAGTAGAACAGCTACTCTATAATTAAAATATGTCTGTATTTCTATTAGATTGTTAACAGTAATTAAACAAGATGACTCCTAGAACATTCTACAGTCTCTACGCATTGAATAGTTTTTCACTTTACTACAATAATAGGTGCTTTCAATCTAACCTTTTTACTGGCTACCGAACTCAACACTCACTATTCCTACGTGGTACTATCCCAGCGGGGCTCTTATTTACATTGTATAGTCTAACCTTAACTAAGCATCAAATATGTATTTTTTTTCAATCTGTTTATTTGTGGTTCATATTAGATTTTAGGGAAACCGCCAAATTATTTAATTTTTCTTTATTATTTTGTATTATTATTTTTCTTTTTTGTTTGTTATTATTTTGTAAATAAAAGTGTCTAATGTTTGTGATGAATAGTCTGCAGGCAAACAATATTGTTTAAGACAGACAGACGCACGGCAAGACCTTATTTATAGACTATCTGTTCTATCAAATATACCAACTTTCTATCTTTTAAATTTGCCGACATTCTTTTGCAGAAAAGGGGTATATTTATAAATTTAGCGCAGGCATGGGATGTGAAACCAATAATAATACACTTATATACCTCATGCTGTGATTTGGGAAGAATTAGATATTTTTAAAAACCTAAACAGATATCAACAAATTGTTGTCTGCGGTTTTCTTTTTTACAGTTGTTACAGAAAATTTAATAAAATAAGCAGGAATTCAGCTTATTTCATGTAAAATCTACACACATTACACATTTTGTACTTATCAATTTGAATGAATTAATACAAATCATTCGAAATATTTTATGACGTATATTTTAACTTAAACTAGCGGAGAGAAATAGTTATAAACCTTCCCGGGACCTATGAGAAGCTACCCTGTTAAGAAGAACCCGATCGGTTCTGTGGTTAGCGAGATCCTTTGGTACGAACAAACACACAGACAGACACACAAACATCCTGTTACTTTAGTATAAGGATAATATCCTTATACTAGAAATGCCTGGATGTACCATCCAGGTTTAGATAAATTAGTGAAAATTATTGTTTCCTTTTTTTATAATACATTATTGGTATTGCATCTTATAGCCATTCTTTCATAGCGTAGTGGTATGATATGAGAGAATGGGGTACGAAGATCAGTGGTTCAATTCAGGGAGTAAGGGAGGGGACAATGGATCGAATATTCAATTTTTAAGGAGTCTCAGACTTTGGGGACTGGCTTAAAGGGAATGTGCACGAATACAGCAGATTCTTACTGATTTTGGGGACTTGCGCATCAATGCCCCGCTAACTTAGCTGAGCTAGTTTTGAATATGCAGACAGAAAAGTTTGTCATTTATCGCTGGTTTTAACAAATATTTTTTCCCAAGAAAATGTCTTTTCATGTATAGAAACTCTACTGTGATATTTATGTATTAAATAATCTAAGAACCGCTTGAATTTAAGGGTCCGTTATAAATATATCAGAAGGGTTGGGGTAGTTCTAAACAAGATTTTTCTAGTGATTAATTACAGAATGTTTACTACATTGTGATGTGTTGATAATTTAATTTTCAAGTAAATGATTTTTTTCTTAGAACTAATTTTGTTCTAAATTAGGTTACCATGATCCCCTTACAATTTTGGTAAAATTTTCTTGATAAATCTAGTTTTCATTGCTTTTCAGCGAACCCTCTTAAATTGAATTAATTGCCCATTGTCCCCTCCCTTACTCCCTGGGTTCAATTATTGTTGTTAGAATAAACATATTTTATTTCCTTTAAAAAAAATTTAATTTTTTATTAAATAAATAAAATAAAACTAAAACTTATTTTGAAAAGTCACTTAAAATCTTTAAAAAAGCAATTTAAAAAAAATGTTGCCAAGCCTCGAACCGACTTCCTTGGCCCTAAATATTCTAAAGAATATTTCTTTTTATGACACTAGCGGCTTCGCCCCTAGCCTCTAGGGGCTTTGCCCCAAGAGGTTTGATCAACCTAATTTTTGTATTTTAGATTTAAAAAGAAAAAGTAAAAAAAAATTTTTTTTTGGAGGGTATTTTTCATTTTTTGGGGGGGTTGGGGGTGTCCCACCCCCCGTGAAAATAGCTTAAAACCACCACAGGACCAGTAGGTATATTCCCTGAAGAGTAGAGCCCAATCGGTTCAGTGGTTACTGAGATCTTAAGCTTCAGACGGACAGACAGACGGACAGACGGACAGACAGACAGACAGACATCGTTCTACTTTGTATTATAGATTGTAAACAATATCAGTAATTAATAAAATAAAACTAATTTTGAAGTCCCTTAATATATTTAAAAAGGTAATTAAAAAAAAAATTATCGCCAAGCCTCGAACCGACTTCCATGGCCCTAAATATTTTAAAGAATACTTTATACTAATTGTTTAAATTAACTGATCATTAAAGCTTTCCTCTTTAGCTCAGTGGATAAATTTTATTGTTAATATTTTATCCAAGCAGTCTGAAGCACCTAAGATCGAAACCTCTTCGGGTATTTAAAAAATATTTTTATCTGTATAGAGAGAGAAAGAGAAAGAAAGATATTGTTGTGTGGAGGGGGGGGGGGGGGTAATTTTTTTCCAGAACGATTTCTCTTGGGTGGGTGGTTTTACCCTCTTCCAAAATAGTTAGAAACCTTCCCAGAACCTATGATAAGCTACCCTGTAAAGGAGAACCATATGGGTTCAGGGGTTAGCGAGATCCTTTGTCACAAACAAACAGACAGACAAATAAACATTCTGTTACTTTATTATATGGATGATAGCTTTAATAGTTTATTATACATGCGGGCAATAGAACTGGAATTCTTGATAAGTTACTTGGGGGGTTTTGAACCGGCGACCTATAAGCTTTGAGGGATACTTAATATTATAGGAGGAAAGAGAGAGAGAGAGAAAGAAATTCGTAGGTTGCGTAATTTTCAATCATCAGCAACCGTTTAAACGGATATAAAAATCAAAAATTTATAAAGTAACAGGATATTTGTCTGTGTGTTTGTATGTTTGGAGGGTAGGGCGAGTAATATAATAGTTATTTAAAGCATCGTATTATTAACTATTATTATATAACACTGGCTTTAATCTGAAATGATTGTGCATTTTTATATTCATAGAAAACTGGATATAATAAGATGTTAAATATATTTTTCAGTCTGTTATGTTAAATAAAAAATTTTTTTTACATGAATGTCCCCACCTGGAGTCGATCTTGGATAGCCACGACCTTAGCCTTACAACGTACCCCTATGCCACAAAAGCCGCATTAATATCAAACAAAAATTGGTCATCTTTTTACAACCCAAAACAAAATTAATAATGGGGATTAATCAACCCTTCTTTTTCTTCCATTGTTCTTTCCTTGAACTTTCCTTGAATATTAATATTTTTCTTCCATTGTCTTTTACCCTACTATTAATCTTTTTCTTCCATTTTCCAATCCCCGACTATTAATCTCTGAATATTAAGGGGATAGAAATTGAAATTATTATAATAGCTAAAACTATTACGCCGATATTAAATTACACCAAATTTTTGTTAAAAATATTGTTATAAGAGCTAAAAAAACGTTCCGCCGACATTTAAATACTCTTTTGTTTTAATTTAAATTAATCTAATAATTTTTACAAAGACGACATTATAAAAAAATCACGGAGGTTTCGTGAATTTCATTTTGGGAGGTGGGGGGAGACATAAGGAGGAAATAGGGAAGGAAGAACATATGAAGTGGGATGGATTTATAATAATAGTATAGTTTTTTTTACAAAAACTTAATTTTGATGTAAATTGTTAAAAGAATATCGTTTTTAGGATTATTATATGTGTATGTACATTAGATATAATGTTTTAAATAGTTTTAATTAATATTAGGTCAGTTTAAGCTTAATTTATACGAAACATTGCTAAATTTTAAATCTTTTATATGGGAAATTTTGTCCATGTACTTTTCGACCGAAACCACGAAATTCAAAAGTTGGGAGGTTTCGTGAGAAAAATACACGGAGGTTTCGTGAGTAATATATTTTTTGGTTTCGAGGTTTCGTGAATCATACTATTTTTACTACCTTATCTATTTTTACTTCCAATCTTTGAAGTTGC
Source organism: Acartia tonsa (assembly GCF_053477335.1). Classification (NCBI taxonomy): domain Eukaryota; kingdom Metazoa; phylum Arthropoda; class Copepoda; order Calanoida; family Acartiidae; genus Acartia; species Acartia tonsa. The sequence goes on from NC_137266.1 coordinate 17,327,427, forward strand.
ATATAGCTTATGTATAGAATGTGTGACTTCTTATCTGGCTAACCCAGGTTCGAATCCCGTCCGAGAGGGCCACCGATTTTGTAAATGTTAAAAATTGGAAGATTTCATTAAATAAAAGTTGTCGCAAATATAGGTATTAAATGAAATTAGACAAGCCGCAATAGTTATTTGTCGCATCGTATTATGGACAGCTTTCCGCTGATATTATAAAGAAAAATAAGATCAAAACCTGTGTTGTTAGTCCCGAGGGCAATAACTGGCATTAAGTTTATGATTTTTATTTTAATATTCATGGAAAATTGTCGATGCTGTGCCAGATTTTTCAGTATGGCTAAGAATCGGTTCTAATACAGCGGATATCAATCGGTTTTGGAGCCCTACTGGAAAATAATTAGTTATTTATTTAGCTGACTAATCATATATGACACTAAAATGAAAAGACTTTCAAAAATTTAATTAACAATATTTTTCAGTGGTCTTTCTGGGCATAACTCAAGGGAAACCTTTGAACGAGTGGACATGGATAGAGGATGCTACACCATGGATACAAAATCAAAATGACATCAAATCAGCAGCTTTAACAGATTTAGCACAAGGTAACTAAATAAAACAATGATGACAACATCCATAAGTAACAAAGTTCAAAATATCGTGGATTGGAAAACAAAGTATGTTTCTTAAGGACAAGACAATGGCCAATAAAATGAAGTACATCCCCAATGATGATACACAAAATTACCCCATCTTTGTAACATATAATATCAAGAGTCCTCAAAGTTGTTAGGCCTACGAATAAAAAAAATCTTTGGTAAAGCAAGAGATAGGATGTGGTTATACAATATAAGAGAATCAAGAAACTTCTGTAAGAATATTTCAGTCTTTTGATGCATGACCTACAGACTGACGAACCAAGTAGATTGTATGCTGGATGCACTTTTAAAAAAAGTACATATTTTCACTTTAATAATAGCAGTCTTTCTTAAATAGTAGCCGAAAATTACATTTTCCCCATATTGTTATGGACAGAAGGACAGACTGATTGACAATTTTTTTTTGCTTCGCATGACTCCAATATTTTTTTCTCTAAAAAAGAGGCTCATTATGCACTGCTAATAGGAGTTTTTCAAATTTAGACAGACAATTATTTTATACTACATACAAATAGTTTTAATATATTCTATTTAGAATCAAGATATCAAAGTTCATCCAACAGTGTGTTGAGTTCTAAGCCCTCAAGTACAATATTATCTTCCAACTCCATAGCACTGCCAGAGGCATCTAAAACCAGCCAAACCTACTATCTAGCTAACAAACCAAATACCCAATCATCTATCAGGTATTTACACAGAGAACCTTCGGCAGAAAATTGATAAACAGCTCTAATTTTGAAAATCTAAATTACTGTTTATGTAGTTTTATATTATTGGTCGAAAAATTTTGACACTTTTTGTTTAAAAAACCCATTAATAACAGCTTTTCTATAATTAGGACCTCTACACTTGCATAAAAGTTAAAGTTAGTTCAATTCCATGTTAATTATAAAGCTTGATTATTCACAATTGCTAAAAGCAATACATCTTTATAATTGTTTATACGTCTTTATACTCATTGAAACTGTTGGTTATGTTGTTTTCAATTGAATCGGCGCTACTCAATGACTATAGCTCTTTTATGATTGAAGCACAAAAGTAGAACTTTCCTATAATTTTTTAAATTAAACCATAAATTTCTCTTTATCAAGGATCTAAAGGGTAAGACAATGGCAGAAAAATTGATGCACAAAATTACCCCTTCTGTACAATTAGAATTAGTGATTAAAACGTTTGAACACTCAACTTAATAAACCAACCAATCAAAATTTACTAAAGTCCCAAAAGTTTTTAAGCTAACGAATAAGAAAATGGTATTATAAAACTTTGGGGACTAAACAACCCATTGTCCCCCCTCCCCTCTCTCTCTCTCTCTGTCACTTAATGCAATTTGTAATCCTTGTTAATCTTAAATTTGCTTAGGAGAGAGGATATAGAAGATATCAGTGAAGATTCTATTTCAAATTTAGTTGAAGACTTGGTTTATGAGAGGTATATTTTTTCTTACCTAAAAAATGTTTTATGTATGTTTCAAAAAACTCAAAAATCATTTTTATTTGCAAGTTTGATGAATGACGAATAAATAAACCTTTCTTCATTAGGTCTAAACTGCCATTTTACTTTTTCTTTTAAAAAGAAGAAATAAACAAAATTTGGATTCTTTAGGGAGGATTGAGGTACCCTCCCCCAAATACTTATAAACCTTCCCTGGAATTATAAGAACCGTCAATGCAATGGAGAACCCTGTCGGTCTAGCGGTTAGCAATATATTAAGCAGACAAATACAAATAGACACCCTGTTACTGTTACATAAGGTTTATTCTTATTTATGATTTTAGAGCATTAAACAAAGAGAAAAAGAACAAGGCATATGTACCATTCAACAGCATGACTTTGAACAGCTTACTTCAGAATAAAAACAACCAGGAAGGAACAGGTAAGAAACAAGGCATATGTAACATTCAACAGCATGACTTTGAACAGCTTACTTCAGAATAAAAACAGTCAGGAAGGAACAGGTAAGAAACAAGGCATATGTAACATTCAACAGCATGACTTTGAACAGCTTACTTTAGAATAAAAACAGTCAGGAAGGAACAGGTAAGAAACAAGGCATATGTACCATTCAACAGCATGACTTTTAATAGCTTAATTCAGAATAAAAACAACCAGGAAGGAACAGGTAAGAAACATTATCATTCCTTTAATTAGTGTTAGTTTGTCCCTAGTCATAAGGGCTGTCCAAAGATTGGCGTAGAGGATCTCCACCATCACTTTTTTGTCAATTTCATATCTTCAAAAAGCCTGAAACCTACCCTGAAAATAGTGGAACGTTCAGTTTGGCTGTTTATAAGATCTTAGCGGATATACATACATCTAAATAGACAGAAATATACATAGAATTTAGAAAGGTGAAGTGAATATATTGAATATATTTCATCTGCCATAACCTTGTAGGGGTACCCTGTAACCAATATAACCTAACCTAACCTTAAATAACAATTAACAACAAAAAACAACTCCCCCAATTTTGTTATTAATTTCTTTTAAAATAAGGGTGGGGGACTTGGCCCTTCGAGGGAAACAACCTAATTTTCTATTGAACTTTAGGTTCTGACTTTTAAAATTAATCTGAAAATTTTAAATATTTTAACTTCTTTTAGATCTGAAATTGAGTTTGCCAAAGATCCGCCCAACTATAAGATGGTGGGACAAGCCCAGTAGGAGGCGGGGAAACTCAACAGAAAGGCCACAAAAGTCTTCCACAACTGTTTCTTATTTCCAGGTAATAAATAGCTATTTTCTTTCTTCTACCTTTTCCTTCTCTAACTCGTAGCGGGAAAAAAATGTCTCAAAAATCATCCATGTGACGTCATAAAAATGAGGTAAATTAGAGGAGGAGTGGGCAAGAAATCTAATTTTGAGCTACGCAAATAAAATCTTGTCTCATCGTCATCAGAACCAGTTAGTTTTCTCAGAAACCATAAAAGATAGAGGTTTCATATTTTCCCCTGTTCTCTTTGTTGATAAAATATTTTGAATCTTTTATGCTGCGCTAGTTATGGATATAAGTAGCTTTGCTTTCCAGTCCGTCTGTTTGATAAGCTATGGAAAAATAGTGATTCGGTCTTGTCTAAAAAAACATAAATTTTTTTTTCGTGATTTATTATCCATCGCATATTATTTGTCTTTATATATCAACTGTACATCTGCTCTATAGCTCACTTTGTCCGTTGTCTATCCATGATTTTATGTGCTTGGCTTATTATGGATGTTGTCATCCTTGTTTAGAATGACTCGCCTGAAATGACCACAACAGCTCAATACAAGTTCTATTATCCTGTGAAAGATGATCCAGAAACCCCAGAACAAAAAACAGGTATAACGGCTACATTAATCTTTGTTTAAAATTTCCAGGGAGGGAGGGGATGTTGGACTTTGAATTACACTAGTGGTACTCAAAGTTTTATAACAACACTATCTTATTAACTAAGAAACTTTTATAATTTTTAAAAATTTTAATTGGTTGATTACATACTAGTAGTTTTCAAACTTTGATACTAATAATTTGAATCTACAGAAAGGGTAATTTCATCAATCAAGTGATGTATATCAATTTTTAATTTGCCTTATTATTTAAGATTTCTAGGGGTGTAGTAGAGGCTAGTATTGATTATATCCTTAACTATATTTGAAATTAGTCTTTTATTAATAAAGTGCTTTCCGTCCCAAAAAATATCATTATAAAAGTGCTGAGTAATAAAGTAAAAGTTATTTTTTATCAGTGTTTAATAATGTTTCTAACAATAAGATTTTTCATCATGATACTATTCATTAACATTTAAGGAGAGGAAGTTGCTTTGACCTTTAGGATTAAGAAATTTCTTTCACTTTATAATAATAAAATAATAATCTTTTTAAAGTGTAAAAGCTACTATATACCTAACTTTTAATCAACTATATTTGTATATTGTAATAGTTATTACTCGTATCGTATTATAAACGGCTTTCTGCGGATATAGAATTTACAATTATAAGATTAAAACCAGTTTTTTTAGCCCCGAGGTGCCGAAGGCACGGGCTAAAAAACTGGATTTAATTTTATGATTGTACATTTTTATATTCGTAGAAAACTGGTTATAATACCGTGCTAGACATAATTTTTTTCGTATGGATGAGAACCGGCTCCTATTCACCGGATTCGAATGAATACGAGAAAAAAAGTTGTTTTTACATAATTAAAAGCTGTTTTTATGAAAGCTCTCCGTTTGCAGCAAAGTATCTTTAAGCCGTTTGTAATATTTCAAGAAATACGATGTTCGTCTGTCTGTCCGTATGAAACATAATATCTCAGTAACTTCTTGACTGATAATATTCTACTTGATAAGGTTTTAGGCTATTTTCCAATAAAAAATAATATATATCAGAATACTAGGCTTCATAATTTAAAAAAAAAGCAATTTTGCGCATGAGGAAAGCTTCCAAACATTCCTATGGTATCCTTGCTATTAATACTTTTCTAGTAAAGTAGTATGTTTAGTGTTTATGTGTATATGTCCTGTAATATCTCGCTAATGGATAGATCAATCGTCACTGAACATATTTTCCAGTAAGGCTTCCAATCCGATTAATATCTGGTGGATTAGAACTGGTTCTCGGCCTTGCTGAAAAATCTGAAAAAAGGCATCGAATTACTGACAATTTTTCATGAAAATCAAAAATATCTTAAAATTAATACCAGTTTTGTTAGCCAGGGCCTTCGGCCCCTTGGGTCTATCAAAACTGGCTTTAATCTTATAATTTTTCATTAAGAATTTTAACATATAAAACATTGTTTTAGAAGTAAACTAAAAACTTTCTCACACAAAAAGATGAAATCCAACTTTTACTTTCACTTAATAGCTTTTATTATATCCTTCTCCCTTTACAAATTTTCTACTTTTATATTTTCCAACTTGTAGCAAATAATTCTCACATTTAAAGTAATAGTTATAATCAATTGCCTTTTTTTATTTTATTTATATAATGTCTGTATTAACTAATGTATTAACTAAACATTATTTATTTGTTACACAATAAAATTACTTTATAAGAATGACACCTGTAGTTAATAAATGGGAGGGAGAAGACATTAGACTGTAAATTATTAAAGTTTCTAAAGTTACATTAGAATGATTTCTCCTTCTTAGGCCCAAAAACTTTTGGTACTTAATCTGTTGGTGTCAAAAGGGAATCATTATGTTTATTATCATTCAATGACTTTTAATTTATCATCCATTGTCTTAATTCTTGGGCTTGTGGTTAATAATATTGTGTGTTACTAAGAAACCATAAGAAATACATAAATAATAATTTAGTACATTATTGTATATTCTGTACAAGTTTTAAACATTAGTATATTCCAGACATATGTCTACTTGAAATCTATTCAATATATCTTTGACGATGGAAATTTGAAACTCACGGGTCAATATTTCTTTAATATTCCCCCTATTTTCTAACTGTCCAAAGTCGTTTATAATAATTAGGGAAAGGGTTGAATTTAGACATGAAACATAAATATTAAAATCTTTTCTAAATTTTTACGATCCTGAAAGTTAATATTTACTGATATTTTCCAATAAATTTTTTCGTTCCGTCAAAATTTGGAAAAATAGCCAATATGGCTGTCTAGAAAGAACACGAAACCTCTACACCTAATATTTTCTCAGTGTTTTTTTTTACTTTTTATACAATTTTTTTTAAAAATTAAATATTGATGAGTTTTTTATTTTTATAGAATGAATTATAAAAAAAATAATATTGGTTGATTGGTTTTTGCGATATCAGAACTCAGAACCATATCAGTTTTACTTTTAAACAATTCAATAAATATGAAAACTTTAAAAATTAAATATTGATGAGTTTTTTTTATTTTTTTAGAATGAATTATAAAAAAATAATATTGGTTGATTGGTTTTTGCGATATCAGAACCATATCAGTTTTACTTGTAAACAATTCAATAAATATGAAAACTTAGATATAAAATTTGTATAATAGATAAGACTTTTAAATAATTTATTCTCCCCTTTCTTTATTCCAAAAATCTCGATTTTTCTTTCATTGTCATATCCTAGTATTTATTATGTGTATTTGTATTGTCGTGTGAGTATGTGAGAGGGTTGTAAAGGATAGATAAATTACCACCCCCCCCCTCTCCCTCACATAGCTGTTAAGACTTAAGATTTTTTGTTTCAGGCTTTCAGCGTATCTACTCTATAATAATCCACCTTCCAAAGATCCAACACCCTACATTCTCCAACCCTCCACCCTGCTTACTGTCTTCTACATTTCAACTCAACCATATATCAAACTTGCTAATATCATAAAGTGAAAGAAAAGTTAAAAAATAAACCACCAATAACCATTAAATAATGTATTAATCATTCTAACTCAAGTAATATGTACTAATTTATTATTTAACCTAACATACTAACAAAACAATAATCATAACTTTTTTTACTTTAATGAAATAAATAATCTAAATAAATAAATAAACTATGTTGACTTAAATAAAATGAAAATAAATATTTTTATTTTATTTGGATTGGAGTTAGTTTTGTAAATTGTAACGTTTTGTCCTTGTTCTCTAAGGTCTCATATTTCCTGTATCATGAGTTGACCCTTAGCTTTATGCGGTCATAAATGTTCCCCCCCCCCAAAAAAAAAAAACGCTTTTATCAATATACCTTGTATATTGGGGAATATTAACAAGGATTAAAACATCCATAAAAACTAGTACTGAAACTTTATGACAAACGGATACAGGAAGCAAATGCCTACATTACCAGAAATGAAAAAAGCTATCCGCTTTCTTACGGAGATTGACCAGCCCTAATTATAAAAAAGCTATTGTTCTGTAAGATTAAAACGATTTCTGAAACTGTATAACAAACGGATAATAACACTTAAATAGTTCAGAATAGTCGACAAATAGTCGACGGACAAACTGACCCTAATTATAGAAAATTATTGTTCTGTATGAAGATCTCATATTTCTCATGTGAGTTCAGTTAAGTTGACCCTTCCAGTTTCCCTTCCTTAATCAGGTGACATAAATTTTTCCTCCCCGCCCCCCCCCCAAAAAAAAAAATATTGTACAGCGATTAAGCGAAGATATGTTAATTTTATTTACCATAAAAACGAGATTCAGATTTCAATTTGAGATCCTTGGTAGAGAGATATTAACAGACATCCTATTATTTTATTTTTTGGTTTTCAATGATAACTATGACATATATAGAGTAGACAGAACAGAAAAAGAGTAGTTTTTATTGCAAATCAAATATAATTTTTTTCATTTGTTTTTTATCCGTGGAGATTAACAGACATCCTATTATTTTATTCTTTGGTTTTCAATGATAACTATGATATATAGACAGAACAGAAATGTACAATCGTTTGATTATTAAAACCAGTTTTTTTAGCCCCGAGGAGCCGTTTAACTATGAAAGAAATAGCTATCTGTCTTAAAGAACGAACGAATTAAAAAGTAAAAACTTTGTATATTTGTTTTATTCAAAAAGAGTAGGTTTTATTGCAATTAGAGTCTTCCAACTAATTCACTTACAATTTTGCTTCATATCCGTGTCATGTTATTTAGTTGACCCTTTTTAAAAAATTTAAATTTCCCTTCCTTGCGAAAGAATGTTTTTAAAACTTAAAACATATGAAATGATATTATCAGATATTATCATCAATCTATAATATAATTGGCCAAAAAGCCTTCATAAAGTGTTATAAAGAGAATATAGTATCACTGAAGATATCTATATTCCAACTTTCAATATGTAACTTTGAAGCAATTTTGTTTGTTTTCTACATTACCGAATACTTTGTGAAATCAATTCGTCTCAAATGTAACTTTTCTTAAAAATAGGTTTCTAAAACTTGAAATATAATTTTTAACTTTTCTTACCAATGAATGATGAAAGTATAAATTTAAGAACAATTTGAAATATTTACCCTCTAACGGCTAATTTATTTACTATAATTTCATCGTATTAAATCCAAATTTAATCTTGTTTCTCCCCCCCCCCCCATCCCAATTATTACCATACCATTACCAGGTTGGTTACGATATTATATATTTGTTTTTTATCCGTGGACCGTGGGACATGAAAGATTAAGCATCAAATCCTCCCCCCCTCCTCAAAGGAGAAATTAGCAGAATTCTTACATGTCTACCTAATAAAACATACATAAGTAGCGAAGCTCTAAAATTATGAATAATAAATAGACCATTTGGAACAATGTATGGTTGTCTTTTGAAGCATTAAGCTAATAGAAAAACGTTAAAACTTAAACAATTGAATTTACAATTACATAATCCTAAATTTGCCTAAACTTAAAATTGTTTATTTCTTATCAGTTCAGCATTTTGATTATTATTATTGTCAACTGTCCTATCCCCTCCTAATATTTATGTTTTTCCCCCTTTTTTGGGGGGGGGGGGGGGGAGCTAAACAGATATCCTATTACCTCCTAATATTTATTACATACAACACCAACCCCAATTTTAGGGGGTTACATGGAGAAAATGTTAAAAATTTTGAGATTTTTACAAATTACACCTCTAAATATATAAAGATAGAATATAGATTATTATTATTGTCCACTGTCCTATCCCCTCCTAATATTTATGTTTTTCCCCCTTTTTTTTTTTTGGGGGGGGGGGAGCGCGCATTACCACTCCGCCCATATTCATAATGAGCGGTGAAAATGGACAAAAAAATTGTAAAATACGTGATAAAACATTTATAACAATCTTTTTCTATATATAACAATATAGTGTATTTCCGTAAAAAGACTCGGACAGAGGGACGTATGGACATACCTTAATTATAGAGTAACAAGGATTCTTATAATTTCATTTTCACTATGTTTATATATATGAGAGGGGGGGGGGTCACGATTAATTTTTAACTTGGGGAGTGGGTAAGATTATAATTTATTATACTAGTGTAGTCTCACCCCTCCCCTATTTGAAGGTTGACCGTTACAACTTACGATACAAATATTGACCCCTCCCCCCCCCCCCAAGAAATAAGTTAACAATTCAAAACATATGGAAAATAGGAATTAGCGAAGCTTTTCTATAATTTGTGTTGGTTATAGACGTCAGTTAGTATTACTATTTTATATAATTTATAGACAGAATACTTACTTATAATTATACTTATGCATTTATGTTAATGTTCCCCCCCCCCCCCAAGAAACAAAACAAAACAAAACATATGGAAAATTCAAAATACTAGGAATTAGCGAAGCTTTTCTATAATTTGTGTTGGTTATAGACGTCAGTATGTTAGTATTTATATAATTTATAGACAGAATACTTACTTATAATTTTGATTATACTTATGCATTTATGTTAATGTTTTGCTTTAATGGATATTGTCATCCTTGTTAAAAATATTTCACACATCCCATTCCCAACACTTCATATTTGAAGATATCTAGAATATTATAAATCTTAATAATTTCTTGGAAACCAACAACAAAGAAAAATTTGTAGGGGGTAATGATTCCTTGAAATTTCATTTGCTTACAGACCTTTGAAGTGACAACATTTGAACATTTGTTTTATTTTTGCTATCGTTATGGCGGAACAAGGACAGAGAGTCAGAGTTGGGCGCAGGCGCAAGCCGGTGATGATGGATGACTTGGTTCCTCACTTCCCCCGTACTCTTACCTGCACAGATCCAGAACCGGCTTTATACCCCGACCTGATGCCTGGATGGTACGCCCATTATCAGGTCCTACACAGATATTTTAAAGATATATCTAACCTGCTTTACAGGTCGGGGTTTCAGAGTGTTCGTAATATGGAGGCGCTCAGACTATTTAGTGAAGGAATTGGTATATACCAATTCCTTCACCAAGCCCTTCCATCTTCTCAGCGTACACGCGAAGAAAATGAACTTGTTCTGCAGCAACTTGAAGCCAAATGCAACGGTTACCGTGACGACGTTATCCAGTCGTTAGCTGTCTATGACCGTGCGATTAATTTAGATGGCACAGTAGATCTATCATCAGATGAAGACGAATATCCCGATATCTCCGGCGATGTAAATCCATCTTCCGATGATGACGATATTGACGCCATCCTGGAAGTTCTGGAACACGAAGGTGGCGCGAGCGAAGGTGAAGGTGATGACTCTGATGAGTCTGTGATCATTATCGATTGATCATTGATGTTGCGTTGAGTTGAGATCGTATTCCTGTGAATATTTAGTTAGATTCCACATAAATAACTTGACATATATATGCTATAATAATAAAACTATGAAAAATAATTTTCTTATTTTTATTTAATTTAATTTGTAATTGCGATGCTGCTCTATAATTTGAATTATAATTGAAGAAGTAAGCTCTGTTTGTCTGTAGCTAAGGATCTCGCTAACCACTGAACCTATATGGTTCTCCTTTACAGTACAGCTTCGTATAGGTCCTTAGATGGTTTTAGGCTAGAGAGACGTTTGATATAGTTATTTGATATAGTTAAAGTTTAGTTAGGTCGTTAATTAATATATGTTTACGAAATACTTATGTTTCTGCCGTGATTATTTGTGTACTTATTTTAACTTTGAAGACATAAATTTAAAATTATCAATAGCTATAGTATTAACTTTAACAAACAAAAACATTTAAAGTGCCACTAGAGGCCTCTAGGGGCGTAGCCGCTAGTAAACTTATAAAGAAGTAAGCTCTGTTTGTCTGTAGCTAAGGATCTCGCTAACCACTGAACCTATATGGTTCTCCTTTACAGTACAGCTTCGTATAGGTCCTTAGATGGTTTTAGGCTAGAGAGACGTTTGATATAGTTATTTGATATAGTTAAAGTTTAGTTAGGTCGTTAATTAATATATGTTTACGAAATACTTATGTTTCTGCCGTGATTATTTGTGTACTTATTTTAACTTTGAAGACATAAATTTAAAATTATCAATAGCTATAGTATTTCTTGCATCGTTAAACGGCACGTCAGGGCTACAAAAACTGGTTTTAATCTTATGAAATTAAATTAAAGACTTGGTTAATAATTGTATGAATCTATCCTATAATATAAACTTATAAAGAAGTAAGCTCTGTTTGTCTGTAGCTAAGGATCTCGCTAACCACTGAACCTATATGGTTCTCCTTTACAGTACAGCTTCGTATAGGTCCTTAGATGGTTTTAGGCTATTTTTCTGCCCTTTCATATCCCTTCGAATATAGAGCCTCTAAATGCTAGGGGCGCAGCCGTTTGTATCCAAGGAAGAGAGACGTTTGATATAGTTATTTGATATACTTAGGTAGGTAGGTAGGTAGGTTCGAATATAGAGCCTCTAAATGCTAGGGGCGCAGCCGTTTGTATCCAAGGAAGAGAGACGTTTGATATAGTTATTTGATATACTTAGGTAGGTTAGGTAAGCGTTCCACGTATTTAAAATTATCAATAGCTATTTCTTGCATCGTTAACGAATAAAAGCTAACTATCTCGGACGAAAAATCAACATGTTTAAAATGGACGTACGGACATTCTGGTAATGATTATAGAGTTGCTACGCTTTCTAAATCGGACGGACCGACCATAAGAATGAATAAAAAAGTGTATTATTTCGAGTTTCTTATCACATTTATTTTTACAATATCACGAATATGAATATGAAATGAATGAAATACAAAATGAAAATGAAACAATGAAATTGAAAAACGAAAAAAAACAGACAGACAGACAGACAGACATATTTACATTTAGAAATATAAAGTAGATTTGCTACTAAAAAATGAAAATGAAACAATGAAATTGAAAAAAAAATTAAATGAAAATGAAAAAAATTAAAACTAAAGAAAAGGGGTAGTTTCACGAAATGCATTTGAACTTAATTTAGTGAACCGCATATTTTATCCTGGTTAAATGGGTAAACTACATTTATATGGCATATATTTGAAATGAATTCAATTTTCTACCACGTAGTTTTTAAAATATCAAGACCTGAAAATTGTCTTTTTTGTGATATATGCAATTTAAAAAGACGATTTTCAAGTCTTGACATTTTAAAAACTATGTGGTAGAAAATTGAAATTTTTTCAAATATATGCCATATAAATGTAGTTTAACCATTTAACCAGGATAAAATATGCGGTTCACTAAATTAAGTTTAAATGCATTTCGTGAAACTACCCCTTTAAAAAATCTGCAAATTTACGAAAATTAATTAACAATAAAATCAATAATAATATATATTACAAAATTAACAATAATCAATTTGAATTCTATTATGAAATAATATTACAAAATTATAAATATTAATTTAAATAGAATTCAAATTGATTATTGTTGATATTGACTGTGGCGTGCGCACCTATTGTTAAATTAAAAATAGCCGGTATGACACGCTCACGACGAGGTTCTTGCTGTGGGGGGGGCTGTTGGGGGGGCTGTTGGGGGGGGTTTGGAATGGGGTCTGGTTGTTGTGGGGGGGGCTGTTGAGGGGGGTCCGGCTGTTGTTGAGGGGGGGGCGGGGGCTGTGGTGCTTGATGGGGAGCCGGGCCCGGAGCAACACCAACATTGTTATTGTTCCCCATCTGCTGGACAACCTGTTGAGCATGACCTTAATAAATTAAATCAAAATTAAAATTAAAATCTCTCAGGAGGGTGGTCGATAGATCGATGTACATCCCCAGTGATTTTCCCTTCTGTAGATTACAATTAGTTCCATAAAAGCCAAAAAAAATACATTTTAATTAAAGAGCCAAAAAAAATACATTTTAATTAAAGATCCAGCTTAGATTTTTTGACGCATTTTTTTGGAGCTTCTCTTTTATGCATGTTTTCATCCTTGTTTTATAATAATCATGTAAGCAATTCTGTATGATATTTACTATTAATTTAAATGGTTAATTTTTCAAAATCATAAAATATCTCAACGCAATCAGATTAAATTCATTCCAAAAGGTGAATTTATTATTTCAAAGTAAGGTTACTGGACAAACGCAGGAGTCCCAATTATATATAATACCTTGTCCTCTTGGAACATTACGGCGTCCATGGCCTCGACGATGCCCATCAGGCTGGGGTTCAACAGGAGGAACAGCTGCCACACCTTAATAAATTAAATCTTATTTATTATTTCAAAGTAAGGGGACTGGACAAACGCAGGAGTCCCAAACGTCGGAGTGGACAAACGCAGGAGTGTTAAATTAAAATATTAATTTTAAGTATTTCTGTACAGGTTAGGTTAGGTTAATATGTACAAGATATATAAGACTTGGAATAGGTAATAATAAAAATATGATTATATATAATACCTTGTCCTCTTGGTTGAACAACCCGTCCATGGCCATCATCAACAGCAACAGGAGGAACAGCTGCCACACCTTAATAAATTAAATCTTATTTATTATTTCAAAGTCCCAAACGTCGGAGTGGACAAACGCAGGAGTCCCAAACGTCGGAGTGGACAAACGCAGGAGTCCCAAACGTCGGAGTGGACAAACGCAGGAGTATTAAAGTATTACAACAGCCACACCTTAATGAATTAAATCTTATACACTAAATAAATTTATTAACTTAGTCCTATAGTTTATACAAACGGACAGTTTAACTTTAAAAAAGTTTAAACTTTACAGTAATATAATTAAACTAAAGAGTAGCTATACTTAAAACAACGATGACAACATCCATAAAAGCGAAGCACTGAAACGGTAGGACAAACGGACATTAACACTTGTATAGTGTCTGAAGTGAATAATTTAAATATAAAGTATAAGAGTCGAAGCAAAATTGTAAGTAAATTTATTGGAAAACTGCTTCATACAGGATAACCGATAATGTTTATGGTTATACTTACATTTCTAGGACTTAATTATAGAGTTGCTTGCTTCGCTTATAATATTATTCTTTGTTGTCCAAGGAATCAATATACCAAAAACCAGATCAAACGGATAATTAGATCACATAAAATTTTGTTGTTATAAAAGTAGAAAAATCAACATGTTTAAAAGGGATTTACGGACATTCTGGTAATGATTATAGAGTTGCTTCGCTTTCTAAATCGTACGTAACTACATCATGCAAAGTTTGAAATCGATAGGACAATTCTAACATGCCTAAAATTAACGAATAAAAGCTAACTATCTCGGACGAAAAATCAACATGTTTAAAATGGACGTACGGACATTCTGGTAATGATTATAGAGTTGCTACGCTTTCTAAATCGGACGGACCGACCATAATTATAGAAAAGCTTCGCTTTTAAAAAGGTAAATTAAAAGGTAAAAAGGAGAACCCGATCGGTTCATCGGTTAGCGAGATCCTTTAGTATAAAGATTATTTATTCATTATATTACACTTGGAATAACTAAAAATAAATAGAATTCAATATATATTATACCTGGGTCAAGTCGTTGACGTCGTTCAAGTATTCGCAGGCTCCTTCGTTTCGTGCTGGGTCTAGATTTCATTATTCGGAATCGGATATTTATACTGAAATAAATTATTAAGGTAATAAATAATAATAATTAGTATTTTTCATAATGCAAATGCAGATATAATTCAATTTCAATTCAATTTCAAAACGTTCACAATATAAGTATAAAAACACTGCAAAATCAAATATTAAAAAATAATTAACTTTATAAGTTTATTTTATGCGTATATAAAAACTAATTACGCATTTAAAAGAAAGAGAAAGGCGTTCAAAAGGTAGAGAAAGCCATTAAAATAAAGGGGTTGTATGCAAAAATGTAATTTCCTCATTACCTTCCGATAAGCCGCTGAAATTTATTTTGCCTTTTCTCGGCAGTTTTCGGCGGTTGCGCCGCCGTTTCTTCTCCCCTTAGTATCCAAGTAACTTGAAGTTGGCTGGCCCATCTCTCGTTCGTCGCCAACCTACAATTTAACTTTAAATTACAAATTTGTAAAATGTAAAATGTAAATTATCTTTATAAACCAACCTAATGCCGTAAAATCAATCTTCGAATAAACCAACCTAATGCCGTAAAATCAATCTTCGATATTTATTATTTAGAAAATGTTAAGATTTTTAATTTGTTAATACTAATAGTCTAATAGCATGAAAAAATTTTATCTTTACATACCCTTTAAAATAAGTGGCATCCGCATTTAGAGCCTAGAGGTCAATATCATCAAACATATATGGGTGGGGGAAAAGGGTTTTACATGTAAGTAACACCTTTATAGTCCCCCCCCCCAAAAAAAGGGAAGGGCAATGGGCTGTTTATTTTACACTAGTCTCCCCCCCCTCCCCTATTTAAGAAGGGTTGCTATATGAAAAGAAAGGGTTGAACTTGATTTTGAATATAACCCCCCCCCCCAAAAAAAAAATACAAAGAATAATCCCTTTATTTATTTAAATTTTCCTTTATAAAAATTTTCCATAATATATATATGACACCTTTATTATAACCCCCCCCCCAAAAAAAAAAATACAAAGAATAATCCCTTTATTTATTTAAATTTTCCTTTATAAAAATTTTCCACTAATGCTGGGTGACGGGAGAGAGTTTTTTTAACTTTTAAGAAAGGTTTATATATATGACACCTTTATAAATTATAACCTTATATTATAATGGCCGATAAATTGATGTACACTCCCAATGATGATGCACAAAATTACCCCTTTTGTAAATAACAATTAATAGTTGAAACGTTTTTACACTCAACTTAATGAAGCAACCAAGTCCCAAAATTCCCCAAAATTGTTGAGCAAACCAAAAAGAAAACGTTGGTATAAAACTTTGTTTTTAAAAGATATGAAATGATACAGATATTCATCATATCATTATCATCAATCTATTCTATAATTGGCCAAAAAGCCTTCATAAAGTGACAGCAAGCTGACAATAAAGATGGTAATCCTTGAATGTTATGTAACTTCCAATATGTAACTATGAAGCAATTTTGTTTGTCTACATTACCGAATACTTTTTTAATTCTATTCATCTCAAATGTAACTTTTCTTAAAAATAGGTTTCTAAAACTTGAAATATAATTTTTAACTTTTCTTACCAATGAATGATGAAACTTAAGTATAAATTGAAAAACAATTTGAAATATTCAGCCTCTAACGGCTAATTTATTTACTAAAATTTCATCGTATTAAATCCAAATTAAATCTTGTTGGTTCCCCCCCCCCCCCCCCTCCTCCTAACCATTACGTTATGATGGGTGGAGAAAAAAAGATTACATATAATTATATTCAAATAAGAAGTGTTGAAAAAGGGGGGTGGGGCAGGTTTCAAATAATCTTTAATCTTTTAATCTTTAATCTTTTACGGAGGGTAAATTAAGTGTTAAATTACCCCTTCTGCAGATTAAGCATCAAATCCTCCCCCCTCCTCAAGGGGAAATTAGGAGAATTCTTAGTCTTACATGTCATATAAATATTTTCCAACACATCCCATGATTTCCCTCGTACTTCGTAGTAATTGGATACGGATTATACCCCCCCCCCCACACTTTCTTTTATGTGTGTTTATTTTATCCCTTACTATTCCAAAAAATAAAATTATGGGTGGAGTTACTGTTAAGTTGTTAACCCTTTTCTTCCCCCAATCATCCAATGTAAGCGGTAACCTGGCCATTTTCACCACCTTAGGCTTAAAGTCATAAAGTCATAATTAATATTAATCTTTTTATTTTAGTTTTAGTTCAGTTACAACATCGTTAGAGAATGGCTGAGCCTGACTCTAAAAAAGTTATAGGTGACGATGATGACAACATGTCCGATGTTTCGGATGTTATTAATATTGACAGTGAGGTTGTCCAAGCTATGCCTGACTCTTCAGTTACGCGTAGTTTGCGTGAACGTAAGACTAAGATCGACGATGCAAGCATATCCGATTTTTTGGATGAGGTTGAACTTGATATGTTGGAGGAAAAGGAGGGTTTGGGGTCCCCCAAAAAAAAATAACCCCCAGTGATAACATTAGGTAATAATAATATTTTCATTTTATATTTAATAATGTTATAAAAAAACTAAAAGGGGTAGTTTCACGAAGTGCATCTACCCATGCTAAAAAAATTATAGAAATGGGATTTTTACAGTAACTTTTTATTTATTAAGCTCAAATGCATTTCGTGAAACTACCCCTTATAAAATTAGTGGGTTTCGTCGTATTTTTACTTTTTATTTACTATTAAGCTCAAATGCATACCCCTAATAAAATTATAATAAATGGGATTATGAAAAGTAGTGGGTTCCTTTGTATTTTTACAGTAACTTTTTATCTTAGGGTAGGTAAATGTTATTTATTTATTTAATTTTCAGTTGCACTCCAGGGTCGGAAATGTTGGAGGAAAAGGAGGGGTTGGGGACCCCCACAAAAAAAATAACCCCCATTGATAACATTAGGTAATAATAATATTTTCATTTTATATTTAATAATGTTATAAAAAAACTAAAAGGGGTAGTTTCACGAAGTGCATCTACCCATGCTAAAAAAAGTATAGAAATGGGATTTTTACAGTAACTTTTTATTTATTAAGCTCAAATGCATTTCGTGAAACTACCCCTTATAAAATTAGTGGGTTTCGTCGTATTTTTACTTTTTATTTACTATTAAGCTCAAATGCATACCCCTAATAAAATTATAATAAATGGGATTATGAAAAGTAGTGGGTTCCTTTTGCCCAGTTCACAAAAGCATTTTAGAGGTCGACCGAATTTTTCAGTAGGTCAACCGATTTTAGTACAACTGAAATAAAACCCAACCTAAACAAATTCCTATTTTTTGCTTCAATTGCTAAGTTTTTATACACAAAAATAATTAGAGATAGTGACCCCATATTATAGATTTACAAGCCTAATTACATTCTTCGGCGAAAAAAAAGTTACTCTATACTAAGTCTCATTTTCCCAATATTTTTAAAACCATTTTCTTATCTTTCTATCCCTGATTATAATCGAGCCAAACCATATCAATAGCTGAAGTTTATTAAAAAGTTATTAAAAAGCTGTCTTTTAAAAACTTATAATATTTTTTGTAATTTTATTTTTAAGTAAAAAACAATTTAATCAATTATTTTTTTTGATTTTTTGAAGAAAAAAAAATATATATTTAGCTAGCTACTCATTGGTATGTATTTTTTAATAAAAATCTAGAATTATAAACAAACTGAAACAAGGAATAATCAGCTGATGTGATTTACGTACGAAAATTCTAAATAGCTTAAAGTTAAAATTATACACCTATCCTTATAATAAAGTAACGGGATGTTTTTTGTCTGTCTGTACCAAAGTATATTGTTAACTGCTGAACCTATATGGTTCTCCTTTACAGAGTAAATTTTCATAGGTCCTAGTGAGTTTTTGGGGGGAGGGTAGCACCACAAATAGGAAGTTATTTATTAACTTTTATTTTACAAGTTGAAAAAGGGGATCATGGAAGGAAAACAAAGCTTAAAGTTAAAATTATACACCTATCCTTATAATAAAGTAACGGGATGTTTTTTGTCTGTCTGTACCAAAGTATATTGTTAACTGCTGAACCTATATGGTTCTCCTTTACAGAGTAAATTTTCATAGGTCCTAGTGAGATTTTGGGGGGAGGGTAGCACCACAAATAGGAAGTTATTTATTAACTTTTATTTTACAAGTTGAAAAAGGGGATCATGGAAGGAAAACAAAGTAGTGGGTTTCGTCGTATTTTTACAGTAGCATTTCTTCTATTTCTAGCCCCTGCGGGGCAATCGTTACCATTTTCCTAACTTAACCTAAAATAACTTATGAAAGCTACTTGGAAAATACGACGAAACCCGCTACTTCGCTTTCTTCCTTCGTTTTTTCCATGATCCTAAAAGCACGAACAGTTTTGTTTAATTTAACTTTTTAATTGCAAAGTTTTTCTTTAAGTAGGGTCAGTCTGTGCGACTGTAAAGGAATAGCTCTTGTTGTTAATTTAAGCATATTAGCTTTGTGTTATAGATTTCAAAATTTGCATAGTGATTCATGTAGAAGTTAGGTACGATTTAAAAGCATAGAAACTCATATATTCTTTATCAGAATGTCCATACCTACGTCCATTTCAAACATGTAGATGATTAACTTCATTAACATCAAATTTTTATTGTCCTATTGTTTTTATTTATTTGGAATACTGATTCCTTGGACAACAAAGTACAAAGTTAATCATAAGAGAAGCATCTGCATAAAAAAGTCCTGAAAATGTAAGTAGGTACTTGAATAGTATGTACATTTATATTCTGTTTTTATAGTTGTAACACTCGACAAGTATTAATGTTCGTTTGTCCTATTGTTTAAGAGCATAGCTTTTATGAATGTTATCCTTGTTATCGTGTAGTTTTTAGAAAAAGAGGTCCACTAGATATCTTTTTCCATTGCATGTACGTCAAATAAGCTTGAACATTATAGGTATTAATATTCCGTTTTAAATTTCAGAGGTTAAAAAATGATTTTTAATAAGCCGCTCACTTCTCTCTTTGATTTATAAAAGGTAATATTTTTATAATCCTCGACTGTGGCATAACACGCATCAGCTCGTTTTTTTTGGCAAGGTGATAGGTTCGAATTTCAGCACCACACTGCGTCATACTTTAAGACGTTAAAAATTGTTCCCATTGCTGCCGTGTCAGGTGTGTGACATAAGTAGTTAGATAAGAGGGGAAGGCCTTGGCCCGAAACAGGTGCAACTCACTACCATGCTTAATTAGTACTTAGAGACATATATGTAGTGACGTGCACAGTGTTGTGCCATGAGGATTGGCAAAGGAGGGGGTAGTGGACTCTTCATTTTCAATTTTTGTTTTTAAAAGAAAAAAATTTTTAGGGGGGTGGGGAGGATAAATTTCTGTTGGGAGGGTGGAGAAATCATTCCTCAAAATAGTTAAAAACCTTCCCTGGATCAATTAGGAATCCTAACAGTAAAGGAGATCCATATAAATAGGTTTAATGGTAAGTGCTATGGACAAAAAAAGGTTTTCTTCTTTATATCCTATCCTCCTATTATATAAGGTGATACGATTTTTTTGTATGAAGCATATGAAGATTTAAGTAACTACTGAACCGATTGGGTTCTATTTTATGTAACCTTCTCATAGGTACTGTTTTAGTTTTTAGGCTATGTTAATTTCCGATTTTACATCCGCCCCCCCCCCCTTACAGAACAACTATTTTGGCGTTATCCTCTTAGAAATTTTTTAAAAATTTTTTACACCCCCCCCCCCCCCCCCCCCGACTATCGACGAACAACTATTTTAGGTTAGGTTAGGTTTTAGGCTAGGGAGCCGAGCGCTGCGGCTAGGCAGGCAAGGGGGCCGAGCGCTGCGGCTAGGCAGGCAAGGGGGCCGAGCGCTGCGGCTAGGCAGGCAAGGGGGCCGAGCGCTTCGGCTAGGCAGGCAAGGGGGCCGAGCGCTGCGGCTAGGCAGGCTAGGGAGCCAAGCGCTGCGGCCAGAGTTCATAGTTCGCTGTCTGGGGGGGGGGGGGGGGGGGTACTTAAATTTTCAATATTGAAAATAAAATTTCTAAGAGGATAATACCACGAGTTTAGGTTAGGTTAGGTTTTATGCTAGGGAGCTGAGCGCTGCGCCCAGAGTTCATAGTTCTGTCGGGGGGTGGGGGGGGGGGGGGGAGTATAAAAAATTTCAAAATTGAAAAAATATTTCTAAGAGGATATTACCACCATTACTGCCTTTTTGAATACAAAGCCCTTAGATAAGTATTTTATAAAGCAGTAGGATTTCCTTTGCAGTGTAGCTTCCTATAGGTCCAGGGAAGTGCTCTTAAGGCTTCCCTTGGCGTATCCGCTAGTGTAAAAGGTTGTAATCATTTATGAAAGGTGTAGTTGCTTTTATTTTCTTTAACTTCTCTTGTAAAAAGTCACAATGTGAAAATGGATAGACAGACAGACATTTCGAATTATAGAGTAACTTTGCAACTAAAAAGTATTTACTATTTTAGAGGTTGCGTTTAGCCAAGGAGGAAATCAACCCAACGAGATGAAATTCAATGTTATTTGCAGCACACAAGAAAAATCTTCGACGTGTAGTAATAAATATAATAAGAATGTGTGTGTTTTAGCATTTTTTCCTTACCAAACCAATGAAAATATTTTGATACCGCTTTCTTTTAAAAATTAAATAATCTGGCCTAGCACACATCCCTCTTATAATTAATACTATATATTTCAAAATATTATTTTCTAATGATTATTAATACCATATTCATGTGATATTTAGAAAAGAAATTTATTTGATTGGTAGAAAACCTACTCTAAATTGAAATGTCCGTCTAACTACGTGTGTTGATCTAATTTGTATTTTTTTCGGATAAAATTATTTGTGTCCATAAATGAAAGGACAAGTATCTTTACTTTCTATGTTTTAGCAAGAACTTAAGTTACGGTTTCTCTAAACTTAAAGGCTGTTTAATTGTAGATAAAGACTCATGTAGCTCAATTTCATCATTAAATATGCTTCTGAATTTATTCCAGATGATTCATCAGATTTATTAGCATTCATTCTAAATCTTAATTTGTTATTCTGTTTGTTTTTTAGCCATCTTTTAATTTTTGTGCGGGATGTTGTCAACCATGTTTTATTATTAATACATTCTATTTTATTGTAAATCAACTTTCACAAGCTCTATATTTGACAATCTAAATCAACAGCTTGGATTCTGTCATAGAACTATCCTGTATGTTAACTTATTTAATAAGTTTTAATCAACAAAATCACATGTAAGGGGGAGGGGGCAGAAGTGACACTTAATAAACCCAAAACTAAAAGTCGAAGGAACTCCACTAAAAAAGAGTTACAGCTTTGAGATTTGGCATGGCAGTTACTTTTATGGTACAATATGGAACTGTGGAGAAACAGCCGCTCCTGCCGAAAACCGCCGAAATGTTTTTGCCTTTTTTAGCCAAATTAGACAATTTTCAACCATCTTCATAAAAAATTCCCTTATTTGCACTTGACACTTGACATGTTTGAAGTATTACTAGTGTCAAGTGAAAAGGCAAAATAAAATTTAGTAGGAAACAGCGGTTTTTGACATGAGCGACAGTTCCTCCACTGTCTCTTGAGAGTTCAGTATTGTACCTCTTTAAAGCAACTGCCATACCAAATCTCAGAGCTACATCTCTTCATTTAATTTGGTTTCTTTGACTTCTAGTTATGGTTTTAAAAAGTGTCACTTCCGCCTCCCCCCCCCCCCAATTTGAAGCATTAACATTTAGAGAGAAAAAAAACTGTTTTCAATGTTTCTGTTATAACTATTACGTATTTTACTTAATTTCATCTTCAAATTGTGATTTTATAATGCAAAGCAAATCTATTATAAAATATAATAATCACTTCAATCAATCATTTTTATGTATTAAGAGCATGGCTACTTTATAACTAGAGTTCTGTTATTTACGTAAATGATTACATTAAAAGGTGTGTGTCTATCATTCCGTGAACTATCAATTTTTCTTGCGTGTTTACTGTGTACATATGTGTTCTAACTAGACTTTTTAAACAGTAGAAGAACGCTGAAATTTGGCATGTAGTTGCTCTTATTAGTGTAATAAACAGTAGATTACTGTATTCGATGGCAGCGCAAGCAGCGGTCCCGCCGCCTTATCTTTTTAGTTCCACATTGTACCTAATTAAGCGCAATTACCATTTATGTAATAAATTGGTAATTAAATTATTAATCAGATTTTTAACCCTTAACAGTCAGGCCCCTTGATCGGTTGGGGGGGGGGGGGGGGGGCTATTATCTCAGTTTCTATTAGAGCTAGAGGGCTAAAAATTTTTGTGCAAGTTCCCTGAATTTCTGACCTTAAGTCAATTTTCACTTACTTCACCCTTTTATTTAACAACCTTTGTTTTTAGGTCCTTTTTTACTTCAAAATTTCAAACGGCTGAAATTTTCTTATTTTTGAAGCTAGAAGTACAATTTTTTGCAGAAAATGTTTATTTATATGTAAATTTTATATTAGAATTATCAAAATATAAATTTCAGCGGCTGCAGCTGTACTTGGCAGCTGCCAGACGCCGTAGTTGGCGGGAAAACGGCGGCGGATCTTTATGAAATTTTAATACGTTATGGAGACATGTGGGAAAAGCTTAAGTTCAAAATTTGAAGTCTCTAAGTCAAAAATTGCGGCCACAGGAGCCTCATAAAGATTTCTGGAGACCTGGAGGATCAGGACCTGCAGGATCATACCTGGAACCTATAATAGACTTGAAACACCTGTATTTTGTATGAGGATGTACTTCTAGAGGATATTTTAGTATTTTGGTAAGATAAAATGCTTTGTTTAAGTCAAAGAACTATTTTTGCGCTTTTCCTGGATGACCCTGCCAGGTTTGCTGGCATCCTGTGCCCGCCAGGATGAAGATATCAAAAATATTCCATCTCTCAGTTATGTGTCTTACCCATACCTATAAAGTCACGCAGTTTGGGCTCTTTATCTTTCACAAACAGAAAATTGAGATAGAAAAAAACTGGAGCCGACCGTTAAGCAAAGCTTTTCTATAATTAGGGTCGGTCCATAAAGGATAGCTTTTTGGGTCAATTTAAACAGGTTATAATTGTCCTATTGATTTCAAACTTTTAATGCTGATTCCTGTAACAGTTACTTAGAACCGCAGCAACAGTATAAGCATTACCAGAAAGTCCATACTTCCACTTAAAATAAGCTGATCTTTTAATTTTTGACTATAAAAAATTTTGTATTTTAAAATTATAATATTCATCTGAATTTTGGTATACTGATTCCTATTACAACATAGTACAATATTATAAGCAAAGTATTATAGTCAAGTCATATAAAGCTGTTTTGAAGCAAATTTACTTACAATTTTGTTTAGACTTTAATGCATTAAAATTCTGCATATTCAGTTCTGACACTCTACAAGTGTTAAGTTCGTTCATCTTTCCATTTCAATGCTTCGCTTTTATGGATGTTATCATCCTTGTTGTATAAATGATTATACAGTTGAAGCTTTAAAATGTAAGCATGTCCGTAGAGAAAGCATAATCAATACACAAGATTACATCAGGCATGTTCAAATGTTATAAATTTCAAACTTGGAACGATGATTCCTGTAATAAAGGCTTGTGAAGATGATTTCTGTAATAGGCATTAGGGGACTATGCACGTAAGAGAGCAAGTGATGCTAAGCACCTTCCAGCAGTGATTCTAAATATTTTTTTGTGAATATACTGGGGTTATGTTTGATATAGTTATACCAATAAAGTTTCTCCATGGTTTTCTAACAATAAAACTTTGAAATGTTAAGAATATTTTGATGAGATTTAATAAAATGTTTTGTTGAGTTTAAAGGTTTAAATAAAATAAAACACCAAAACATAAATTACAAAAGTACATTAATAAAACTATACTACTATAAATAATACTACAAGTTACCATCCCTTTTTATAAATTAACATTTTTAATTGAAAAACTTTACTTTTCTGTCACATCAGTTTGAACTCAACAAAACATTTGATGATATATAGCCAAAAAATGCCTTACATTAAAAGTTTGTTTCACACAAAACCATGGTAAAACTTTTTTTTAAAAATTATATAACGATATTAAACCTAATCCTAGTATATTTATCAAAAACATTTAGAATCACTTGCTCTTATTCATGCATATTCCATTTAGCGTGTATAGCAACTGTACATTTTTAAGTTATTCTCATATTAACCTTGATTTTTGGACCATCAAAACATATTAGGCACTTTGTAATATTATATTCAATAGCAGCTGCGCTCTAGCATCTAGGGGACTGTATATCCTTAAAAAGGGGGGGGGGGTGGGTGTAGTTTACCCTCCATTTTATTTTTTTCCAAACAAGATGACTATCGAATGCATGCTGATCATAAAAAGGCTACCAAAATATTCCAGCACTTTTAAAATAACCTTTCTCAAATGGAGACATTAATCGGTTCAGTGGATATGTATCAAGATCTTAATGACCTAACAAAAAAATAAAATACGATAATTAATCTTTAGTGTTTAATTTTATATACACTTAAAGGGGGTGGGGGTTAAATTCTATCCCGCTGTTTTATTTAAATTTAAAAAAGAAAGTCTAAAAAAATATAAAAGGAAGAGGAAGTAGTACCCTTATCAAAAATAGCTAAAAACCTTACAAGACCAAAGAGAAGCTACACTGTAACGGATTATCGTATTGGTCCAGTGGTTAGAGATATCCATAGGAGCAGATAGACACACAGAGATCCTGTTTCTTTCCAATACGGTTTAAAGTATGACATTTTTTAACTTTAGAGGTAAGGGGTAGTTCCACAAATGATTTCAACAAAAAGTTAAACCTTATTTAATTTTTTCAAAATTCCGTGGAAACTCCGTCAATAAATACCAGTATAAAATGTAATTCCAGAGAGAGGTAACAATGGGCTGTTTATTACACTTGTCCCTAAAGTTTTATAATGAAGTGTTATTATTCGTTGGCTTAACAACTTTGGGAACTTTTACTTAGTTTTAACTGGTTGGTTTATTAAGTTGAGTGTTCAAACGTTACAACCACTAATTTTAGTCTTGATAAGGGGTAATTTTTTATATTATCATTGGGGATGTACGTCAATTTATCGGCCATTGTCTTTTTCCCTTTAGATCCCTAACATAAATCTATTAGAATATCAAGAAATAAAAAAATCTGAACCTGATATAATAGCCTCATTAATGTTTAATACGTACATATGGAATTAAAGAGCAGCTTCACACATTAAACCATTGAACTAAACAAATATATGAAATATCTTATTTTATTTTATTACAAATCATTTATAATTTCGAAATTAATAATAATATATGCTACTGATCGTTAAATGTTTTTTTTGTTTACAAGTTTTTAAGCAGAGTGAGTTAGAGCAACGTCAAATACGGTTGAAAGATTGTCCATTCAGAGATTCTTTTCAAATAGCTTTTGTTGGATTCTCTCCCTTTACCTAGCAACGAGGAGGTCAGCTGGGTGTCCTTTGCAACATCATTGTTTCCTAAAAAAAACAACACAATACTTAATCAAAGAGGGTAATGCATAATTTACTTTTTCTGTTGTTTATGGAGGAAATAATTTCTTATTTGAAACTACATAGTTAAGATACACATGTCCAATAAGTTATTAAGTATTAGCGGCTATGCTTATAAAAGCCTTAAAGAAAGAGACTTTTCTCTAACAATTAAAAACAAACTTTACGACCTTTCCAAATAAACCAAAATATAATTCATCTCGTTCGTGAATTGTCCTTTTTTTGTAAGTCTTTAAGAAATAAAACATGCATTTAACCATTTCTTCATATTAACTAAAACCTCTTTCTGCCCTAAAAACTTAAACTGTGTAGATACTGTAATACTACGACCTAAAACAATAGAGTTGGAGTTTTATGATTGAAGGAGAAGCTGTGTATATTTACCTTTATATAGGATGTAGTGTGCAGAGAAATTTTAACTTCTTTTATTTAATTGTTGATGAAAGGTGTTGCATAAAAGTGCTTAAAGGTCCATCAGCTTGCCATTGCCCTAAAATTTAAAAAAATCTTAATTAACAATCCTTATTATAACAGGATATCTATCTGTCTGTGTGTAATGAAGAATCTAGCTAAAGGCTATATCAATATGGTTCTCCTTTATATTCTGAACAGGTCTAGGTTAGGTTTTAATATATTTTTAAGGAACAGTACAACCACTTTCTCCCAACCCCCCCGAAAATTTTTTTCTTCTTATAAAAATAAAAATAACTTTTTCCCGTCAAAATTTAAGCATAAGATAATAATTTGAAATCGCCAAATAAAGTAATTGAATCTCCAATGAATAATGTATAACATTCTTTTGGTATGATTAAGTGAACGACATAAAATTCAATAAAAATAAGATGTACAATGTACATTAATTAGTAATTACACTGTTATCATCTTTATAATAAAGTAACAGGATGTTTGTCTGTATGTTTGTACCGAAGGATCTCACTATCCGCTGAACCGATCGGGTTCTCCTTAACAGGGTAGCTTCTCATAGGTCCCGGAAAGGTTTATAACTATTTTAAGGGAGGGTACCACCACCCCCCAAGAGAAATAATAATAAAGCGAAATTTTTATTTTAAGTAAAGAGATTCCTACGTAACATTGCGAGGTATCCTATAAAGAGACTCTTACGCTACATATCGTAGAAACTTGAACGCAACAAAAAAACAAACATTTAAAGTGCCACTAGAGTCTAGAAGCGATAGTTAAAGATCTTAAACAATTGCTTCTCCAAATTAGTTTTACTTATCAGGGAAGCTGTATAAATGGGGGGGGGGGGGGGGGCGTAATGACATTTAAACTTAAACAGTAAGCAAAATGGTCTAAATATTGAGCTAGATTCTTCAAACTTGGTACATAAGCCTAGTCCTATAGGTACTACATCTAAATGAAATTTTTTTTTTAATTTCTTCTCTTAAGGTTAGGTAAGAAAACCCTGCGGAAATGAGATTTTTAGGCCTGTTTTGGTGTAATTTGATGTAAAAACTTACTTTTAATTTTTTTCTTAAGTTTTTTCCTTGAATACTGTATGTCTATTCATAAGAACATTATTTAAGATGATTCAGAGAGTTTGGGACCAAAATTCAAAAAACCTATTTTCTATATATGACACACAAACTTTAAAAAAAAATACACTTTACTCCTGCTTGCCACCCACCTAGCCATCTGGGGTTGGTCTCCGACTTGCTGAATCATCTTAGATAATGTCCTTGTGTATAGACACAGTGTATTCAAGAAAAAAAAATCAAGAAAAAACAATTAAAGGTAAGTTTCTACATCAAAATAGACCAAAAAAAGGCCTAAAAACCCCATTTTCGCCCATTTCCGCAGGGTTTTTCTTACCTAACCTAACCTAAAGATGAAAAAAAATGATTTTTTTGCCATTTAGATGTAGTATCTATAGGGCTAGGCTTATGTACCAAGTTTAAAGAATCTAGCTCAATATTTAGACCATTTTGATCACTGTTAAAGGTAAATGTCATTACGGCCCCCCCCCCTTTCTTGGATTAGTTAAGCTATTTTTAACCTCGCCTGTGGCTAGAGTTTAGAGGTGGTGGAGTAACTAGTCCTATTCTATTTATTAGAAATATTTTTGTCTGAAGCTTTATGTCTAGGGTAGGTTTAAGACTATTATTCTCGTCAAGAGGCTAGGGTTAAAGCAGATACAGATATTTTAAATCCCTTTTGATAAATATTATCATTGTACTAAAATTCATTTTTACACCCGCAACAGTAGCTTAACATGTAACGCATCCGCTCATAATCGGTGAGGTGAAAGGTACGAATCTCGGCTTAACACCACTTTATAACTAAAGACGTTAAAAATGGTTTCTACTACAGCTATATCAGTTGCGCGATATTAATATTAGTTAAGAGTAGGGGA
Source organism: Acartia tonsa (assembly GCF_053477335.1). NCBI lineage: Eukaryota > Metazoa > Arthropoda > Copepoda > Calanoida > Acartiidae > Acartia > Acartia tonsa. Next base: position 17,356,449 of record NC_137266.1, read on the forward strand.
AATGCCTTGGCCCAAAACAGGCGCAACTCATTACCATGCACATCTAGGACTTTTAGACAAAGGTCGTGGAATCAAAGTTTTGCTCGTCTATTGGATGTTACCCCAAGAAGGTCAAAATCCCTTGATGGGTTGTAAAAGGGGAAGCCAGAGGGGGGAGGGGGTAGAACTTAAACTTTTGCGTTTTTTTTTTATTTCTAACCTAAACCTAATATGTTCAACAAATAAAAGCTAAGGTCTACTTAACCTTGTTCTTTTGTCGCCTTTAAATTTTTAAAAATTTTCAATAGCGTTGGCTTTAGAAAGTAATTTTAACTTGTTATTTTTATTGTACATTACAAAAAAAGTAAAACCTGATTTGCATTTTGTTAGTAGAGACATCGGTTAAATCAATCTGCAGTCACTTTTATCTCATCTTTAGTAAATATGCAGCTCATCTTTAGTTAATATCTGAAAGATGCAAACTTTAAAGTACGTAACATTGAAACGAAACAGGGGATATATTACCTGAGATAGAATATTTTGACGCATCCATTACACCATATTTGTGAAGAAAGTTGTGATATTATTATCCTTGTATTATCCTGGTTTATTCACAATAAGGAAAATCCCACAAATTTAAAAAAAATAAATAAAAAGTATTTGATTATGTGTGAAAAAATATTAGGTAGTTAAAAAAATAGTATTTTAGTAACACGTTTTACACAATATACTTTTTTTATAAGAGCCCAAAAAGTGTATTTCTTTCAAAATGAAGTAATATAAAGTCAGATTTTATTTCATTTGTCACAACATTATAACACAAACAAACATTTCGAAATTTTCGCTTTTATGTAAGTTGTCATTCTTGTTAACATGGCAGGGCAAACCATCACAGAGAATGAATTTGAAAGGTTTCATGGTTTTTCTAAGTTTTTAAATGAAATAGAAATCAAATTGATACTGAGAAAATCAACTAAATGTTAAGCAAATTTAATTTTAAAAGACAGGTATAAAGTATAGCCAAAAATAATAATTCTAAAACAATATTTAGAGGGCAGATGGAGAGGTCGTCAATTTTACTATGTGTTGCCCCCCAACGACAAAAGTAAATACGTGTAGGAAAAGTGATTTTTTTAGAATTAATTTCGTTGTTGATATCAGCTGGTTTAAAGATATTTCAGGCCTTATTTTAAACAATTAATTTATCCAAGCAATAAAAACATTAACGTTAAGTAAGCTAGGACATTGCCCCTTTCTACAATTTATGTATTTATTTATAAAGGAAGCAAATGATATTGTCTTTAACGTTTATAATTAGTAATTATTATCCCAATATGTGTCACATTATTTTAAGAGCTTATGCTTGCGCAAAAATATACACACACTAAAAAAACGCAACGTAAACTTTACATCCCCAACTAACCCCTACTCCCCACCTCGCTTGATTTTTGATAACTTTTAGCAAACGTTGATATTGTAATATCTGAACAAAATCACAAATAAAATAATTATAATATAATGCATTAAAATAGTATAAGTATTGTAACATTTTAACATTTTTATTTAAATTCGAAAAAGATATTTGTTATTGTGTCCGCCATTTTTATTAGGTTGGTTAGACTAATCTAATTATCAGCTGGAACTTATCCTAAAAAATTTATAGACGTTTCTTCAACATTGGAAAATTTTAAAATAAATATAACACCAAAAATATTCAATTTTCATTTCAATAATTTGTTATATTAATTTACTTTAAAATTGCAGGTTTCATTTTTTAATTTTCAAGAAAAATCAAATATTATTGAAATTATTTTTTTTGGGATCATGAGGACATCAGTCTAAATTTTGTAAAGTCTAACCTCCAGCTGTTTTTCTCAGGGAGAAAGGAACATTAAATAATTTATTTTTAAAGTAAATATTCAAAAGTATGACTGAAAAAAGGTTGACCTCAAAAAAGGTTGACTGAAAATTTCTATCAGTTGACTGTTTAGCTTTTGTGAACTGGGCTTTTGTATTTTTACAGTAACTTTTTATCTTAGGGTAGGTAAATGTTAAAAAAATATCCTTACTTACTTTTGGTCAGGTTAGGTTGGGTCGCATTGAGTAATCCATCCTCCGGGGCGAATTCCTTCCATGTTCAGCAACTCTCGGTGCTCTACACACCAAGAGAGGCCATTTTTTTTTAGAATATAATCCCAAATTTGGTAAATTTGGTGGGTTCTAAAAAGAACCAGAGAAAATTGAAATGCTTTATTTATTTATTTATTTAATTTCAGTTGCACTCCAGTGGCGTCAAAAATAGCTGATCCACAACGGAAGCGCATAATAACAAAGTTGTGTTCACCTCCAAGGGTCAAGAAAAGAAGAAAAGAGTCTTCTCCCCAATCGAGGTAAAAAAAACAAGTAGCCAAATAATTTTTTTTTTTTATTTTGTCCAGAGGGCAAGGGAAAAATAATATTAATTAATAATTAAAATAATAGGCTATTTTTTTAAGGTCAAAACCTGCAAGCCCAGAACCTGAAAAAACAACTTCACCCCCCAAACCTTCTCCCCAATCGAGGTAAAAAAAACAAGTAGCCAAATAATTTTTATATTTTGTCCAGAGGGCAAGGGAAAAATAATATTAATTAATAATTTAAATAATAGGCTATTTTTTTAAGGTCAAAACCTGCAAGCCCAGAACCTGAAAATCCAACTTCACCCCCCAAACCTTCTCCCCAATCGAGGTAAAAAAAACAAGTAGCCAAATAATTTTTATATTTTGTCCAGAGGGCAAGGGAAAAATAATATTAATTAATTAATTAATTATTTTAAGGTCAAAACCAGCAAGCCCACAACCAGCTTCACAAACAACACCAGATACATCACCAATGCGCCCACTCAACGTAACGCCGCCGCCGTCTCCATCACCTACAAGTACAACAGCCACACCTAAAGCCGCAGCCACACCTACAACACCAGCTGGAGACACACCTTCTTCAGCACAGTCATCCCCAGCTGGAGAAAAGCCAAAAGGGAGAGGTGGCCGTAAAGCAGGATCCAAGAATAAACCCAAGATGAACAGTGACAGTACGGAACATATGTTCATCAAAGGTAAGCTTAAATTAGTATAATTAATATCAATAACATAGGTAGTAACATTAAAAATTTAATTGACAGGATGTCTATTTGTCTGTACTTAAATAAAATACATTATATTATATTTATAATTAATAACCATACAATCTCAACCGTAAATACATAAATTTCTAGAATACTAGTTTGTTTTACTTTACCTATATATTAAATTAACTGTTCTATTGATTACCTAGACTGCGTGGGTACAGTACAAGGGGACACACACTCGCTCTATGACCGCCTTGATGGGAAGAGGATAACATATAGTAATGGTGATAAGGTACAAACATAAATACTAAAAATAATAATAAAATGTAGAGGGGGGGGGGGGGGCAATTCTTGATGGGAAGAGGATAACATATAGTAATGGTGATAAGGTACAAACATAAATACTAAAAATAATAATAAAATGTAGAGGGGGGGGGGGGGGCAAAAGTGACACTTTTTGAAACCAAAACTAAAAGTCAAGAAAGGAACACAACTAAAAAAAGAGTTACAGGTGTGAGATTATTAAATAAAATGTTTAATAAAATTAAAATTACTTCAGGTTTATGTCTACTTGGTTAAAGTGCTTGAAGATCATGCTTACATGATCCCCAACTACCCTGGAAAGGGTAAGCATAAGACCCCGTGGGGGCGGGGGTGCAAATACTGTCACTTCAATACCTGGGATGGCACATACCACATGAAAGAATACCCCACAGATCCAAAAGCAAGAGAGAAATTTATACTGCAAGAAACTAACCTTCTTAGGTAATAATATTAAGTTGACATAAAATAACATGATGTATTAACGCAACGTGCCGGAGCCGTATAATTTTGATGCGGCTCCGGCTCCGGGGAGCCGTATTTGGAAATACGGCTCCCGGCTCCGGCTCCAGCTCCGGCTCCGGCTCCTACCTTAAAATTAATATATCAATTTTTTTTCATTATTGAATTTGATAAAATAAGATAAATAATATAAAATATTTTGCTTTTATTTGATTAAAGCTATATAAAAGTAGAAGGATGTGTGTCTATTTGTTAAGTAACAATAGTTTTTCAGTTTATTATATGGAAATAGACCGTTGCCAAATTATAATATTACTTTAAAAAATCATTTTTACCTAGTCCGGAGCCGGAGCCGTTTTTAACAAAAAATACGGCTCCGGATCCGGCTCCACAAAAAATGTTGCTGCTCCCGGCTCCCGGCTCCGGCTCCAGAACACTGGTATTAAGTATTCATAAACATTGATTAAAAATATATACTGACGGACAAGGTGAATTATAGAGTAGCTTTGCTAAAAAAAATAATATTAATTGCTTACCTGTTTAGGAGGTTTACCCATCACTGGATCAATGACCACAGAGATGTTTACCGAGAGTATAGGAAGGGAGTGAACCTGGCCAGCTTTCAGAGGAAGTTTCAACAGGCCCAGGCAGATGCTGAAGTTATCCATGAAGTCAAAATATACACCACTGCCCTAGAAGCGCTGCGCCACATAACAGGAAAACTGGTTAATAATGAAAGTTTCCTTCGCTTTAAGGTAAATGTATGTTTAATATTTTTGATCATATTTGCTGTTATCTAATGTCTCATACCTATATTTTTTTAAACAAAATGAATTGAAAATGATTGCTAAAATCGAAATATATCTTCATGTCAGTTAGAATAGTGTATTTTTTAAAAATAGGTTGAAAAACATACTAACTTTAAAAAATTCGCTTTAAGGATAAGGATGCCAATGCCTTTGACCATCTCATCGCCAAGCAGGTCGGTTTACTTGAGAAAGGCAAGAAGCAGGATGCACCCACCAGCAAACAGCTTCATAACTGGCTGCAGGGGCAGCACAAGTATTACATGGAATCCTTCAAGAAGATTTTAGAAAATAAAGGTATTAATAACTATTAACTATTAAGTATTATAATTTATAAACTAAAACATTACTAAATAATTTCAAAATCTGAAAGAAATAACAAATAATTAATTTAAATTATCTTTACTTCCGCGGGTGTGTACATTGCCGAAATCGAAGGAAAGGTGCACACCTGCGGAAAAAATGTTAATATTTAATTATTTTAAATAACAAATAATTATAATCAATATTATCTTTGTTTCCGCAGGTTTGCACCTTTCCTTCGACTTCGGCAATGTTCACCACACCGACTTCATTGCAGGTAACCTAAATAAAATAAATAAACTATTATTATTTATTAATGCAATTACAACTGCAGCAGCTACATAACCTGAATTAAATAAAGTAAAGTAAACTATTATGAATAATATAAAAGAATTACTAATTTTTCAGTAACTGCAAACTATACCGATGCAGACGGTCCCAAAGAATTGTTGCTCGCCTGTGAACAGGTATAAGTTTAAAATTAATTCTTAGAAATTTAGAATGACCACAAATACCTAAATGATAATTTGATTAATTACTTATGTTTAGATGCCTAAACCCGATGCTTCCGGCCGCAGCATCTACGAATATTTCGAAGAACTGTTGAAAAGGTTTGGGCTTGAGCATTATCAACTTCTCAGCTCCACATCCGACTCGGCTGCCAACTGTGTAAAGGTAATGAAAAATTATAAATTATAATTATAAAATCATAACTATTTAATAGTTTTTTCTCGCATCGTATTTTAAATGGCTTTCCGCGGATGTAAAATGTACAATTGTAAGATAAAACCAGTTTTTTTAGATGAATATTTGAATGAATACGAGAATTAATATTCTAAAACAATACCATTAGAAAGTAAATCATTAATTTATTTTTCATTCTTTAGTCCGTCAAGATACTCAATGAAGAGCACGGGAAAACCCCCACAGAGTATACAAGTTACATGAACCATGAGGATGAAGATGAGGAAGTCAGTGATGATGATGATGATAGTGATAAGGAAGACACACCTGAGGCTGATAGTGAAGATGAAATCCCGTTGGATATGGTTATAGAAGATTTAGATGAGGTTGAGGATGGTGTTGTAGAAGCCGAAGGTGAGGGTCAGGATGGAGGTGAAGAAACCCTGGCAGGAACAAGACAAGGCGATGGCGGCATATCAAGTGCGATTTTCTACAGGTCCATCGCCATCAAAGATCCACAACAAAGAGAGGGTAAGTAAAGTTAAATTAAATTCATTCCCAAAAAATTCAATGAATTACATTTAATGATTTACAGGGGTAGTTTCACGAAATGCATTTAACTAAATTATATTAATTTATTAAATTATTTCTTTTCAGCAATCACAAATTTCGGGAAACTAATGGAAGAGAACATCCAGAAAACAATGATATGTGATGAGCAAAAATGTGGACTAATAGTGGGAGGCGTTTGCCTCAACCACCAAGTGGAGTTGGCGTTGAAGCAGGCTGCCAAAGTTGTAAGTAAATTAATTAAATGATTAATAGAACCAACTAAATAACTTATACAGTAACTTAAAAAGTTAAATAATAAATTATACAAAAACGTGAAAATTAACAAATATTATATTTTTTTAGAAAGGGAAGGGGTACAACAGAACCATAATTAACCTGGCAAAGCTGGTCAGTAAAATTATGAATAACAAGAAGCTGCGTCGCATTTTGGTAGAGAGTGGACAACGTATGCTTACCAGATACGTGGAGACGAGATGGAGCTCCAGAATGAACATGATAAAGCGGTTCTTAGAGTTGTTTGACAACAAACAACTACTTCAGAAGGTGAAAAAATCCGTGCAGGATCAGAAAGGTAAACCCAAAAAAGTTAATTATAATTTAAACAACAATTTAAAACTAACAAAATTACCAACTTAAATTTCTCTCTGTCCCTTAATTAAACAAAAGAGAAAGGTAACAAATAGAAGTTTATTAAAATTTAAACTAAATAAATTATTTCTTCTCTCGTTCCCTTAATTAAAAATTAGAACTGTATATATCAATAGAATTAATTTTTAATTTTTAATTTTTATTTTAGTCAACAAGAAGTTTGACAATCTGTGGCCAACACCTGACCAGGTTCTTGCCCTCAGAGAAGTCCTGCAAGTGTTGGAGTGTGTGGATACCATGCTGACAATTCCCGCACAAGCCCATGAGGCCACAATCGTCCAGATGTTCACCATGCTGGATACGGTGTTCTTTACCCTATGGACAAGTATGCCTGGCAACTTATTCGCTAGACGTGTATTCAAGTTCCTTCACCTGAGAGTTAACAAGATTGTCCGTACTAATGCAGGCTGGCAAGTCTGTCTCTACCTACACCCCCTGTCACGCAGTCATTTGGAAATGATTGCGAGTGGCACACAAAGCTTTACGGTGACACAGGATGAAGCAAAAACAATCTTACAACAAGCACCCAAAAATTGTAGGTTGTTGGGTGAACGGCTACACCGAATCTCACTGAGAGCCAACCTAAGTCCTGAAGAAAAGGCAGATGAAGAGGCCGACCTGCGTAGTGCTAATGCGGATGCCGACAATGAGGATTCCGAAGCTGACGAGTACGAATCTCCAGAAACTGCACCTCCCACAGGTAAAGATATACAATATTAATTAAAATAGATAATAATAATAACATTAGTTAAATAATTCAATTATCATTTTTATTAATTATATTTATGTATTACAGGCATGATGACACCCATCCAAAAGATGTTATGGAACAAACAACAAGAGTTCAAAGAAATTCAGGCTCAAGCAGCAGCCAAGAAGAAAAAGAAAGAACAACGTGACAAACAGAAGGATCCCCTGGACGTCATGAAGAAACACCTGAAAGCTGGGCTGAAGGATTGGAATAATATAGAAGAATCCAAGTTGCATGCCTTGACATACGGTTACCAACGTGAAGTCGCTAAGATAAAGGAGGAAATTGCGAAAGTCAAAAAATCTAAGTCCAAGGATTTCGATGTTGAAGAACGCCAGAAACTGTACAAACAAGGAGCAATGACCGCAAGCCACAGGATGCTTACTGCCAGGTATGAACATGTTGCAGAGCAGATATGTTATCCACCTGGACTTGTCAGTTTGATGACCAACTTCAACAACTTACCTGTTTCTAATGCGAGGTGTGAGAGAATTTTCTCACACCTCAAATTAGTTTACTCATCGAGGCGCTATAACCTAGAGAAAGACACCATCCACGCCATCATGTTCTTGAAGATGAACAAGCTAGTCCCCAAGAAGTCCCAAGCATTTTGGGATAGACAGGTAAAAGTTACCAAGAAGACAGCAACCAAGGAACTGGAAAAGTGAAATAATTTTTGTAAATATGTTTATCATATTAATTATGTTGGAAAGAAATAAAGTAGAAGTAAAAGTAAAACAAATAATTTAATGAAATAATTTTGTGTTTTTTAAATATCTGTATCATTACCATTATAAAATAAATGTTGTAATAAAACCCAAAAAACTGTTTATTGATATATTTATTTTTTTTGCAGTATTGTTATTTAATTTAACAAGGATGAATAATTAATAAGTAGCGAAGCCAAAAACATTACTCAAATCATACTTGTCTTGTGTCTTTATGCGTGGATGGTCTCTTGCTCGAGGTTCTAGAGTAAATAAGTTGGACATCAAATGAAAGTAAATACTAAATATCCAAAAATAAATTTGAATTTCAATTAAAGGGTGATGGAAAAAAATAAAAATGCGTACTTGCCGCTTCGCTTATATTATTGTACATTCAAACATCAGTAAACCAAAAATCAGACCAATCGGATAATTAGGTCACATAAAAATTTGTTGTTAAAATGTAAAAAAAATACGGACATTAATGTCAGAACTGAATTATCAGAATGCGAATATATAAGAGTCAAAGCAAAATTGTAAGTAAATTTGTTTAAAAACAGCTTGATAATCAGGTTTAATATGAGCGTACATTTAAAAACGAGTTTCAACGCAAAAAAACGCGGAGCCGAATCTAGAAATACGGCTGCGGATGTGTGTATATTTGGTAACATATGGTTTTTAAGTTTAATTTAAGGAAATAGACCGTTAAATCATATTATTACTGTAAAAACTCACTTTTAACTAATGTGGAGCCGAGCCGTTCTGAACGACGTAAAAAAATGCACGGAAATTCTTTTCGAACACAGGGATTCAATATTTTTAGGTAAGACTAAGACTTATCGATAAAACACACCCGATACTTTGTAATTTTGGAACGATATAAAAAAATAAAAAATAAACATAATTAAAAACAAAGTATGGAGCTTGCCGAATTATTCACAGTATAAAATCTGTGCGTTTAAAATTGAAATTACCAAAAGGCAAAATAAGAATAATTAAGTTATAACGAACAGACTTTTCACTTTATATTTACAAATTATTACAAAATCCTTACCTTAATATACAGTAAATGATTATGTGTACTGCCTTCCGAAATAGAAAACATAGCCTATTATTTTGACGTGTATGTACTCTTATGACATTCACACAAAACAATAGACTACAATAATTTTTTTCGGACGACAGTACAGAATTAGATCTTCTTGTGTTGACACTTGACTTTGTTTCTTTCTTCTTTTTTTTATAACTATGCAAATAATATTTATCACTTTATTTTATTGTATTAATATAATTCCATTTGAAGTTTTCACATTGAATATTAAATTTTTTATTATTTTTCACTTTTCTTTGTATCTAACTAACGCGTAGTATGACGTGTCAATACACTCTGAAATTCAAATAAGAAGGACTGAAGAACTATGTGTGTGTGCACGAGGTGCACGAGGTAGAAATGTACATGGGTAATTAGAAACTTCAATATAATTTATTTCGTTATATTTACATTTTTTAAAATAAGATTTTTTAATATGTTTTGACCACGGTAAATAATAAAAATTTGTTGGAGGAATTTTTGTGTATATATTTATCCCTGATATAACAGCATACACCGGAAACGGATGATATCAAATAACAGGGAATCTATAAATATATTGTTACAAATACAATTACAAACTATTATAAGTTAACTTTAATATATTTCATTATCGTTATATACTTTTTTTACGTAATGCAAAATTATCCTTTTTTAATATTAGGAAGAATTTTTATTTTACCCTGTAAAAAAAGCAATGAAAAAAGTAAGACGTCTAAAATGTCGTATTCTTAACAGGTAGACTTTTTGGAGTAAGGAAATTATGTCATCACATTAATTTCATAGAAAGAACCTAAAAGTCTAATATATCTAGTAAATTTTATTTCGGAATTGTTTAACGAACATACTTAATTTAAGATTGCGTGATTTATTTCAAAATAGAAATATAAAACGTAAAAATTTATTATTTTTCAAAATCTTCTATTTATTTACGAAGTACTTCGTAAATAAATATTAAGAAATTTGAATATTTAGAAAAATAGAAATAGGGATGTATTTTTGAACGAAGGGAGAGGGGAATAAATATCCTATTTTTGAAATAGAATTCTTGCACACGTAAATTAATATTCCCCAATTTCAATATTTTCATATCTCTAAATTCCCTTCCAAATTTTCTCGAAATACGATACGTTTAGGGTTTAGAATAGTTAATATTTTAAATATCTAGTAGACACATCATTGGTATATTCGATCTTGCACGCGATTTTAAATTATTAACTGTTTATTTGTAATTATCAAGGAATGTTGTTGTTTTTTCTTTAGCCTTGGGGCTTCCTTGAAAGCGTGGCTTTTATACAAATAAAAGTCTTTCGTCAATACTTTAGAGACCGAATGGTTTATTGGATTTTAAGATTTGAAATAATTTAAAACTTGTCTTAAGATAAAATTTGATTTAATCTTGAACAGTTCAGCCATTATTGACCTGTTTTAATATTATATTTCAAATTTTTGCCAGTGTTGTGCACAGAGGTTTGACAAGGGGTGAAAAAGGGGAAGGAATGACTTTTCAATTTCAATATTGAGAGATGTTGAAACCCCCACCCATTCCACAACGCTAGGTTTTAAAAAAAATCTGTCTTAGTTAACAAAATTGAGTATTCTAGTCATAAAATCTAGCCCAATGGATGTTAACATCCTTGTTTAAATAAAAATTTGAAAAGTATAACACATTATTTTTTCTTGGTAAAATTATCTAGATATAAATATATATATTGTTCATTAATGCAGACGTTTGGAGAAAAGCTTTCTTATCCAATCCAATTATTTTTGATTAAATTGAAAATAAGCAAGGGGGGCTGGAAGAGTGGAGAGCAATAATACTAATAATAATAATAATGATCACATATTCACATAGTCAGAAAAAGTGACTTTTTATTAACTAAAAAACTTTCCTATAAATCGATGGTATTATGATATTAAATTCGTATTTTTTAAAAAGTGCTTAACTTAATATTTTAAACAAAACAAAAATCTACAAAAATATTACTTTTTTCTCTTTAATGTTTGACTGTCCATACAATTAACAATTAATGTGTCAAAAATATCATTAGTAGAAATCAAAGATTTCTCGTACGCTTTGATTAGTTTTAATGATTTGTTAGTTTCTTGATATCTTATAGCGGCTGCTCCCCTTGCATGTTAGGGCTCTGAATTCAAAGGTAGATCTAAGGGGCGGAATATAATCTAAAATATAACTCTTAAATATAAACCATCCTCGGACTTTTAAAAAGATTTCATAGAATAAAGAGTGATTTTAAACGACAGACAAAAACTTATTTATAAAAAAGTAGCGCAGAAGAAAACAAGATGAAAAAGAACTTACATCTCCAATATTTATACATAGAATTACTCCTTCTGTAGATTATAATTATGTATTTGTTGAAACGTTTGGACACTCAACTTATTAAATCAACCAATCAAAATTTAATTCCCCAAAAATGTGAAGCCAATAGTTAAGAAAACGTTATCATAAAACTTTGGGGACTAATGTAATATACAGCCTAATGTCCCCTCCTTCCAAAAAAAGAACATAATAGTTATTTCTCGCATCGTATTATAAACGGCTTTCCGCGGATATAGAAAGTACAAATATGAGATTAAAACTAGTTTTTTTTAGCCCCGAGGTGCCGAAGGCACCGGCTAAAAAAACTGGTTTCAATCTTATGATTGTACATTTCTATATTCGTAGAAAACTGGATATAATACGATGCTAGACATAGTTTTTTCGTATGGATGAGAACCGGTTCCCATCCACCGGATTCGAATGAATACGAGAAAACTTTTTGTTACCATGCATTAGAAAGTGTCATATTATCATATATCTTGATAATTTGCTGAAAACCTTTGAAAAATTTCAATGTAAAACAAAGAATTAGACCGTAATTTATCTTTTTAAAATCTAACCATAGAGAAACTATTGCAAGAGTGGAGAATTATAATTATAAAGTTTTAGAGTTTTTATGTATCCTATCATATAGAGTAGTAAGGTTTTCATTATGTCAGATTAAGTTCTCGATTTTAGGAAACAGGTCATAGGTCCCAGGATGGTTTGAGGCTGTTTTACTGTCCTTCTTTCAAAGAGTTAGTGGACAATTGGCTGTTTATTACACTAGTCCCCAAAGTTTTATAAAAAAACGTTTTTTCTTATTTGTGGGCTTAACAACTTTGGGGGACTTCAGTTAATTTTTATTAGTAGGTTTAATTAGTTGAGCCTTCAACGTTTCAAACACTAATTTTAATCTACAGAAGGGGTAATTTTGTGTATCAACATTGGAGATTCACATCAATATATCGGCCATTGTCTTATTCCTTTAGATCCCTGCCTTCTTTCCCTAGATGCTGTAAGAGCGCAGTCTCTAGTTGAAACAAAAGAAATAAACTATTGTTTTATTTTAAGAAGTAAACAAAATAAAAAGGTTATGTTGTCTGGTCTGTCCATTAAGAGAGCACGAATGGTTTAACCGAGTTTGGCCCTTTTAGAAATTTGTTTAGATTTTCCACTCCCTCTTTGAGGAAAAAAATAGCAACCTTATAAAATTTGAAGTTTTGCACAAAATTATTAAAAATTACTCTATGTTTATATGTCTGTCTCATGACCAACCGCAGAACAAATATTTTGGTCAGGGACTTATCCTTTCCAAAAATTTGTAATTGCAGTTCATGAAATTTGCAATTAAGGAACCTAGTAAAAGTGTCTGACTCTAATTATGACGTAAAAAAATTAGCCAATGAGAGGCCAGTATACACTGTAATTGAGATGATTCGCTTAAAACATTGTGCTTTGTTGTCATAGGAATCAGTATTCAAAAACTCAGATAATTCGGATAATTATATTATATAAAAACTTGTTAATAAAAGTTAAAAATTGTCATGTATACGGACATTAGGTAATGATTATGGAGTTGCTACGCTACAGGAATCACCATGCAAAATTTGAAATCGATAGGACATTTCTAATATGCAAAAATTAACGAAAAAAGCTATTTGCTCCGGACGGACGGACCGACCCTAATTATAGAAAAAGCTTCGCTTTTAAAAAAAGTTTTAATCCAGACAATTTCATGGTTTAGATTTTACTCATGTGTATTTGTGTAAATATGATTTATAATCAAACTTTTTATAATTGAAATAAAATTAGATCATGTTAGCAAATAAGTTAAAATTTTCCCATGGATTTACTTTCATTTAATTGATATTAGAAGAGGGTAGTTATGTTTTGTAAGCTCCTCCAGGATTTAATTTATCTAATATAGTATGTATAACAAGCGGCTACACCTATATCATCTAGGAAGTCTTAGACTTAGCTAAAAATGCCCATAGTTTTATTAAGATTCCTTGAAATGGAGAAATCAATGAGAATCAGTCGTTAGCGAGATCTTAACGGACAGGCCAGAAATCTTACTACTCTCTTTCTTATTCATCTACTATGTTACAGATCTGATTTAATTTCAGTTGATCTCTAAATTTAACTGTTCTCTGACATTTTGAACTATCCTAGACATAATTTTACAATAGTAACCTTTAATTAAATATTTCTTAATTATATACAAACTTTCTTAATTATTTAAATGAAAAGAAGAAAATAGCCTAAAACAATTCATATATTTTTAAATTAAAGAAAACCGCTTGAACACCAACCCAAGACCTAAAAGGGAAAACTAAATCGGTTCAGTGGTTAGTGAGATCATAGCGGAGAAACAAAAAAATACACGCTACTTTATATAATAGTATATAACAATTTTCTTCTTATAATTTCATATTGATTTTATTGTCAAAATTCGCCATATTCGTCTTTGAATATTTAGGAATGTAACATATAAATGACATAACAATAATACAATAATTCCTATTTATGACACAACAGAGCTTCTAGAAAGCATAAAACCCTCCAATGCGTCAATCCTTAACTAGTACAAGTTGCAACGCAAAAAGTAACAGAAAAGTTTAAAAAGCATTTATGATAAACTTATGCCAATAAATCACAAGATATGACATATTCAGTAGAGAGCTCGTTTTATTTTTTAATGTTTAGGCTTTGTTTTTTTTTTATAATTCTACCTTTTAACAATAAAGTTATGTTATATTTTATCTGATAGACGTCCAATTTATAAAGTAGTAAGGGATTTGTGTATGTCCGTCAAATTTTGCTAACCGCTGAACCAAATGGGGTTTTTACTCTTAGGGAGGCTTCACTAGGGATGTAATTTTAGGCAAATCTATTTTTTTTATCTAAATCTTGGGATGGTTTTGGGAATAGGCGTCCAATAGTAGGGGTAAAGGGGTGTTTACACTCCTCAAAAAATACCCAGTATATACTATATAACCCCACTAAAACCTTTGAAACATCTCATTTTATCCCCCTCAAAATAAAAGCTTTAATGGTTTAGGCTTTTTAACGCGCGTTGAAAGTCTTGAAATGTTTTGTATGGGGGAACATGTTTATTTCATATGCTATCGATCTATAGTAACATAAAATCTAAATTGGTAATAACACATTTACATGCGGACAAAGTTAATTATTATACCACACACACCAGATGGATAACTTGTTACAAATAGCGTAGCTACTCTATAGTTTTGCCTCCACCTTGAAGACGTTTTAATGTCAAAACAACAACTGTATAAGTATAGATGTATAACCCAAACAACTACCTGGCCCTTTTTCGTCTGCTAGCAAATTTCTGTTCTTTTGTAGGGAATTAGCTGTTTATATTTCCGACAATATTGGCTGATATTCAAAGACACAATTAAAATTTAAAGGTCAGCAAAGGGTCCCGTATGTAGAGATACATATAGCTCGTGCCCCTCTATTCTTCTATTTTAATGACAAAAAAGACGTTTATTTGCCATAAATTTTATAATTCGAAATAAAAGACTTTGATTATACTATTTCCAATACACTAATAATCATCATTAATACAAAATGTATTATTTTCTGTGTAGGAATATACGAATGTATAGAAGCTACGCCGACAATGACTAATATGTAAGATTGTGTTCTTGTTATATGAACTATTGAAAGATTTGTAAATGGAAAATTATGTCAATTTAACCATTAATAGGTGTGCTTGGCTTCATAGATAAACGGATAACAAATGAAAATGTTTATTACCATTAAGCGATAAATGTATAAGTATAAATGTTTTAACAAAGACAACTGGAACAACTGGAACTTTTTCGTCTGCTCTTCTACTCTTTTGCAGCGACTTGGCTGTGTTAATATTTCCGACGCAATTGGTGGATATTCGTAAGACCCCATTTAAAGTCGGCAAAGGGTCCTCACCCCGTGGGTAGAGTTACATATAGTTCGTGCCCCCTATTCTTTTAGACAACGCTACGCGAATGTTAAAATAGAAAATTACAAGATCTAATCCCCCTTCGGGGATAACAACACTAGAATTTATTTTATGATTTTTATTTTGATATTAATGGGAAATTGTCTGTAATACAATGCTATACATGAATTTTCAGTATGGCTGATAACCGTTTCTAATATGACAATAAAGTTTGAAGCTAATACCTATTCTTTTATCCATGCACAGTAGAACTTTTCTCCGTATGTTACTATGCTTGCTACAGGGGAATTTACTAAGAGAAATTATTTAGAATCATTAGCCATTTAATTTTACTTAAATAGGGAGGTATTTGGTTTCATAATAGTCAGACAACTTTAACATTAAATAATTATAATACAATTTCAAGTATTGCACAATAAAATTGCCACTTATTAGATTTTATTAACATAATAAAAATAAATAAAAGCATCCCGGACTAACAAAAATGGTTTCAATGTTATAATGTTTCCATTTTAGCATCTGCGAAAAGCTGACTATAAAACCATATAAATAACCATTAAGATATGATATTGATATTGATAAGCCAGTTCTAGATTTACAAAAATGTTCGTTTTAAAGTGTTTTATAACAAGGATGACAAAATCCATAAAAGCGAAGCACTGAAACGGTAGAAAAAACGGACATTAACACTTGTATATTGTCTGAACTGAATAATCAGAATAAAAAAGTATTGAAAGGGTCGAAGCAAATTTGTAAGTAAATTTTTTGAAAAATTGCCTGATACAGGATAATGTTTATGGACATACTTACATTTTTAGGACTTTATTATAGAGTTGCTTCGCTTATACTATTGTTCTTTGTTGTCTCAGGAATCAATATACCAAAAATCAGATCAAACGGATAATAAGATCACATAAAAATTTATTTTTAAAAAAGTAGAAAAATCAACATGTTTAAAATGGACGTACGGACATTTTGGTGATGATTATAGAGTTGCTACGCTTTCTAAATCGTACCTAACTATTAAAGGAATCACCATGCAAAATTTGAAATCGATAGGACAATTCTAACATGCCTAAATTAACGAAAAAAGCTATCCGTTACGGACGTACGGACGGATCGACCCTAATTATAGAAAAGCTTTGCTTTAAATAAATCTTCTAAAAATTACTCAAAGATATATAGTCACTTTATAAAAAAGTTACAATACTAAAAATAAGTAATTTCTGGTATTTTTTATTGAAATGTTTCCACGGCAAGGGACGTCCAAGATTTTTGTAAGGGGGGGAAAAATAAAGGGGAGTTTCAAATTTTAAGAGGGGGAGGGGGTAAATACCCCTCCTTAAACGTCTATTTCCAAGGGTTTATTTTTTTGGTTGATATTTTTAAAGCTATTGATGTTTTATCTTATACAAAAAATAATGAAAAATAATGTTTCAGTTCAGTCGCGTCTCTCTTTTGGACTGTGGAGTCCAGAGAATACGGCCACCCTGCTCCTCCATGAATTCCTTTTTTTGGCAAGTGCTTCAGCTTCTCCCCATGTTAATTTCAAATTAAAGAGGTCCTTTTCAGTGCTCCGCCTCCAGGTCATTTTTGGTTGTCCCCGTTTACGTTTACCAGTGGTGGGGTTCCATTTTAAGCACTTTTTTGGAAACCTATTTTGTTCCATTCTGAGCACATGTCCTAGCAATCTTAGTCTTTTAAATTTCACTTCTGCTTCAATACTATTGCACTTGGTCTTAGCATACAGCTCAATGTTTGATATTTTGTTTGGCCAGAATATTTTGCAAATTCTTCTTAGGCAGCTATTGTGAAATGCATTAAGTTGATTTGTTTCAGTTTTCACAGTTCTCCAGCATTCAGCTCCATAAAGAAGAACTGATTTTACATTACTGTTGTAAAGTCTGATTTTTGTTTTCAGAGCAAGTTTCTTTGAATTCCAAACGTTGTGTAGACTGTTGAAAGCAACCCTAGCCTTATCAATCCTGGTTTTAATATCAGCTTTTGAGCCATTTTCACTGCTGATAACACTCCCCAAATAGGTGAATTTGTTGCTTTGTTTCAATTGTTCACCATTTATTGTTATAGTTTGATCAGGGTTTGTAGGTATATTCATAATTTCAGTCTTCTTGACATTAACAAAGAGCCCGACTTGTCCTGCGTATTTGACTAGTCTATCTGTCTTAGCTTGTAGATGTTTAATTGTTTCTGAAATCAGTGCCAGATCATCAGCAAAGTCCAGATCTTCTAGGTGTCCTAGTACGCCCAGCTGGAGACCACGTTTTTTGTCCTCTGTGGTTTTCTTCATCACCCAGTCAATGACCAATATAAATAGAATAGGTGATAAAATGCATCCCTGTCTAACTCCAGTGCTTATTTTAAAGAAATCAGATGTCTTATTGTTTCCAACTGAAACACAGGCTTGGAAGTTGTCATAAAATTTAGTTATCATAATTATCATCTTTTCAGGTATACCATAACTTCTTAGTATTTTCCAGAGTGTTTGTCTGTGTATGGAGTCAAAGGCCTTAGAGAAATCAACAAAATTTACATGGAGTGGCTTGTTAAATTCAACACATTGTTCAATAACTGTCCTAAGGGTGAAAATTTGGTCAACACAGCCTCTTCCAGCACGGAACCCAGCTTGTTCTTCTCTTAGTTTATTGTCAATTTTCTCATCAATTCTGTTTAAAATAACTTTACATAGGACCTTGCTTGGGATAGAAAGCAGCATAATTCCTCTCCAATTATCACAATTGTTCAAATCTCCCTTCTTAGGTAGTTTTATGATTATACCTTTAGACCAGTCAGTTGGTATCTTTTCTTGTCTCCAAATTTTATCAAAGAGATCAGTCAGAGTCCTAGCAGAAAGATCTATGTCTGCCTTAAGCATTTCAGCAGTTATCAAGTCAGGTCCAGGTGCTTTGTCGTTCTTTAGACTATGTATAGCAGCTTTAACTTCTTGAATAGTTGGTGGTCTTGTGTCTATGTCTATTTCATGTCCTGGTTCTGGTTCAGCAGTAATTTCAGGTTCAGGTCTGTTCAACACTTCTTCAAAATGCGATTTCCACCTTTCAGCAACTTCTTTTTCTGTAGTGAGTAATTTACCATCTTTAGCCTTGATAGTTTCACCACTCTTTTTGTTATATTTGCCACTTAATTGCTTGGTTATGTTGTATACTGTTTTCATGTTACCGAAGTCAGCTGCTCTCTGGGCCTTTTCAGCCAGATTGTCAATGTAATCTCTCTTGTCTTTCCTTGTGCGCTTTTTGACTTCTTTGTCTTTAGCAGTATATTCAGCTCCTAAATTGCCCATGTCAGCCAAATGTTGAGCATTATGAATTTTGTTTTTAAGATTCTTTCTCTCTTCTATTTTGTTCCATGTTTCTTCAGAGATCCAGTCCTTTTTCTCTGGTTTCTTGTGTCCTAGGATTTCCTTAGCAGTAGATTGAAAGTTTTCTTTAATTGAAGTCCATGTGATCTCAGTCTCGTCATTTAGGTCCTCTAAGACTTGAAATCTATTTCTGAGTTTTAAGACAAATTCATTCTTTATCACTGGGTCCTTTAATCTTGAAGAATCATATTGTCTGCCAATCTCACTCTTTATATCATGGCCAGTACGCTTCAGCTTTAATTTAATCTTACTGACAACTAGTTCATGGTCACTGAATATGTCGGCTCCTCTATAGCTCCTACAGTCTTGCATTGATTTGACCCATTTTCTATTGATCATAATATGGTCAATCATGTTTCTTGTTTGTCCATCAGGTGTTGTCCAGGTATATTTGTGAATGTTTTTGTGTTGGAATAATGTACCTCCTACGACCATATCATTATTTAAACAGAATTCAAGTAAAAGTTCTCCATTTTCATTTCTTGTACCTATGCCAAAGTGTCCCATTGCATTTTCCACTCCAGTCCTGTCAGTTCCTACTTTAGCATTCATATCTCCAAGAACTAGACACATGTCATGTTTGGGTACTGAGTTTCTGATTGATTGCAGTTGATCATAAAACTCTTGTTTTACTTCTTCACTTTTGTCATTTGTTGGGGCATAGCATTGGATAAGGGTCAACTTGCAGTGCCTTGATTGGAATCTAGCCTTAATTATTCTGTCTGATATAGGTTTCCAGTCTATTAGTGAATTGACATGTCGTTTTTGGATAATTATAGCAACCCCATACATATGTTGACTTTCATGACCAGAATAAAGTATTAGGTGGCCATCTTTGGTTGTGTATCATTTTATAAACAATTTTCCACGAATAAGAAAAGCGGACTAACAAAACTGGTTTCAATGTTATAATGTTTCCATTTTAGCATCTGCGGAAAGCTGTTTATAATACGATAAGATAGATAACTATTAGGACATGATTTTAATATATGATGGGACAGTTCTAAAATTACAAAAAATATTCGTTTTAACTTGATTTATAAAAATAGGCCACAGGAAAGTAAGACAACATCTGTATGAAAAATTATTAAAGTGAAGGCGGAATTGTTGGAAGATTTCAGGAGTAAATGGATAGGAAACATGGAAAAAATAATTTGATGAGAAATTTTGTGCTTTAATTTATCGAAAAAAGCTATCCGTAACGGACGGACGGGCGTTCGGACGGATCGACCCTAATTATAGAAAATCTTCGCTTTTAAAAATAGGGCTGATTTAAATTTAATTCATTAAAAAAAACAAGCTGTCAAAATATATATAAAATAGAAAATTTGTATTTGTCTGAAGGGAAATTTGTCCTTATACATTTATTAAATGATCTTCTTATCCCTAAATTCATGTAAGATGTATATGTGTGTGAAAATTTGAACTCGCCTATGGCAATTATATTGGCTTGCTGCCGCATTAATTAACAACATTTGCACATTACTCTTTTTTGCAATAATTGTTTGCTCAGACTTTCTTCAAATATATAATTTGTCAAAATCTTATTTTTGCGAAAATTTTGCCAATTTGTTTTACCTAATAAGGATATTTAAAAAGTAAAAAACACAAATTCAAAGAATGTGTAAAAGCAGGAAGCGAAGAATTTATGATAGTTAAATGATTGTACTGATTTTCTCCAAACATTCATCCGCTACCAAATGCAGATTTTATGTAGAAATAGAAATGTGAGCTAAATTAATAATACATAATTAGGTTCCCTTAGTTATGTTTAATTATTCTTTAAGACGTAAAAATCAATCAAATTATCAAATCTGTCAACAGAATATGGTTAACCATCCCCGTTATCCATCTAGACGGAACACGAACCACTGAATTTTTAAGTCAACACCCGCTTTTAGGTTCAGTACAGTCAAACACACATATTGAATTATAGGCATGTTATTATTTTTATATAAGGATTTACTTTGGTTACTGTCCAGCTGTCTACAACCAGATTTTATGCGTGTACATGATGTGGTTAGGTAGACCACAAATAAATCATATCATCTGCTAAATTTTAAGTATACAGTACATAAATAGACATTAAGATAAATTTTGTATTTTGATTCTAATCAATCTTTCAACTTTATATCTTATATTTTTTTATAAACTTCCGTTGATTGTACAATCATAATGTAATTCGAATGGATATACTATAGGATATATGGATATAATTATGTCATCAATGTAGGTTTCTAATATGGACCTTATTTATTGGTCAGTTCGTTCATCCAGCAGGGTAGGGTTTGGGTTAAAAGGGGTGGATGTTTTTTGTTGTTGATATTTTAGCCAACTGGGATTATCCATTTTTTGAGTACATAAAAACCTGGTGCAACATCCAAGTAATTACATATCGATTGTTCTTAGCTATTGCAACCTTTTATACTATAAATATTTAAAATTATAATTGAATCGCTAGTTTATGGATATAATCATCCTTGTTTGTTTATTGTTTATCCTTAATAACCCAGCTGTGATTATAAACGTCCAGCTATTTATCAAAAATTACCGTGAAAACACACTTTCTTTTAATTTTCCCATGTGCTTTACTGTCTGCTTTTACTTTTTAATTTACAGCAAAACTTCCATATAATTGAAGATGTAAACCAGTCTGTCTACCAGTCCGTCATAAAGGGTATTAAGGAAACTATAAAAGGCTTCTTCATATATTTATTAAAAAAAACCCATCAATTCTATAATATAAACTAGCGGTTTCATCCCTAGCCTCTAGGGGCTGTGCCCCAAGAGGAAATTAAATAAAATGATGTGAGTATGGGATTCATTACACCTTCTATTACCTACCCATCCCCCAAGAAAATAGCCTAAAACCATCACAGGACCAGTAGGTATATTCCCTAAAGAGTAGAACCCAATCGGTTCAGTAGTTACCAAGATCTTAAGACAGACGGACAAAAATTATTCTCCTTTATATTATAGATAAGTGTTTTTTTTTGTCATCAATTTCCGGTCCGAATTGGTTGAAATTTACAAAAAGCTTCATTGATACCTTGATTTGTTTTTAAGCTATTTTCTTGTCCCTTCCCTTCTCTCCTCTAGAGGTTATGAGCGAAGTATCTATTTAAATGTAAGTCACTATTACCAGACTATTACAGGAAAATGAGAGAGATAGGGTTCTTGAATATCTTTGAGAGAGAATAATTATATGTTTTGTTATGTAAATTCTTTTTCTTGTTTTAATTATTTATCTTTAATTTGTTTCCCGTGTATATCAATCTTTTTATTTGTTTTGCTTGTCAAATGCTATCTATTAATTTCTATAAATTTTGCTTAACTTTACTTACTTGACTCATATAGAGTAGTGGAGTGTTTACCTGTCCGTCTCATTCTTTTGACTGCTTTCCTCAAAATGTTTAGTCGAACACTAGCCTATTATTTTGAAATAAATTAAAAATAGAGGGGCGCGGGTAGTTTTTTTATGTTTACTTTCAATATATTTTAAAAAGATGGGAGGTTTTTTTTCTTCAGGGAAGCACCAATCTTCCTAATGGTCCTTACTACATTTGCATCTGTCCGGTTTGTAACGATACTAGCGGCTTCGCCCCCTAGAGGCCTCTAGGGGCACTTGAGGATGGGAGAATTGAATCCCAAAACTCATTTTTAATTAAGAGTTTTCAAGTTTTTTTGGGGGAGAGTTGATTTTTTTCTAAGAGTGATTTCTCTAGGGAGGGTGGTGGTACCGTCTCAAAAATAGTTATGAACCTTCCCGAGACCTATGACTAGCTACCCTGTTAGGGAGAACCTTCGGTAGAAACAAACAATCTGTCTACTTTGCATTTTAGATACTTTGTATTATAGATAAGCAAAGCTGTATCATTTTGACTATCAATTTAAAAAGTAAGCTATAACAACTGGTTCTATAATAGTTTCAAGCTTTTCTGTTTTGATCTTATCCCCTTCAGGCGAACCGTTAGTTTTATCTAAAGTGTCACATTTGATAGTCATTAAAATAAAATAATATGTACATAAATTTTGTCCCTTCTAATAATTTCTTTTGAATGACACTTTCCCATTGGACCCTCTAATTTAAACAAAGATATTGATATAAAATAATATACTATCCATTTTCACTCAATGTAAAACATGATAATTAGAAAAATCTTTACCCTATAGCATTTTTAACAGCGAAGTTTGTATACATTTAGGGTCAGTAAGACAGTCGGATAGAGGACTTACTGATAACGCTTATTTTGAATTTATGCATGTATGAATTCGCCTATTTTGTTTTAACATCAATGAAAACATTTTCTAAGGGTTAACCGAATATATGCATGTATCTTTACTTTTTGATACAGCATTGTATTGATCCTGTGTTTTAAGCTTCATTTTAAATTGAAAAAGTACAAAGAAACCTACTTCAACAAGAATGATAACACCCACAAAAGCAAAGCTCTAAAAGAATAACTCTTAAAGAGTGTCAGAACTCAATATGCAGAACATTAATTTGTAAGTCTAAACTAAATTGTACATCTATTTGTTGAAAAATTGCGTAAATACAGTAAAGGAAATACTTTCCTATTTAGAATTTGATTATAGAGATACCTCGCTTTTAATAGTATACCTTGTTGTCCAAGGAATTTATTTATAGAGGAGCTTCACTTGAGGACAAAATTTGATAGATTTTGCTATAACAATTAATCTTTAAACTATAATAATTATCTTTAATGTCCAAAATCTATAATAAAATTTTCACCACTTTACCGGTGGCTGACTACGGCTTGCTGTCGGTGGCTGGGCATGGCTGTGTGTGTCTTTTGATTTATTTAAAAAGAAAACTTGACATGAAAAAGCAATCAACAGATTTTAGATGCTTTGGTTCCACTCGCTGAATTAGCAGGCATTTGGGGATAGGATAATTCAAAAATATTAAAACAGATCAAATATTTTTATTTATAAACTTTTTAACGCCCCTTGAGGCCTCTAGGGGCACTTAAGGTTGAGGGAGGAATTCGATACAAATAACCACTTCCAATTTAGTTTTAAAAAGTAAAGTAAATTTTTTTTATTTTTTAGGGTCGATTTCTATTGGTTGTACCCTCTCCCAAAATAGTTATAAACCTTCCTGGGACCTATGACAAGCTACAATGTACAAGAGAAACATATCTGATAAGCGATTAGCGAGATCATTCGATACACACAGACAGACTGACACATAGATTCTGTTACTTTTATATAAGGATTGTCAGTCTAATAATAGATTGTTGATAAATTGTCATTCATTGTCACCTACATGTACTGTCATAAAGTCGACTTTTTTTTATCATGAACCATCTAAATTAGAAGTTAACAATGCTTTTTATGTTTTTTGACTTTGCAAAGCTTAACCCTTACAGATCGGGCCCCAATTCCCACCTTAATAGATCGGGGGGGAGGGGGGGCCCAAAGAGCCCCCCCTCTATCTCGGCTCCTGGTACAGATAAAGACGTAAATTTTTTTCTGGTGGTTCATGTGTATTTTTAGAGAAAATTACTTTTTCTAGTTATAGCAGTCAGACCGCTCCTTAGCCGCTTTTTAGCGGCCAGCCGCTAAATTTTAAAACAGCCGTAGAGCGGCCAATTTTGGAGCTAGGATGACCAAATTTTAGGACGAACTTTTATTTTTCATAACAAAAAAATTACTTTTTCTGATCATCGCCGAAAAACGGCAAATAACGGAAACCGCCATTTTCGGCGATTACGGCGGTGAAACGGCGGTTGGCGGCGCAAATTAATATTTTTATCTGTTTATTATTGCTCAAGGATTTACCAAAAAAATTATAGGTCTCTAGCTGTAATAGAAGCCACGATATTCATGATATATGTCTGTAGTAAAAGCCGGACAAAAATCGATCATAAAGTCAGTCAAGGAGCGGTCAAACGGTCATAACACCACTTTTCTCAGATGGTCATTGATATCTAAGTATTCACCAAAAAAATTTAGGTTTCTACCTTATACACA
Source organism: Acartia tonsa (assembly GCF_053477335.1). Classification (NCBI taxonomy): domain Eukaryota; kingdom Metazoa; phylum Arthropoda; class Copepoda; order Calanoida; family Acartiidae; genus Acartia; species Acartia tonsa. Next base: position 17,381,566 of record NC_137266.1, read on the forward strand.
AAGGTCATAATGTAGAAATTAAGATTTATTTATAATTTTTTCTAACTTTTTTTGCTACCCAACCGACTTTGACCGGACACTACGACCGACACAGACCAGATATCCTAATGAAATCAACTTTTGCCGACGTATAATTACTAAACTTAAAAAGTCATGAAGTTACAACTCTCCATCTTACCTACAAAAAAAATGAGATTGAAAAAACTAGAGGGGGGGTGGGCTCTTTGAGCCCCCCCCCCCCCGATCTGTAAGGGTTAACAAAATTAGAAGGAAGATTAGTTTATCTTCAATTTACTTATCCCTTTATCCCTACGGAATTAGATTAGAGATAAAAGTAAAAGTTAGGATAGAAAATAGATAGGGGGAGTGAGAGTGCTATAAAAAAAGAGTAAAAGTGGCGTAAAAATTTATTACAATTAAAATTTGATCTGAGCAACATCCATTGCAGCGAAGCTTACAAAGTAAATTATCAATTGTGGCTGTGATAACTGTTTTTGGCAATATAAAGATTTTTTTTTCAATCTTGTGATAATATGATAATTATTAATTACTATAATTAACTATGGAAAAAATATACTTTTAGTAGAATAGCTTTCCTTAATGAAATGTAAAAAAATATTTAAAGTTCCATAACAAACAAACAATTTTTCAATGCAATACATAGATTTTCCTTACCTTTCTAATTAGATAATAACTTATTGATGTACTGACATACAGTACAAATTTAAGTATTAGCTGTGATTTTAATCAGTATTTAGATGGTATGTTCTAAAATTCTGTTATAACATTTTGTCGATATACAATTTAAATAGATTTTTGCTTATTATATATAATGGTATTAGAAAAATATACTCATAGCTGACAAATTATCGACAATTGTATTAAACAAGATTTTTTGTTAGCTTTTCTTTTCCGTTCATAAATACTTTTAATTTAAATTTGATTGTCCCCTCCCTCCCTAAAAAATACATAGTGAGTAAGTAGATTGTTATCGAATCAGTGGCTATGACATGGTTTTGTTATTGGATAAGTCTAGTGGTCAATGATCACGTAAATCATTCTTTATAAAAATATTTTAGATGGATTTTTAAATTAAAATTGTTTTTATTAACCCCAAACAGGCTACATCTAAACCTTTATCTGTTGGAGCTGGGTAGGGGGTGGTGGCTTTAAATCTCTGCCTTTTCTACCAATGATTATAATCTAAGGGATAAGACCTTACATCTCCCGACAACAAGCGGACGCGTGGCGTTCAGTCATTTTAATTCTATAAAACAAACATTGCATGTCCACATTTGTAGGATTTGATTTTAATTTTATAGGAGGCATAGCAATTTTATAATTTTTATCAGTTATTACATATTACACATATTATAATTTACCATATGACATAATACTGCATTGACCCTTCATGCAGAAAAATTAAAAACAATACATCACATTTCATTGTAAACAGCGCATCTCCTCTACAACAAAAGTAAGTTCATTAAAACGTCAGTCTGTCTTTGTATTAAAATGGGTAAAAAGGTGCAAAAATAGCCAAAAACTATATATATCTTAAATTTAAACAGCCAAAAACCATTTAAGGACTTATGTGAAAATTCCATAAAAAAGAGAACTCAATTTGATCCTTAGTTATGGCAATCTTAAGCTTTCAGACAAAAAAGCCTTACTACTTTATATAATAGGATAGTAGTATTATCATTATAATGCTTTCAATGTCGACAAAATGTCATCAATGAACACTATTATTCAATGTAATCTAATCGATATAAACCATAGCATTTGTATGTTTAGTTTAATTGCCAATTTTGAATATTATTTTTTTTATCAAATTTGTCATATATAGTAGGTCATATATCTTCCCTAAGAAATATAAAAGAGTGGAAATTTTTTTAAAGGCAGTTTAAATATATAATTAGCTTTTTACTTTGTATTGCTGCGCTAGTTTTACACATAGTTGTCCTGGTAACATATATGTGAATGGGATTATTGAAAAAAAAATGGATTCAAAAAAACCATTGTTATATGCATGTTTGACAATTATCATTTTTCCTCCATTATGTTTTAAATAATTTATTAATCAAGGCTGTTGCACATATTTTAATTCATTGAATCATCGAAATATTTTTTATTTTTTTCAAATTTTTTTGTTAATAGATTAGTTATGCCTTCATAAATAATGACAAACAGCCAAATAACTTTTTTAGTCATAATAAAAATTTGGGTGCTTTTTCTTAAATTGAAGAGATATAATTTTTTTTAATTTATAGATATTAGAATAGTTATTTAACGCATCGTATTATAGACAGCTTTCTTCGGACATGAGAATGAAAAAATATAAAATTAAAACCAGTTTTGTTAACCCCAAGGGGACAAACGCACGGGTTTGCAAAACTGGTATAAATGTTAAGATTTTTATTTTAATTTTTGTGAAAAATTATCTGTAATACGATGCTATATATGCTTTTCAGTATGGATGAGAAACAGTTAAAATCCAGTAGATTTTTTAATTGGTTTGCAAGCCATACTGGAAAAGGGATTTGCGGACGGATTCTGATTGCCATTTTAGAACCAAATTTTTACATCCAGCTGATTTTTTGTGGCTGCAATTAATAACTGATGCTCGAAACTACAAGCCCTAGATAAGATAATCTTTATCTTTGGACACAATTTCGACAAAGATATCAGATATAAAAGTACGGTGAATTTTAGTTTTATTGATTACATGCCATAAAATTGAAACAAACTAATAAACATACATGATTCATATAATTAGTAGTCAAGGTATTTGGGTATAGTCCTTTCCATGACATCGCTCCATATGGGGCGATGATTTTAATTGATCGCCTCTTATGACAAGGGGCGATGTATTGGCTCCTTGAAAGGAGCGATTTAATAGCCCCTTATAACAAGAGGCGATGTTATGACTCCTTGAAAGGAGCGATTTGATAGCCCCTTGCCCTAAGAGGCGATTAAATGATCCTTTATCGCTCCATAATCGCTCCTTCTAAAGAGGTAATGATATGTCCTCTTATCCCAAGGGGCTATTTAATAAAATATCGCCTCTTCATGGCCCCTTCACTATTATATATATCTTAGTCCCTTGATGGCCCCTACATCGCTCCTACATCGCCCCTTCATCGCTCCTCCATCGCTCCTTCTCCAAATTTATATTACATTGTACTTTGATGGCCCCTACATCGCCCCTCCATCGCTCCTACATCGCCCCTTCATCGCTCCTTCTTCAAATTTATATTACATTGTACTTTGATGGCCCCTACATCGCCCCTCCATCGCTCCTACATCGCCCCTCCATCGCTCCTACATCGCCCCTTCATCGCTCCTTCTTCAAATTTATATTACATTGTACTGTGATGGCCCCTACATCGCTCCTACATCGCTCCTACATCGCTCCTCCATCGCCCCTTCATCGCTCCTTCTCCAAATTTATATTACATTGCAACTTGATGGCCCCTACATCGCTCCTTCATCGCTCCTTCTCCAAATTTATATTAAATTGTACTGTGATGGCCCCTACATCGCTCCTACATCGCCCCTTCATCGCTCCTTCTACAAATTTATATTACATTGCAACTTGATGGCCCCTACATCGCTCCTACATCGCTCCTACATTGCCCCTTCATCGCTCCTTCTCCAAATTTATATTACATTGCAACTTGATGGCCCCTACATCGCTCCTACATCGCTCCTACATCGCTCCTCCATCGCCCCTTCATCGCTCCTTCTCCAAATTTATATAACATTGCAACTTGATGGCCCCTACATCGCTGCTACATCGCTCCTCCATCGCTCCTACATCGCCCCTTCATCGCTCCTTCCACAAATTTATATTACATTGTACTTTGATGGCCCCTACATCTCTCCTCCATCGCTCCTCCATCGCCCCTTAATAGCCCCTTACCTTAATTTATATAAAAAAGCCCCTACATAGCCTCTCCATCGCCCCTTAATAGCTCCTTACCTTAATTTATATAACATAGCCCCTACATAGCCTCTCCATCGCCCCTTAATAGCCCCTTATCTTAATTTATATAACAAAGCCCCTACATAGCCTCTCCATCGCCCCTAATAGCCCCTTACCTTTATTTATATAACAAAGCTCCTACATAGCCTCTCCATCGCCCCTTAATAGTCCCTTACCTTAATTTATATAACATAGCTCTTACATAGCCTCTCAATCGCCCCTTAAAAGCCCATTACCTTAATTTATATAACATAGCCCCTACATAGCCTCTCCATCGCCCCTTACCTTAATTTATATAACATAGCCCATACATAGCCTCTCCATCGCCCCTTAATAGCTCCTTACCTTAATTTATATAACATAGCCCCTACATAGCCTCTCCATCGCCCCTTAATAGCCCCTTACCTTAATTTATATAACATAGCCTCTACATAGCCTCTCCATCGCCCCTTAATAGCCCCTTACCTTAATTTATATAACATAGCCCTACATAGCCTCTCCATCGCCCCTTAATAGCCCCTTACCTTAATTTATATAGCATAGCCCCTACATAGCCTCTCCATCGCCCCTTAATAGCCTCTTACCTTAATTTATATAATCCTTACCTTAATATATATAACATAGCCCCTACATAGCCTCTCCATCGCCCCTAAATAGCCCCTTACCCTAATTTATATAACATAGCCCCTACATAGCCTCTCCATCGCCCCTTAATAGCTCCTTACCTTAATTTATATAACATAGCCCCTACATAGCCTCTCCATTGCCCCTTAATAGCCCCTTACCTTAATTTATATAACATAGCCTCTACATAGCCTCTCCATCGCCCCTTAATAGCCCCTTACCTTAATTTATATAACATAGCCCTACATAGCCTCTCCATCGCCCCTTAATAGCCCCTTACCTTAATTTATATAGCATAGCCCCTACATAGCCTCTCCATCGCCCCTTAATAGCCTCTTACCTTAATTTATATAATCCTTACCTTAATATATATAACATAGCCCCTACATAGCCTCTCCATCGCCCCTAAATAGCCCCTTACCCTAATTTATATAACATAGCCCCTACATAGCCTCTCCATCGCCCCTTAATAGCCCCTTACCTTAATTTATATAACATAGCCTCTACATAGCCTCTCCATCGCCCCTTAATAGCCCCTTACCTTAATTTATATAACATAGCCCTACATAGCCTCTCCATCGCCCCTAAATAGCCCCTTACCCTAATTTATATAACATAGCCCCTACATAGCCTCTCCATCGCCCCTTAATAGCCCCTTACCTTAATTTATATAACATAGCCTCTACATAGCCTCTCCATCGCCCCTTAATAGCCCCTTACCTTAATTTATATAACATAGCCCTACATAGCCTCTCCATCGCCCCTTAATAGCCCCTTACCTTAATTTATATAGCATAGCCCCTACATAGCCTCTCCATCGCCCCTTAATAGCCTCTTACCTTAATTTATATAATCCTTACCTTAATATATATAACATAGCCCCTACATAGCCTCTCCATCGCCCCTAAATAGCCCATTACCCTAATTTATATAACATAGCCCCTACATAGCCTCTCCATCGCCCCTTAATAGCTCCTTACCTTAATTTATATAACATAGCCCCTACATAGCCTCTCCATTGCCCCTTAATAGCCCCTTACCTTAATTTATATAACATAGCCTCTACATAGCCTCTCCATCGCCCCTTAATAGCCCCTTACCTTAATTTATATAACATAGCCCTACATAGCCTCTCCATCGCCCCTTAATAGCCCCTTACCTTAATTTATATAGCATAGCCCCTACATAGCCTCTCCATCGCCCCTTAATAGCCTCTTACCTTAATTTATATAATCCTTACCTTAATATATATAACATAGCCCCTACATAGCCTCTCAATCGCCCCTTAATAGCCCCTTATCTTAATTTATATAACAAAGCCCCTACATAGCCTCTCCATCGCCCCTAATAGCCCCTTACCTTTATTTATATAACAAAGCTCCTACATAGCCTCTCCATCGCCCCTTAATAGTCCCTTACCTTAATTTATATAACATAGCTCTTACATAGCCTCTCAATCGCCCCTTAAAAGCCCATTACCTTAATTTATATAACATAGCCCCTACATAGCCTCTCCATCGCCCCTTACCTTAATTTATATAACATAGCCCCTACATAGCCTCTCCATCGCCCCTTAATAGCTCCTTACCTTAATTTATATAACATAGCCCCTACATAGCCTCTCAATCGCCCCTTAATAGCTCCTTACCTTAATTTATATAACATAGCCCCTACATAGCCTCTCCATCGCCCCTAAATAGCCCCTTACCCTAATTTATATAACATAGCCCCTACATAGCCTCTCCATCGCCCCTTAATAGCTCCTTACCTTAATTTATATAACATAGCCCCTACATAGCCTCTCCATTGCCCCTTAATAGCCCCTTACCTTAATTTATATAACATAGCCTCTACATAGCCTCTCCATCGCCCCTTAATAGCCCCTTACCTTAATTATGTAACATAGCCCCTACATAGCCTCTCAATCGCCCCTTAATAGCCTCTTACCTTAATTTATATAACATAGCCCCTATATAGCCTCTCCATCGCCCCTTAATAGCCCCTTACCCTAATCTATATAACATAGCCCCTACAAAGCCTCTCCATCGCCCCTTAATAGCCCCTTACCTTAATCTATATAACAAAGCTCCTACATAGCCTCTCCATCGCCCCATAATAGCCTCTTACCTTAATTATGTAACATAGCCTCTACATAGCCTCTCCATCGCCCCTTAATATCCCCTTACCTTAATTATATAACATAGCTCCTACATAGCCTCCCCATCGCCCCTTAATAGCCCCTTACCCGAATTTATATAACATAGCCCCTAAATAGCCTCTCCATCGCCCCTTAATAGCCCCTTACCTTAATTTATATAACATAGCCCCTACATAGCCTCTCCATCGCCCCTTAATAGTCCTTTACCTTAATTTATATAAAATAGCCCCTATATAGCCTCTCCATCGCCCCTTAATAGCAAATTTATATAACATAGCCGCTACATAGCCTCTCCATCGCCCCTTAATAGCTCCTTACCTTAATTTATATAACATAGCCTCTCCATCGCCCCTTAATAGCCCTCCATCGCCACTTAAAAGCCCCTTACCTTAATTTATATAACATAGCCTCTACATACATACAGACAAAGATCCTGTTACTTTATTATAAGGATTAAAATAAAATAGTTATTAACCTCCCCAGGACCTATGAGAAGCTACCCTATTAAGGAGAACGATCTCAGGACCTATAGGAATCTTCACTGTAAAGGAGAACCATATTGGTATAAGGATTAAAATAAAATAGTTATTAACCTCCCCAGGACCTATGAGAAGCTACCCTATTAAGGAGAACGATCTCAGGACCTATAGGAATCTTCACTGTAAAGGAGAACCATATTGGTTCAGCGGTTAGCAAGATCCTTCGGTACAGACAGACATTTATACATACAGACAAAGATTCTGTTAATTTATTTTAAGAAATACAGATAAAATTGTTATAAACCTTTCCAGGCCTAAAACCATCTCAGGACCTAATTTCTGCCGTTGACAACTCGAGTTAAGTTACTATATTATTTTTACAATGTTTAACTTATCTGTTATTATTGGCTGACGAAAAGTTTGGGCAAAAAAAAAGATTTATTCTTCAATGAAATATCTCTCCAGTATAATTTTGGCAAGTGCTAATTTATTAAGAATAAAGTTTGCCACAAATTTACCAAAAAATCTCATTGTCATTTCGCCAGGGAGGATTAGGATAGTTCCCAAAGTGTTATAAGTTGGCTTATCCAAGAGTGCTGTCTAGTCTCCAAAGTTTTATAATACCGTTTTCTTATTCGTTAGATTAACAACCTTGGGGACTTTTTATTGTTTTGTGATTGTTTAGTTCATTAAGTTGAGTGTCTAAATGTTTCAACCACTAATTCTAAACTAAAGAAGGGGTAATTTTGTGAATCATCAATGGGAATAATTAATATATAAACATACATATATATACAGTGTTTTTTTTTATGAGAGCATTTTTGAAAGCAATTTTACCCTACTTATAGTTATCAGAATTTAATGAGTAATGGCTTATTCTCTTCGTTTTTTATAACCATTAACAGAAAAGCAAAAAAATATTTCAGTTTTTATTTAAAAAGTACAGTAAATTCAAAATTTCAAAACATGGGTGTCAACATCTAAAATAGTTATTTCTCGCATAGTATTATAAACGGCTTTCCGCGGATATAAAAAGTACAATTATGAGATTAAAACTGGGTTTAATCTTATGATTGTACATATCTATATTCGTAGAAAGCTGGATATAATACGATGCTAGACATAGTTTTTTCGTATGGATGAGAACCGGTTCCTATCCACCGGATTCAAATGAATACGAGAAATGGTTTTAGCGCATTTTTCTTATGCTCAAATCTTCTACCCTTTCCAAGAATGGAGGGAGTACATTGGGGGGCCAGTATTCCCTCCCTGGTTGAGATATGGCCTTCAAATTTCAAAATGTTCTAGTACATGTCACAAATAGTATCTATATAAATTTTTAGCTCTATATCTCAACTTTGAAGCGTTTTGCAGCCATTCTTGCAAAGGTAGATTATAAGAAAAATGCACTAAAACCATTTTTAGATGTTGACACCTAAGTTTTAAATTTTTTAATTTACTGTACTTTTTGAATAAAAACTAAAATATTTTTTGCTTTTCTATTAAAGGTTATAAAAAAGAAGAGAATAAGCCATTAATCATTAAATTCTGATAACTATAAGTAAGGTAAAATTGCTTTCAAAAAATTTCTCATAAAAAAACACACTGTATATATGTATATATATCATTTTATCGACAATCGTCTTATCCCTGTAGATCTCTGATTATCAGAGCATTTTTGAAATATTTGCTGCTTATTTTTTGGCTGCCTTTGGCAAAATAATTTTTTTCATAAAAAATGTATACAAAATTATCGTATTAATTTGGTAAATATATCATTGCACTTGAATTATTTTTAAGTCACTAACGGCTAATCCCATAGATGACCCTAGGAGTACTTTAATGAATAGATGTGGTGGAGAGGGGGGGGAGGGGGAAGGTTAAGAATTTAAGGGAAGTGATACCTTCCGGGGGCTGAAAGTGTTGGTCCCCTCCCCAAAATGAAAACTTTTCCTGCGAGTAAAATAAGCTTCAATGTAAAGGAGAAGCATATCGGTTCAGTTGATACTGATAAACATCCTGTTACGTTAATGTAAATATTAGTTTAAGGATAGTCTGTATAATCTCAGGGAGAAAGGAAACATTAGGCAATTTTTACAATAGTCTCCAAAGTTTTATAATGAAGTTTTCTTATTCGTTGGCTCAAAACTTTGGGGACTTTTGTCATATTTTGGTTGTAGTGTTGCAATTTTGTGTATCGTTATTAGGGATGGATAAAAATTTATCGGCCATTGTCTTATTCCTTTAGATCCTTGGTATAATCAACTGAATAACAGTTCCAACAACAAAAATTAAGATATTGCTTCGCTTTTTATGGACAAATATCCTGTTATTTTATTATAAGGAAAAAAAATAAACTATCTTAAAATCATCTCAGGACTCAGCGGTTAGCAAGATCCTACGGTATAGACAGACAGACATACATCATATCGGTTTAGCAGCAAACGAGATCCTTTGCTACAGACAAAAAAAAACTTTGTATATCGACTAGCGGCTACGCCCCCAGCATCTATTGGCTCTGTATTCAAAGGGGAATGAATTAAAGCCTAAAACCTTCCCAGGACTTAAAATAGAATAGCCTAAAACCATCCCTCGACTTAAAATAAAATAGCCTAAAGCCATTACAAGACAAATATTAAGCTTACCTGAAATAGAAAGCCCAATCTGTTTAGTAGATATTGAGATCTTAAGTTTCAGAACAGAAAGCCTTACTAACGTGGACAAACGCAGGATGTTTCGGACAAATGTCGGAGTGGACATTATATAAGTAAAACGCAGAAGTGTCTATAATATCTTAAAAATTAGGTTTCAACAACATTTGTTTAGTTATTTCTACACAGGTTAGGTTAGGTTAAGATATAAATATACAAATAAGCCCCCTGCAGGGGTTAGGCATATAAAAAAACATATTTGACAGTTGTAAACAATGTGAGAAAAAAATATGTTTTAGTTTAATGAAATGTTCTATCTGTTTCAAACCTTTGCCTTTCGATAGAACTTACCTACTTTGGAAAACTGTTAGACTGATTTTAAAATTTCAGTCTGTGAGAAAAGATATTCAAGATTTTTTTTTGTTTTGAAAGATTTTTATCTTATAAATAAAATAAAAGACACTCCTGCGTTTTACATAAGCAATGTCCACTCCGACGATTGTCCCATTCCTAGGTTTGTCCACTCCAACGTTTGTTTATGTTTTACTACTTTATATAATAGGATAATATGTATTCTTCTTTTATATTTCTCTTTTCTTATTCACTTGCAGCTGCGCTCTTTTTAATGTAAGGAGGCAGAAAAATAGCCTAAACCAATTAGGGGCTTAAATCTGAAAATGAAAAAGCAAAAAACCATCCCATGACCTATGTGAAGCTTCCCTTAAATGGAGAATTTAGTCAGTTTATGAAATTTTTAAGCTTCAGACCAAAAAAAATACTTTTTTTGTTAAAAGAGAGACTTTTCTACAATTAGGGTTAGTCCTTTCGTCATTGCTCTTCTCATTAAGTTAAGCATGTGGTTTTCTCTGCTATTGTTAAAGATAGACTGTTGAGATTTTTAGTGAATATTCCCATGACATATGTATATCCAGTCTATAAATTATTTTGTCTGTCTCTCAATTATGCTTCAAAAGACTTAGGTTTCGTGATAATCTTTGAGTAATAGCATATTCTCTTAAAGTCTGCTCTATAACTTACTTTGTCTGTTTGTCCATTATATGATCCTTATTCAATATTCTATTTAACTAAAAAATTTCATTCTCTTAGTTTATTCTTTTTTCTTTATTTCATTATGTTATTATATTATTTATATTTATTTTATTAATTCATTATATTTTCATTATAATTTTCCTTTTTAAATGCGAAACTTTTCTATAGTAAGGATTGGTTTGTCCGTACGTCCAAACGGTTTGACGACATTTTCTTTAATTTAGACATGTTATAAATATCCTATCGATTTCAAACTTTGCAGAATGATTTCTATAACAGTTGGGTACAATACTATATTCATTACTAGAAAGTATGTACGTCCATTTTTTTTGTATAATATCATTGTCCCATTCATCTGGGTTTTGGAGTAATGTTTCTTAGGACAACAAGGTTTAGTATTATAATCAAATACTAAAAATAAAATTATGCCCTTTTACTATATTCTATACTAGCAGATTCGCCCCTAGCCTCTAGGGGCTTTGCCCCAAGAGGTGATAAAAATTTTTTTTGGCGAAATTCGTAATAGGACCAAGAAAATCTTCAGCAAAAAAAAAATGGGGGGGGATTTTTTTGTTTTTGGGGGGGTTGGGGGTATCCCACCCCCCAAGAAAATAGCCTAAAACCACCACAGGACCAGTAGGTATATTCCCTGAATAGTAGAATATAATCGGTCCAGTGGTTACCGAGATCTTAAGGACTGACAGACGGACAGACAGACGGACAGACAGACAGATTGATGGACAGACATCATTCAGTTTAGTTTTGTATCTTGTCCTGTACACATGTTTTCAAGTGATTAGATTTGGACAAGGGTGATTCAAAAAAATATATAAATCTCTAACAAATTAAAGTTATAGCTGTAAAATGGGACCAAAAAAGATCCCTAACAAACCACCTCAAGTGACTCAAGTAAAATTGGACCCAGTCACTAGTGCATTTTTAAGTGAGTTAAAAGTTGATGTAAATAAATTGACATTAAATGAAAATTCTGTTAAAAGTGTTTTAAACACCCTAATTAAAACTATTGGTCAACTTAAAAATGAAATTACCCAGCTTAAAGAGTCAGGAAGTGAGATTTCAAGCGACGAGGAAGAGTGGGAAGTAAAGGGTGGAAAGGGGAAGAATGGTACAAACTTGCCCAGAGGAGGGGGAGGAGATAACAACAGATGGAAAGGAAATGGTGTTCCCACCAACATACAGGCACAGGTCAGATATAACAGCGATCACATTGACCAGAACCAACAAAGAGCAATGAAAGGTACTATATTATTTGCCTCACCAGAAAATGCAGCCAAGAACCTTAAGTCTATTCTAAAAGAGCCAGAAGAAATTGGAGAAGAATCATACACCCAGCAAATATGCGACACTATAGAGAAGTATTATGGTGTTCATATTGACCCAGCTCTGGATATTGAAGCATGCCACCCTACATCCAAAGGTTGTGGTATTATAAGGTTTAATAATCGAAGGATGGGCTCAGCATATGCTAAACTATGTTCGGCGATTTTGAAAGGGCCCAAGCCATCACAGCCCAGGAAAGAGGAGGAGATTGCAGGTCAACCTAGGGAAAGAAAGAGAGGGGCGATGGAGGGGAACGAGATGGAGGGAGGAGCGATGGAGGGGGAGGCATCAGTGGAAGGAGCCCAGAAAGAGGAGGTGAGAAAGGTAAAACGACCTAACTTTTGGTTAACTTTCCAACTCACAAAAAGGCGTTCAGATTTAATCCGAAAATTAAAGGAGCTTAAAAGGGATGGAAAGATAAACCATTTTACTTCTAATGAAAATGGTGTTATCAGTGTCACTTTGAGCAAAGGAGCGGCTCCAAAACGGCTAACTTTGGATTACAAAAATGACAACTCTAAAACTTACTATGTGGGTGAGTTACTCCAACTTGTCTCCTGTAAAATATGATAAATAATCCGAAAGTGAATCAAACTAGAATATAATGGTGTAAAAATGGGATGAATATTTTATTTTGAAAAACCCGAATCTTAAACTAATCTCTAACTGTTATCACTTAATATTTATTTTACTTTGTATATGTTCTGTGTAAATAATCATAGCATTAAAAATGGGTTGTTTAATGCTTTTTTTTCTTTGGTACATTTAAACAAAAATGATATAAGCATTCAAATTAAAAATGGATGATGAGTTAGTTAATAATCTTGGACATAATTCTTTGCAATTAGATTCAAATTTAAATCATTCGTGTTCTTACTTTGAAAACCATGAATTTGTAAACTTTATTGGAAAGAGGGAGGAAAAGTTTTCAGTCTATAGTCAGAATATTAGAAGTATAAATAATAAAATCGACGATATACAAGAATTATTATCAGAGATAGAAACTGAAAAATTTTCTTTTAGTATTCTATTATTTCAAGAAATTTGGGCAGCAAATAATGCACAGACCACTAGATTAGAAAATTATCAAGATATTATCTTACAAACAAGGGAAGGAAAAAGGGGTGGGGGTTTAGGAATATATCTTAAGCAAAACTTAAGTTATGAAATTATTGATGAATTATCATATATTTTAGAGGGCGAATTTGAGACTCAATTCATAAAAGTATTTTTTGGTAAGAACAAATTTAAGATTATAGGCAACATTTACAGAATTCCTGGTGGTAACTTAAATAACTTTATAGAATGGTTTGGAGAAAAATTAACATTTCTTAAAACTGACCCAGTTTTAAAAAAATCTGATGAAATTATATTTGGGGGTGATTTCAATGCGAATTTTCTAAACTTTGATTCCCACAACCAAACAAATGATCTTTTGAACCTATTAATATCCTCTTCTTTTCTACCAATGATCACTCTACCTACTAGAATTTGTCAAAATTCAGCAACTCTCATTGATAACATTTTTAGCAATAAAAAGCAAGAATTTTATGAAAGCGGCCTAATTATATCTTCTATTTCTGATCATCTCCCAATTTTTTACTTAAATGTAACTTGTGAAAAAAATACTTCAAACCAAAAACAATATTATTATGATATGAGTCCAAATAACGTAGAAAACTTTAAAGAGAAACTCTCTTCACAAAATTGGGAAGGTGTTAATAATGATAATATTCCGAAAACTGCCTTTGAAAGTTTTGGTAACATATTAGAAAAGTATTTTAAAGAGAGTTTCCCTTTAAAAGAAAAATGTGTAAACAAAGGAAAAGTTCCTATTAACCCATGGATGTCACAGGAGTTATTAAAAATCAGAAAAGCCAAAAATAGGGCCTTTAAAAACAAACTTAAACATAGGACTGAATCTGCTGAAAATAAATTTAAATGCCTAAATAATAAATTCAAAAAACTTGCTAGAAAAGAGAAGAAAAAATATTACCATGAAAGATTTGAAGATTGTGTTACTGATATCAGAAAGACTTGGTCGCTAATTAACTTAATAGTCAAGAAAAAAAAGTGTAAAAATGACGTGCCTTGTGTTTTTACAGATGCACAAAAATCCTATAATACTTTCTCTGAGATAGCCAATGGTTTTAATGACTTTTTTGTTGATGTTGGGCCAAGACTTTCTGAATCAATACCTCAATCTTCTAAATCTTTCAGGGATTTCTTGGGGGATCAATATGATGAAGAATTTAACTTTCAGGAAGTAAACTCTTTTATTATCAATATAACTTTGTCCAAATTAAAATCAAAATCAAGTGTAGGTAATGATAATATCTCTATGAAACTATTAAAAGAAATAATGCCAATAATTATAACGCCTATCATTCACCTGTTTAACCTCTCTTTAAACACTGGCTACATTCCTGATAACTATAAATGTGCAAAAATTATACCTATTTACAAAGCTGGTGAAAGAGATAGATTTGACAATTATCGTCCTATTTCCATACTTCCAGCCCTCTCTAAATTACTTGAGAAAATTGTTGCTTTTCAAATGATTAGATATCTTGAGGGAAACAAAATGTTATATCAACATCAATATGGCTTCAGAAGGTCAAGAGATACACAACAACCACTGATACATTTAATCAACAAAGTTTATGACGGACTGAATAAGCCCCAATCAGAATACAGTGCCTGTGTGTTTCTTGACCTTAAGAAGGCATTTGACACGTGTGATATACCAATCTTACTATCCAAACTAAAACACTATGGTTTTAAAGGTGTATCTGCAAAATGGTTTGAAAATTATCTAACTAATAGAAAACAGTATGTTGAAATAAATGGTGTAAAGTCCGAAGAAAAAGTATTAACTCATGGAGTACCACAGGGCTCTGTCATTGGACCAATTTTGTTCTTGTTGTATATAAACGACCTTCCAAATTCAACAACCTTATTTTGTAGCCTTTTTGCAGATGACACAATCTTTTGTAAAACCTCAAGTAATTTAGAAACCATAAAAACATCATTAAATGAAGAATTAGATAAGGCATCAGTATGGTTTAGGGCAAATAAACTTTCTTTAAATGTATCTAAAACAAAATACATGGTCTTCAGACTTAGCAGTATGCAACCTGTCAATAATAACTTTAGAATCTTCATTAATGGGGAGGAAGTTGAGAGAATCAGCAATGAAAATGAAACAAAGTCTTTTAAATTTGTTGGGGTACATCTTGATGAATTTCTCAATTGGAATGAGCATACAAAAATGGTAAAAAACAAAGTTTCTAGTTCTCTATATGCATTAAATCAAATAAAAAATGTTCTCCCATCAAAAACTTTGAAAACGATTTATTCCTCAATGATTTTGCCTCACTTAAATTATTCTAATATCACATGGGGTCTCTCTAAAAGTAAAGACATTGACCAAATAAGAAAACAACAAAAAAGGGCAATAAGGATTATTGTAGGTGCTAATTATAATGCACACACTGAAATTTTGTTTGGACAATCTAAAATCTTAAAATTTGATGATTTGGTAAATTTAAACATTTTAAATTTTATAAGTAAATTTTTTCATAAGAAACTCCCAGAAAGCTTTGATAACATGTTTAAAGTTCTTTCTTCTCAGAGATCAAAAAAGTTACTGATAAGTATACCTAAAACAAAACATCTTGAATATTTTCCAGCAGTGTCATTTCCAAAACTTTGGAATAACTTGAGAAATGAAATAAGGCTTTCAGACTCTGTAAAGAAATCATTGTCCATGATTAAAAAAGATTATCTTTTAAATTATAAATCATTTCATTGCAACAAAAGAAAATGCTTTTCCTGTAAGAAATAAAATCTGTACCAACTTCTGTAACTGTAAATAGTTATTTAGTCAACCCACTTAATTATTGATCTATTAAATTTGTGTAAATATCTTATATAATAAATATTTTTTGTAATTCTCACTATAAATAAAATAATAAATGAAATCAATTAAAGGGGTAAATTTACGGCCTACTCCAAGGCTTAATTACTCCTTGCTATGCAATTTTTAAAATATGATTTTATATGTATATTTAATAATCTAAATGTATTGCATTAGTTAATAAATTCTATTCTATTCTATTCTACTTTGTATTATAGATTTACGCTAATTTTAACAAAATTTATGTTTGACCTCCTGATTTTAGAGCTTTGCTTTTGTGAATGTTGTTATCCTTGTTATCTTGCTTTTTTTCCTTTTTCATAACCTATTATATAAAGTAGTAATCTTTTTTTTGTCTGTAGAAAAGCTAACCGCTGAACCTATATGGTTCTCCTTTACAGTGAAGCTTCTTTTAAGTTCATAGAGGGTTTATAATTATTTCGAGGGAGGGTATCTCCACCCTCCCAGAAAATTCACCCCAAGAAAAATATTACCCCATCCCCTCAAAAAATCTTTTTAACTTTTTAAAAGCAAAGCTTTTCTATATTAAGGATCAGTCCGTACGTCTGTAACGGTTAGCTATTTTTGTTAATTTAGGCATGTGATTCCTGTAGTAGAAAGGTACGATTTAGAAAGTCTATAATCATTATCAGAATATCCGTACGTCCATTTTAAGCATACTAATTATTAACTTAGAACAAATTTTTATGTATCAAAATTATCCGATTAATCTGATTTCTGGGATACTGATTCCTAGGACAACAAAATAGAATGTTATAAGCGAATCATATCTATAATCAAGTCCAAAAAATGTGAGTACGTCCTTAAGCATTTTCCTGCATGTAAGCAATTTCTCAATAAATTTACTTACAATTTTGATTCGAATTTTAAATTTATGTTCTGACTATTCAGTTCTGACACTCTACATTATTAATGTTCATTAAACTTTTTTCTATCGTTTCAGAGCTTTGCTTTTATAAATGTTGTCATCCTTGTCATCCTTTTAAAACTTAAATTTAAAACTGTAGAGGGTCACATTCCTTCCTTACCTTAATGCCCTACCTTCTATAATGAAGGGGCAATACAATTACAGAGGCTGTACAGGAGCCATAAAGGGCCTATGTTATATAAATTAAGGTAAGGGGCGATGAAGAGGCTATGAAGGGGCTATGTTATATAAATTAAGGTAAGAGGCTATTAAGGGGCGATGGAGAGGCTATGTAGGGGCTATATTATATAATTAAGGTAAGGGGCTATTAAGGGGCGATGGAGATGCTTTGTAGGGCCTATGTTATATAAATTAAGGTAAGAGGCTATTAAGGGGCGATGGAGAGGCTATGTAGGGGCTATGTTATATAAATTAAGGTAAGGGGCTATTAAGGGGCGATGGAGATGCTTTGTAGGGCCTATGTTATATAAATTAAGGTAAGAGGCTATTAAGGGGCGATGGAGAGGCTATGTAGGGGCTATGCTATATAAATTAAGGTAAGGGGCTATTAAGGGGCGATGGAGAGGCTATGTAGGGCTATGTTATGTAAATTAAGGTAAGGGGCTATTAAGGGGCGATGGAGAGGCTATGTAGAGGCTATGTTATATAAATTAAGGTAAGGGGCTATTAAGGGGCGATGGAGAGGCTATGTAGGGGCTATGTTATATAAATTAAGGTAAGGAGCTATTAAGGGGCGATGGAGAGGCTATGTAGGGGCTATGTTATATAAATTAGGGTAAGGGGCTATTTAGGGGCGATGGAGAGGCTATGTAGGGACTATGTTATATATATCAAGGTAAGGATTATATAAATTAAGGTAAGAGGCTATTAAGGGGCGATGGAGAGGCTATGTAGGGGCTATGCTATATAAATTAAGGTAAGAGCCTATTAAGGGGCGATGGAGAGGCTATGTAGGGCTATGTTATATAAATTAAGGTAAGGGGCTATTAAGGGGCGATGGAGAGGCTATGTAGAGGCTATGTTATATAAATTAAGGTAAGGGGCTATTAAGGGGCGATGGAGAGGCTATGTAGGGGCTATGTTATATAAATTAAGGTAAGAAGCTATTAAGGGGCGATGGAGAGGCTATGTAGGGGCTATGTTATATAAATTAAGGTAAGGGGCGATGGAGAGGCTATGTAGGGGCTATGTTATATAAATTAAGGTAATGGGCTTTTAAGGGGCGATTGAGAGGCTATGTAAGAGCTATGTTATATAAATTAAGGTAAGGGACTATTAAGGGGCGATGGAGAGGCTATGTAGGAGCTTTGTTATATAAATAAAGGTAAGGGGCTATTAGGGGCGATGGAGAGGCTATGTAGGGGCTTTGTTATATAAATTAAGATAAGGGGCTATTAAGGGGCGATTGAGAGGCTATGTAGGGGCTATGTTATATATATTAAGGTAAGGATTATATAAATTAAGGTAAGAGGCTATTAAGGGGCGATGGAGAGGCTATGTAGGGGCTATGCTATATAAATTAAGGTAAGGGGCTATTAAGGGGCGATGGAGAGGCTATGTAGGGCTATGTTATATAAATTAAGGTAAGGGGCTATTAAGGGGCGATGGAGAGGCTATGTAGAGGCTATGTTATATAAATTAAGGTAAGGGGCTATTAAGGGGCAATGGAGAGGCTATGTAGGGGCTATGTTATATAAATTAAGGTAAGGAGCTATTAAGGGGCGATGGAGAGGCTATGTAGGGGCTATGTTATATAAATTAGGGTAATGGGCTATTTAGGGGCGATGGAGAGGCTATGTAGGGGCTATGTTATATATATTAAGGTAAGGATTATATAAATTAAGGTAAGAGGCTATTAAGGGGCGATGGAGAGGCTATGTAGGGGCTATGCTATATAAATTAAGGTAAGGGGCTATTAAGGGGCGATGGAGAGGCTATGTAGGGCTATGTTATATAAATTAAGGTAAGGGGCTATTAAGGGGCGATGGAGAGGCTATGTAGAGGCTATGTTATATAAATTAAGGTAAGGGGCTATTAAGGGGCGATGGAGAGGCTATGTAGGGGCTATGTTATATAAATTAGGGTAAGGGGCTATTTAGGGGCGATGGAGAGGCTATGTAGGGCTATGTTATATAAATTAAGGTAAGGGGCTATTAAGGGGCGATGGAGAGGCTATGTAGAGGCTATGTTATATAAATTAAGGTAAGGGGCTATTAAGGGGCGATGGAGAGGCTATGTAGGGGCTATGTTATATAAATTAGGGTAAGGGGCTATTTAGGGGCGATGGAGAGGCTATGTAGGGGCTATGTTATATATATTAAGGTAAGGATTATATAAATTAAGGTAAGAGGCTATTAAGGGGCGATGGAGAGGCTATGTAGGGGCTATGCTATATAAATTAAGGTAAGGGGCTATTAAGGGGCGATGGAGAGGCTATGTAGGGCTATGTTATATAAATTAAGGTAAGGGGCTATTAAGGGGCGATGGAGAGGCTATGTAGAGGCTATGTTATATAAATTAAGGTAAGGGGCTATTAAGGGGCAATGGAGAGGCTATGTAGGGGCTATGTTATATAAATTAAGGTAAGGAGCTATTAAGGGGCGATGGAGAGGCTATGTAGGGGCTATGTTATATAAATTAGGGTAAGGGGCTATTTAGGGGCGATGGAGAGGCTATGTAGGGGCTATGTTATATATATTAAGGTAAGGATTATATAAATTAAGGTAAGAGGCTATTAAGGGGCGATGGAGAGGCTATGTAGGGGCTATGCTATATAAATTAAGGTAAGGGGCTATTAAGGGGCGATGGAGAGGCTATGTAGGGCTATGTTATATAAATTAAGGTAAGGGGCTATTAAGGGGCGATGGAGAGGCTATGTAGAGGCTATGTTATATAAATTAAGGTAAGGGGCTATTAAGGGGCAATGGAGAGGCTATGTAGGGGCTATGTTATATAAATTAAGGTAAGGAGCTATTAAGGGGCGATGGAGAGGCTATGTAGGGGCTATGTTATATAAATTAGGGTAATGGGCTATTTAGGGGCGATGGAGAGGCTATGTAGGGGCTATGTTATATATATTAAGGTAAGGATTATATAAATTAAGGTAAGAGGCTATTAAGGGGCGATGGAGAGGCTATGTAGGGGCTATGCTATATAAATTAAGGTAAGGGGCTATTAAGGGGCGATGGAGAGGCTATGTAGGGCTATGTTATATAAATTAAGGTAAGGGGCTATTAAGGGGCGATGGAGAGGCTATGTAGAGGCTATGTTATATAAATTAAGGTAAGGGGCTATTAAGGGGCGATGGAGAGGCTATGTAGGGGCTATGTTATATAAATTAGGGTAAGGGGCTATTTAGGGGCGATGGAGAGGCTATGTAGGGCTATGTTATATAAATTAAGGTAAGGGGCTATTAAGGGGCGATGGAGAGGCTATGTAGGGGCTATGTTATATAAATTAAGGTAAGGGGCTATTAAGGGGCGATGGAGAGGCTATGTAGGGCTATGTTATATAAATTAAGGTAAGGGGCTATTAAGGGGCGATGGAGAGGCTATGTAGAGGCTATGTCATATAAATTAAGGTAAGGGGCTATTAAGGGGCGATGGAGAGGCTATGTAGGGGCTATGTTATATAAATTAAGGTAAGGAGCTATTAAGGGGCGATGGAGAGGCTATGTATGGGCTATGTTATATAAATTAAGGTAAGGGGCGATGGAGAGGCTATGTAGGGGCTATGTTATATAAATTAAGGTAATGGGCTTTTAAGGGGCGATTGAGAGGCTATGTAAGAGCTATGTTATATAAATTAAGGTAAGGGACTATTAAGGGGCGATGGAGAGGCTATGTAGGAGCTTTGTTATATAAATAAAGGTAAGGGGCTATTAGGGGCGATGGAGAGGCTATGTAGGGGCTTTGTTATATAAATTAAGATAAGGGGCTATTAAGGGGCGATGGAGAGGCTATGTAGGGGCTATGTTATATAAATTAAGGTAAGGAGCTATTAAGGGGCGATGGAGAGGCTATGTAGGGGCTTTTTTATATAAATTAAGGTAAGGGGCTATTAAGGGGCGATGGAGGAGCGATGGAGGAGAGATGTAGGGGCCATCAAAGTACAATGTAATATAAATTTGTGGAAGGAGCGATGAAGGGGCGATGTAGGAGCGATGGAGGAGCGATGTAGCAGCGATGTAGGGGCCATCAAGTTGCAATGTTATATAAATTTGGAGAAGGAGCGATGAAGGGGCGATGTAGGGGCGATGTAGGAGCGATATAGGGGCGATGGAGGAGCGATGTAGGGGCCATCAAAGTAAGTACAATGTAATATAAATTTCAAGAAGGAGAGATGAAGGAGCGATGTAGGGGCGATGTAGGAGCGATGAAGGGGCCATGGAGGAGCGATGTAGGGGCCATCAAAGTACAATGTAATATAAATTTCAAGAAGGAGAGATGAAGGAGCGATGTAGGGGCGATGGAGGAGCGATGAAGGGGCGATGGAGGAGCGATGTAGGGGCCATCAAAGTACAATGTAATATAAATTTCAAGAAGGAGAGATGAAGGAGCGATGTAGGGGCGATGTATGAGCGATGTAGGGGCGATGGAGGAGCGATGTAGGGGCCATCAAAGTACAATGTAATATAAAATTCAAGAATTAGAGATGAAGGAGCGATGTAGGGGCGATGTAGGGGCGATGTAGGGGCGATGTAGGGGCCATCAAAGTACAATTTAATATAAATTTCAAGAAGGAGAGATGAAGGAGCGATGTAGGGGCGATGAAGGAGCGATGAAGGGGCACTGGAGGTAAAGGACTATGGAGGGGCGATGGAGAGGCTATGAAGGAGCCATCATGGGGCTATAGTATAGCCTCTTATCATAAGAGGCGATATTAACGCCCCTTCAAAGGAGCTATTAAGAGGCCATGAAGGAGCTATAGCATAGCCTCTTATCATAAGAGGCGATATGAACGCTCCTTAAAAGGGGCTATCACATCGCTCCATATGATAAGAGGCTATGCTATAGCTCCTTGAAGGAGCTATAGAAAATCATCGCCCCATATGGAGCGATGTCATGGAAAGGACTATACCCAGGTATTTCAATCGTTTGATATCAAGTTTAATACTTATAAGATCACAAGGTTATTAAAGAAAATTATTATGCAAATAATTTGCAAATCATTCAACCATATTAAAAATTTGATGCGATAATTTGATAATATTTGCACATGTTACATTATCTTTATATTGATTTATTATCGATATGTCTGGTTAATTTTCTTTCTTTTTTTTGCATCAGTAGCAATATATAAGATTTATGATATAAATTTTAATTCAGTGTATGTGTAGATTTTTAATTACCAAATCAAACCTGGAATCATTGCTTATTGGTTTTTGTAGACTATATCTTGAGTTCATGCTTTGAAACATTCTCTTAAAAAAACAGCCTTTTACAAAAATAATACTAATTTATGATACCATAGTAGTAAAACTATTTCCAGTAGGGCTTCGAAACCATATTCGCTGTCAGTTCTCAGCAATTCTGAAAAATCATGTATTGCATCGTATTGCTGTCAATTTTCCATGAATAATTTATTTAAAATCATAAAGTTAATACTGCTTTTGCAAGCCCGGGCCTTCAGCGTAAAACTGTTTTTAATATTATAAATTTTCATTTTGATATCCGCGGAAAGCTGTCTGTAATACGGCGGGATAGATAACTATTATTTTATTTTAGGCCACATACCAGTGAGTGATTTAGAAACAGAATATGCCAATGACGTCACAACAACCTCACCCAATGAGAGAACAGCCCAGTACTTTGCAACCAATGAGAAACAAGATATTTCAACCAATGAGCTGCCAGAATTGTCTGCCGATATCAAAACAGAAGTAATGTTTGCAGCTGATCATGACAAGGTTGAGTTAGATGAAGAAGAGATAGATTTAACAACAGATATTGATATAATCAACGATATTGCTGATAGTCTAGCTGAAACAAATATTCAAGTAGAAGAGGCAGAAATCAATAATTATGAAATTGACAGGTAATTTTTGTTTATCCAGGGGTAAATGAGTTCGAGTCTTGGTCAATTTCCTGAAATACTTACTTATAATGTGTCAGAAATGTAAAAACACAAATATCAAAAGTAAAAGGAATTCCATGGCATATAACTGATTAGGTTCTTTTCTTAAAGGCTTTTTTTCAATAGAAAGATAGGACTCGATAACAATGGCTTTCTATTGAAAGGGTTTGCTTTTTGTAGTTCTAAAACATTTTTTTGTTCACTAAAAAGAAGGAACAGATCGGTTAATGTGTTAGCGAGATCTTAATAGACAATAATCTTTACTACATACATGACATTGACTCTCTTTAACTGTACAACTTTCAATGTACATGTAATGAAAAGATTATTTAACCCCAGTTTTTATCCTACTGGTTCAATTCAAAAGAAAATGACAAACACAAATAAACGTCGGTTTTCCCCAAAGTTTCTCTATACAAGCACAAAAAAAACTTCCCCTTATTTTAAAATAAATAACAATAAAGGGATTGGGGATTTTTTTACCTTAGGATCATTTTAGGGTAGGTTATATGGTTAAAGGGTATCCACCCAGGGTGAGGATCCTCCACATGAGATAGGTCAAAAATAACACATTCGTTTATTTTCAATTCATTCTTAAATAAGAATGAGGGGGGGGGGTGATAGTTTGTACTCCCTCAGCATTTTGAGGAAAAGAACCAAAATTTCCTAGTCTGTACAAACAAAAATTATATTTTTTTGTGGTCATTCGTCAGCGGGTCAACAAGGACAATACCAACAAGTAGCGCAGCAAGATATATCATTCTTAAAGCATTGTCATGTTAATTTATGAAACTTACCATGAATTGTTTTTCATAATGATATTGTTGAAAGCGAAACAAATGAAAATGTTCAAGGTTTTTAATTGAATTAATCTTTCGAGTAATTTTTAGTATGTGCATTTTCGTTGCAGTTAGGATTGAGTTTCACATTTAAATGAGATTTAAAGGATGCAAGTAAAGGTAGACTGCAGATTTTTTTGGTGAATATATCCCTTTCCAAAAAGCATTCAGTATGAAACGTATTTGGTCCGTTAATCTGTCGGTCATTATATAAGATAAATTAGATTTTTTTTAAATTTGTACTAAACAACTATTCTATGAATAAATTTGTCTGTTTCTCCATCCATATTTTTGTTTTGTTTTGCGCTACTTATAGTTATTGTTATCCTTATTTCATTTCACTAAAATACATTAAACCATTTTTTAGGGAAACTGAATCACAAGAAGACACCACAACTACTACAACAACAACAACTACCAAACCAACAACCACTACAACCACCCAAGAGACAACAACCCGCCCATTTATAATCACGAAAGACACGCCCACAACTATCCGATACCTGGAGTCCTTTCCCATAAAGAATACCCTGCAAGTTGGTGTTAATAGGCCAGCTCTGAGGTAACTTGTTAGTATTGAAGCTACTCTATAATCTACTTTGTTTGTAAAATTATTCGTCCGTCCATTCGCAATGATATGGGGGAAATGCTTTTTTTATGGAGATAAAATATTCAAAGAGCATTCAATTTACAACTTAATTTGTCTGTTGGTTCATCGATCATGCAAAAATGTTTAAATATTCTTTAATTATGTCTATTGATTTTTATATCATTCTTTAAAATTACTCTCTTCTTTATCTATCTTTTTCTTACTTATTTTTTATTACAACTGAACATTTGTCAATCAATTATTTTTGTGAATGTTCTTAATGTTGCCATCTTTTTTAAGGCTTACTTTATCTATTTCCCCAAATATAAGTCAATTTTTGACTTACTTTTAGTTGGATGAAATGGTTAGCAAGTCAATCTAAGCTGAAAGAAGACTCCAAGCCAACCACAGCTCGTGTAGATGCTACTGTAAAGACGGATAAGAAACCTACCACTGCCAGGGCTGAGTTTACCAAGAATATGCAGGAGAATAATAAGGATATAACCACTAGAAAAGGTAAGGATTTAACTGTGATCTCAAGGGATAAGACGATGGACGATTAAATTGTATACATCCCCAACGATGACAGACAAATTATTCCCTTTTGTGGATTAAAATTAATGGTAATTTTTTTTGGACATTACTAGTTTGAAACCAACTAATCAAAATTCACTATATTATCTAAAGATTTTGAACCAACGAATAAGATAACTTGGTTCTAAAACTCTAGGTACTTGTATAATTTACAGTCCAATGTCCACACCCTTCCTGTTTCTAAGTCAGTAAGGGAAGCAGACATTCATGAAGATCACTCGCATCTTTTAAATCATTTTTCTTTATTAGAATCTATGAAAGAGAGTGCCACAGAAACCTTTGTCCCTTGGTCCTGGAGTGATACTTCTCTAACTGTAGATAATGAAAACACTTCTGCATCAAATGATAATTCAGAAACTTCTTTATTCCAAGAGAGAACAACTACTGAAGAAGGTAAAATTGTTTTTGTTGACATCGTCGGGGAGGTGATAGGTTCGAATCTCAGCCCGATATCGCATCATAACTATAGGCGTTAAAAATGGTTCCTACTGCTGCTATGTCAGGTGCAGAAAATTAATATTTAGAGTAGAGGAAATGCCTTGGCCCAAAACTCGATTACCATGCACAGTTAGGATTTTTAGACAAAGGTCATACCTTCAAAGAGTTGGTTGTCTGATTAACCTAAAAACCCGAGTGTTTAGACAGAAAAGGAGAGATTATCCTAAGTTGTTGGACCTGCCGTTAGAGTGTCATGGAGATAATAAAGTTTTTAAACATATTTACTAAGCAGTTTTTAAAACATTATTATTTGAGTACTATACACAAATGTAATAAAGATCCTAATCAACCTCTGACATTTTGATAGTTTCTTTTACAGACTAGATATGTAATTTGTAAAAGATTTTCTAAAAATAACTTTTATTTAGAAGAAATGCCAAGCTCCATGGAGAAGAAGGAAGAAGACACAATTGAAATGGAGATCGTTACTACAAGAAAACCTCTGATAGATTCCAGCCAGGAGGGTAAAGAAATGTACACTACTGAACATGAAAACGAAGTGAAAGAAGCAGAGATTGATAATGATCTAAACACAAACAAAAAGATATCTTCTTTCTATCCTCAAATGGGCTCCTGGCAAGGTTTTAAAAAGGTTAAATTAAGCACTGTGAAGCCTACAAAAAGAACATCCACTACTACAACTACAACTACTACAACAACAATAACAACGACGACCTTATCAACCACAACAAAATCCGCCATGACAGTTGAAGAAAAATCCACGAACGAAAATGATGATACCACTGAGCTTAAAGTTACTGATGACAACAACAAGGATCATTTGCATACAAAGCTAGCAGAGTTGCTAGATCATAACACACAATTGGTGGATATAATCCGAGCAACTCTGCACATACAGTGGACATTGTTCAGCAAAATTATCAGCTTTATTTTACCCCAATAGTGATTTAAAGCCACAAAAAAAACTTTCATTTGACTCTTAGACATTACAAAAATTTTGCTGTGAAACATTTATGTTTGTAAATATTGTTTGTTTATTTAGAATCTCATTTAATATTGTGAATCTTTTGACGTATGGCAGCTTTAAAAACAGTTTAATCTATTAGTTCAATTAGCTCAATATAATTTAAGTATAATAAAAAGGACATTTATTATTTAAGAACTGTCCTTTTAAATTACTTTTAGTTCTTATATGTACATGTAAAAGATAAAAATAATCACTTAACAATAGCTATTTAAATCTCCCTTTTTTAACAAATGAATCTCAAATATATTAAAGGTACCAAAAAATTAGTATTTCCATAATATTATACCTTAATGTTTAAATTTAGTTCTGTTATGACTATTGTAGCATTATATGTATAAAAATAATGTAAAAATTTACTTATTTTTGTAATTGTATAATCGATTCTAAATTGTTTTCGTTTTCCAAGTTTATTTAAAGTAAACTGTTATTAAATTAATAAAAAGTAAATACACATTTTATTAATCTGTACCTAATCATTTCTAACTCCTCACTCTAGTGTGTTTATAAATAACCAACATTAAGTTTATTTTTGTAATCTAATAAATAGTGATATTTGGAGGGTTTCTTATTTGATTACAAGAATAGAAAATATAAAAATAATAGCAGTAATCTATTAAAAATAAGTAATTTTAGAAAGGAAAAAAAAAGATAAAAAATGTTAAAGTTGCAAAAATACACATGACGGTTCCCTGAAAAGCATAACCTTTTCATACAGGCAAGGTCCGAGATCTTTAGCTTAAGACAAATAATTGTTACTACTTAAAATATAGATATATGTCTTTGTATTTGTTGTAGTGCTTGTAAAGGTTTTAAAGTAAAAAAGTTAAGGTGAAATTTTTCTAGTGACGATTTTTTTGTGAGTGTTGTGATATACTCTTCAAAATAGCTATAAACCTTCCCTGGACCTATGAGAAGCTTCACTGTAAAGGAGGACCATATCGTTTAACTTTATAAAGATTCTTTGCAATGCATATTACACACAAATAAACATCCCATTATTTTTATATAAGGATGATCTTATCGCATCGTATTATAGACAACTTTTAATTCGTTGAAAATTGTCTACAATAATATGCTATTCATGATGTTCTAATCAAGTGAATATTAATCGGTTTCGAAGCGATACTGGAACAAAGATTATAGAATAGATCAAAATTATGAAATAGCTTCTTTGAGTGTGTGTGAGTGTAAGTTTGTGTGTTTGTGTGCTTGTTTGTGTATGTATGTGTTTGTGTGCTTGTGTGTGTGTGTGTGTGTATGTGTGAGTGTGCTAGTTTGTGGAAAAGAAAAAAAGATAAGAAGAGGATTGAAGAATTATGAAAGTTTGTAATATTTTAGTTTTAGTTGCATCTCTCCATAGATTTAGGGATAGTGCAATAAACGATAAATATTTTTTCTACCTTATTCACTTTCCAGGGTCTTTTGTTTTTATGAGGAGACTAGAGGTTTCATACCCCATGTAAGTTATAAACTTTCCTTAGAACTATATGAAGCTTAGTTGTAAAGGAGAACTATATCGGTACAGCGAGCAGCGAGACAGTTAGATAGACTTTGCACTTGGTTGACAAATGCCAAAACTCTAGGCCAGGGTGATGTAATAATTGAGTAGCTTCCACGAGAATTGCCGGTCAGCTTGTAATGTAGCATAGAACACAATCAGCTGTGCGCGAAGCTTACCAATCTAAGATTGGTCAAATGATTCTCACTTCCAGACTCCGTGTGCATCTGAGTCCTAACTTCAGAGAAGCAGGGCTACAACAACAACATCAGATAGATTGACAGACATTCTATTCCCATCAATAGAATGATTGGCCTTTCCTAACCTTCTTCTCATAATTCATAAAATTTGTGAGAATGATAATTCATTGTGAATGTTCCTATCCCTCCCTGTATGGATTTCTTTTTTAAGCTTTAAATTTGTTGCTTCCAGTCTTTTATCTCATCTTTTCATTCTCTTTTCTTTTTCTCAGCGCCGCCATTTTGCAACTACATTTGTTCGATCGTCGGACATTTTAAAAACAAAAAAGCTACATAACAATATTATTGAAAGATTCACGGAAACTTTTCATATTTATTTCATTATCTAATGTTATGGGCTTTTAATTTCTGCGCCTTTTTTCACATAATTATTCTTTTTTTATGCTTTAGATATGTTTTTAAAATTCCTTTTGTAAATAAATATTCTTTTAAAGAAAATTAAATAGGAAACCAACATGTAAATAACAAATTCTGAATAAAAAGTATATTCATGGAATTAAACTCTTTCCCGTAAAAGTATTAAGTCTAAAACTAAAATTTCTAAAATATGTTCTAAATTTAAAAACCAACCCTCTTTTTATAAGAATATTATGCAACTTTATTTTTAAAGGAAGGATAGTCAACAGCCAATAATAAGAGGTCGACCATAAATGTTATAATCATTTCTATTATATAAAGATGTAACATTCTCTTGTCTGAGGGATAAAATTTCAATAACGACTGTGAAATGATTAAGTTCTTATTTTTAGGAAAGCTTCCCAACCAACTGTCGACCTGATGCAATATTAAGGAAACCGCATAGAACGATTTGTAGAAATTTTAAATTGCTACCTTTAAAGTGTCCGCTGATTTTTATAAATTCTGATAAGTGGATCCAAAAATGTTAACTTCTTTTTACCAAACAGAACTAATCTTAATTAGTATGTTTTGCATCTGCCAATCCCTGCATTTTTAAAGCCTTGATGATGCCAATTTTGAGAAATTTGAGCAAAGAGAAACAAGTTTTGCAATAATGTTGAAATCCTTGCAAAATAACCAACCATGGCCTTGCAAATAATAATTGGCTCACTAGTTTGAAAAAAGAATAAATCTTTTATAGTTTATTTGAAATAGTGTATGTAACAATAGTGACTTCGTACTTAAACTTTGCTAGCCTCTTGTGGCCGAGCTTTCACCCAAACGGTGGTGGGGAAACCCCTTAACATATCTTTATTTTAAACAAGAAAATTAATTGTTGGATGGGTAATTTTTTCAGGTGGTTTGGGGTGTCTTGTGATCCTTCGCTACAGACAAAAAAAGTGTATTACTTTGTATAATAGGATATGTATGTATTTTTTAACTTATTTTAGGATTCGAACCATTTTCCTTGTTAGTGAAAGCGAATTAATTTGTAAGATCTGATTATTACCGTGTCCTGATTATAATTATTCTACTTACAGTTGCAATTATCATATTGGGGTCATACATTACGAAAGTTATTAATTGCAAATCCATACATTTAGGATTTCAAGGAATATTAGAAGGAGGTCTACGTCAGTAAGCCAACAAAAATATCCAAAAAGTAAACATAAGATAAAAAAATAAATGTGGCCGATAATTAAAATAGATCAATCTATGTTATAATCTAATTAGATAAGAAACCTAATTTTAAACCAACTAAGTAAAAAATGAGTGCTTTACATCGAATAAAACTGCATTTCTAACATTTTTTTGTATAGACTGATTTGTATTATATTTTATGCCTGAATGTTAATGAATAAGTCTAGTTCCATATATCAAGTTTGTTTACTTAATTCTGTAATCCTTGCAATATGTCTATACAGCCAAAATTGTACATTGAGCAGTATGTCGAATACAAAAGCAGCTGATTTTTATTTAATTTCATTGAAAATATCAATAATGTTCAATTCTTTTATGATTTTTTAATTGAATGTATAGCACAGAATAAAATATAAAACAATCCCAAATTATTTACTACTGCAATACTGTTTAATCTTTAAATACTACCTATCAATTACCTCATACAGGCGATGCTGTCCATGACATTCTAGGTCACAGGTCCAACAACCCAGGAGGCGCTAGGTGTTAAGCCACGGTCGCGGGTAAAACTCCAAGTATATCCAGATTAGTAGAGTTTCAAGGTGTAGTAGTGTTTCAGGACAAAATTTGCATCTCTGTAAGCCATTCACTCAACAACTTTACTCTCATTTCATGTAGTATGATTTGATCATGGCATTAGTAATGTGTAATATAGAATTTAATTACTTTGCCTAAAATACTATAAGTTTAATTTTTTACATAGTACTGGCCATTTTCCAAACGTTATTCCAAGTTGTTAATCTTTTTTTATTTAATTTATATAAAGGATCAGTTTCTTTACTTGAAACGTCATTCCTTAATTCCTTATGGACATTGTATGAGTTTGTGAGACTTGCACCAATGGATATAGAATACATGGATATTGTTAAAGATTCTCGCATACCCTGATAAAATGTTTCTTCCAGCTGGCTAATATAATGGTACCCCTTCTTTCCTTTATGACTTAACCCCATCCCTTCACCTGACTAGGGTGGAAAGAACTGACTAATATCTGAGGACATTACTAGCAACCTAAATAAATGACAAATATTTCCCCTGTCACAATATCCTTATATTCTTTATCCACCATTCTTGCACCACGGCGCCGGTCCAAACTTTAATGTAGTTTGACATTAGTAGAGTGTTTAATCACGAAATGTATTTCAAATTCAAATTAGATGGGACCCACCGATTTTGCCATGTTGAAGTACAGAAACATATGCTTATAATATAAAAGATAATATTAGATATTTATGAAGCCTAGCACTTTTAAAATTGAAATGGTAGTTAACTTCAAGGTTTTTAATAAATGCAAAGCTATTTTCTTGATTTACATTGTTAAAATCCAATCCTTATATAAAAGCTATAGAATGACTGTCTTTAGCAAAGAATCTCTATATCCGCTGAGCTGATAGATCTCCCTAACAAGAAGCTTCTTATAAGTCCAGGGAAGTTTATAACTATTTTGAGATGTGGGTACATTCACCCTTTAAGGAGAAATCGCCCCTAGAGACCTCTAGGATCGTGAGTTTTTTTGTTAAATTTTTCCATCAAAAGGGTTTCAAATAATTGACGGTAATTGGTTTTGGGACTGCAAAGTTGTTGGTTAATTTCTATACTCCATCATATAATGTAGATGTGGTTCATCTTGTATTACATATGAGCTTGCACAAGAAAGTAATTAAATCAATTGAATACCTATAATTACAAATTCAAGGTTTAAGGTTTGATTGCATGATCTTGCAATATATTTAGACTTTAATTGCAAAGCTTAGTTAATCAACATACAAACTCTGTTTCTTTTTTTGAGTGATGCTTTGAAATTTTCAAGAATTAAAACGTCAAAATATCTGATACTCAGAAAACTAAATTAACGATTAGTAAAAACGATATTTAATAATCAGAATAGTTTTATTTTTACAATTTGGGTATATTCCCTTTTGTGGCAACGCCTCTTAAGGGGCGATTCGTCGTATTTTTCACAGTAGCTTTTCTCCTATTTCTATCCATTGCGGGGGGCTCTAACCCTACGGGTCAAATTGCCTAACGCTGTGGGACAACCACCTAACCCAATATAACCTAAAATAACCTAACAAAAAATACGACTAATATCCCCTTAAGGGGCGTTGTCACGAAAGGGACTATTCCCTAAAATTTAATGAAAATCACTGATGTTTATTTATTCAAAATTGTAAAGAATTTAATTTTAAGATGAAAATAAACAAATTTTGCATCAACGTTACAGATGGTTACTAGTATGACAAATTTTAATGGGAATTATGTTCTTAAGTATAAAAAATGAACTATAGATCAACTTCTTAAACATGGACACATATATAAACGTATCTTGTTTTATCACTTAATAAATATTGAAGATTTGAAAGCTGTAGAACAATTTTAACATGCATGAATTCACTTGATTTATGTGAGTATATGTGTTTGTGTTTGTATGTGGTAAATTTCAGGGATCTTAAGGGATAAGACAATGGACAATAAATTATTATACATCTACATTGGTATTAATTTGGAACCAACTATTTAATAAGAATTCAATAAAGGTACTCAAAGTTTTTAAGACAATGAATAAGATTATGTGGTTAGAAAACTTTGGGTACTACTTCCTCCCTGGGTAAATATTCAATTTAGTGTAATGTTGCTCACCATTGATTTATGGGTAGATTCTTACTACACAACACATACAAACAAGAAACACAATATCCTCCGGAGCTCAGCAGACATATTTTAATGTAATAAGGTTCAATAATTCATTAATCTAAATAAGCTCTAAGGTGCTTTCCCTCATAGTCTTTTAAGAGCAATTAACTGCCACACTTTTGAAATAAATAATGAAAAAGGGGGCTAATGAGTAGTTTTTTCTTTGTGCCTAACCCTTGCGTGGAGCCCTATCCCATCAGGGCTACCTTGTAACCAACATAACCTAACTTTTTATATCCTCAAAATAAGATAAAATAAGAAAGTTGCAGAGGCGGTTCCCCTTAAAGTCCCTAGTATAGCACAGAAACTCTTTCCCCCTTATTTTGAAATAAAAAAATAAACTAAGTGGGATAGGGCGGGTTGTTTTTCATGTGATTGTTTTTACATTTCGTTAGGTTATTTTGGATGTATGGTAGCCCCACAGGGTTTGGGCCAAAACCTAACCCTCAGATCAAAACATCTGCCTCTTCGTGGTATAGCCAATACTTTTTCAAATGAAAAAGCTTCGCTGCTTTGTAATACATTCACTCTCACATAGAGTAATAAATAAAATATAAGATGTACGCTCTTTTTACCAGAATATTATGATATAAAAACAAACATTACTATGATTGAAATTTTCTTCATACTTTTTCATAAAGAAAATTGGATTTTATTCATTTTTACTTCAAATACAATTGTATTTAAAGTCAAATATTCATTTTTTTATCAAATACAATTGTATCTAAAATCAAATAGGAAAATTAGATGGTTTTAAAGAAAAATGGATACTTGAAAATATTTAAATTTGATTTTCTTCTGAATTTCTTAAATAAGTACACATTGGATATTTGTAAATTGATATAAGGGATAAGACAATGGACGATAAATTGATATACATCCCAAAACATGATATATGTGTGGATGATACTTTAGGTACCAGTATAATTTACTGTCTAATGTCTCCTCCCTCCCTAATAGTTGTGCCTTTGGTGTGTACATGAATCCTATGAAAAATTCTTAAAAATGAAAGCATTGTGATAGCATATACTTCATGATGAATATCGCTAATAAGTCAGCCTCAAAATGACAAAGTTAAGTACTTTAAGTCGACATAACTAATTGCATTCATATCGCTTA
This sequence comes from Acartia tonsa, assembly GCF_053477335.1. Lineage (NCBI taxonomy): Eukaryota > Metazoa > Arthropoda > Copepoda > Calanoida > Acartiidae > Acartia > Acartia tonsa. The sequence goes on from NC_137266.1 coordinate 17,415,478, forward strand.
TTGCCAATTTTAGATTAAGTTAACATAAACCACTCTGATTAAAAAAAATCACCAGTTTTGACAGGGACAACTGACGTATTACTGAAAATGATTTGACGCCACCCTAACCCTTCTGTGAAAAACTAACTAAAACAATGAGAATTTCAGACAAAAGCCACTAACAGCTTAATAGAAAAAGCAAAATTTAATAAATTTCAGTTTCTTCTGATATGGCCCTTTCTAATTATGAGACAGATATCTGAAATATACATTTATGTACATTTATTATTAGAAAGTTCAAGATACAATAAAGTTTCTTTAGATGTGGGTGTAAAAATAAAATCTTTGTTTATTTGCTAAAGTTTTAAATACATTATTTATTTAGGTCATTATAATTGTACAAAAATTAGCATAAAATAAAATAGAATAAATACTCTACCTAATAGAGTTAAGATGTGTATATGTTCATTGTTTGTATATCTAAGAAAAAGAAGCTTTGTTTTGGTCACGACAATTTTTTATGCTATATCGAGTGGAAATGGAGGAGTTATTCAGAACTTGGCAGTCGCACATAATCTACAAATTAAACCACTTTAGGAGCTAAAAAAATTAACTAAAGAAAAGAATGATAAAGAACAGGTTTAAACATCAAGTTAACTTCAAAGTCATAAAACGTCTTTTTCTATTCTATTTGTTGAAGATGGCCTACTTTTTCTCATAGTTTTCTATGCCTTAAAATTCCCACCCTCTGTCTTTTACATTTTGTCATATTTATTTTAAATGCCTAAAGTTTTTAAACCAGTTTTTTTTTCTTAAGAGGGTTCAAGTGAATCCCACTAACTAAGAAAATGGCCTAACATCATGGTTTGATCAATAGATATATTCCAAGAAAATTAGAGCAGAATTCGTGCAGCGGTTAGCGAGATCTTTACTAAGACATTGTTCTACTTTATGTCATAAATCAACGATAACAAAATAAAGTGTAATACTGACTAAAAATATTATAATTTGAAATATATATAAAATAAAAGGATATTAATGGTTAAAAATTGTGGGTTTAAATCTAATTCTAGTTTACAT